>NC_089505.1:158961159-159269804 GCF_036850995.1 Saccopteryx leptura | reverse complement strand
CCTTGAAACTGTAGAAAGCAGCTATCTTCCCAGGCTGTGTCTGTGATGCAAGTGGTTGAGGCCAGGCAGGTTCTCACTGAATTCGGGCGGACAGTAGAGGAACTGTGTAAGTGGAAACCACTGGGCTGTACCCGTTTATTGGAGGCTCACAAAGATAGGTGAGTGAATAAACAAAAAAAGAAAAGAGTTAATAAAGAAAAGCCTGCTTTTTGCAGTAAAGGACAAAGGAGCAGGAAAATCGTGCCTCACAGTGGTGGGAGAGCAATCTGGGACGATTGCCCCCGAGGAAAAGCACCCGCAGCCTTACACAGACCATACACACGTGATGATGTCACGTGCTCATGCTCCAGTCAGGCAAAGTGCTTGCAGCCAGTAAATCCGCGAGCAAGCCTAACACAGCTGTCTTCCGCAACATCCCATTACCTTTCGGAGCACGTCTCCTACTCTTTTCCTCCTTGCTGCTCCTCTTCACCCTCACTGCTCTCTGAGCCCACCTGGCATGATCTCACCTCAGGGCCTCTGACTGGCGCTCCTCTTTCCTGAAATGGCATTTTTTTGTGTGTGTGTTACAGAAACAGACACATCCATAATGGATTTCCCCTGGTCTCATTCTTGCCTCCCCTATTTCTCACATATCCCATCCAAACAGTCAGGAAACACTGTTGGCTCCATCCTCAAAATATGTTCTGAGTTCAATCATTTCTTCCATCTCCACCATTATTACCCTTGGGTGGGCACCACCAGCACGTTAGAACACCACCACAGCTTCGCACCTGGTCTCCCTGCTTCTCCCCTCGCCTCCCATAGTCTATCTCAACACAGCCACCAAGGTGGTCCTTTAAAATATGTAGATCCTGTCACTCTGCTCAAAACCTCTTCTGCCTCCCTACTTCTTCCAGAATAAAAGCCAGTGTCTTTACAAAGGCCTATAAAGCTCTCCAGCTATGCTGTCTAAGAAGGTAACCACTGGCTGCACTGAAGATGTGGTCAGTCTAAACAGAGATGTAAAATACCCACTGGATTTTGAAGAATTGGTTTGGAGGAAACAAAAGAATGTAAATATTGGTGGTTGCCAGGGGTGGGGGCTACATAGTTGGGGAATGAGTGGAGGTGGTCGAAAGTTCAAGCATCTAATTAAAAGATAAATAAGTTCTGGGATGTTATGTACAGCATGGTGACTATAGTTAATAATACTGTAGTGTATTATATTTGAAAGTTGCTAAGAGAAGTAGATCTTAAAAATTTTTATCACAAGAAAGCAATTGTAACTATGTGAGGTGATGGATATTAACTGAACTTATGCTAATTATTTTGCAATGTGTACATATAGAAAATCATTATGTTGTATATCTTAAATGAGTACAATACTGTATGTCATTTATATCTTAATAAAACTGAAAAATATTCAATATTTTTATATTGGTTATATGTTGAAATTATAATACTTTAAATATATTGAATAAATAAAATATATTATTAATTTCATGAGGTTCTATTTACTTTTTAGTATGGCTAATAGAAAATTTTAAATTCCATGTGTGGCTCACATTACTGGCTTGCATTATATTTTTATTGGACAGCACTGGTTTACAGTATCTGGTCTTTCCTGAGCTTGTCTTCTGCTCACTCCTGTTCTTCTTTACTCCAAACCAGCCACATTGGTTTTCTAGCTATCTTTTTGAACATAGGTGCATAGCGGGCAACCCTTCTGCCTTAGGAACTTTGTACTTGCAGTTTGTACTCCTAGAAAAATTTTCTTCCAAGCATCTGGATTATTTCTTCCTTAACCTACTCTGGAATTTATGCAAAATTCACCATGTCAACAAAGTTTTTTCTGACCACCCTAATAAAAATTGAATTCTTCATCCACCTCTACCCTGTATTCACTGAGACTCTTTTTAAATATATATTTTTCCATAACATTTGTCACCACATAATATACTATATTTTTTTGTATTTATTGTATTTTATTTATTGTTTAACTTCCTCTCTAGAATGCAGGGGGGCAGGGATTTTTTTGTTTAAAGCTGTGCTTTCGGTGTCTGGAACTATGCTTGGAACATAGTAGGTACTCATCAAATATTTGTTGAATAACTACTAAATGAATTTTAAGCAATCACTTAATTATACAAGTGAAGGAACTGAGGATAAGTGGCTTTTTTAGGGTCTTACTGTGAGTTATGGGCAATTAATAGGTAAAGTGGAAAAAAGTTAGTTTAGACTAATTATAACATGAAGCATTTCTCAGAGAGATGGGGTACTCTGGCCACAAGACAGCTCTTTTCCCTCTATGTTGGCATTAAGTCCCAGCCAAAGCTGAAAATTATTTTCTAGATGCCACCTTCATATTATCATCACACTTGCAGTTACCAGTTTTGGATGCCTGCTGTATACCGTATTTCCCCATGTATAAGACGCACTTTTTTTTCTGAAAAGTTTGGGGTCTAAAAACTGGGTTCATCTTATACAGTGGTTGTAGATTTTGTAGATTTTTTTAACTTGCATTTCCCGCTTTTTTGCACTTGTTTTTGCATTCATTGTTGAAGACAGTGATTTGTCATCAGACACAGAGGAGGACAAGCTAATGGATGGGAGTTTTGACAGTGATGAAGAGTTGTATGAATTTTATGATGAATAAAACTTGAGTTCAATAACTTTATGCAATACATTTTTTTTAATTTGGGCCCCAAAATTAGGGTGCATCTTATACATGGGGAAATGTGGTACCACACTGTTCTCTGCACCTTGTATTCATTTATTTTATTTTATCTTTGAGATATGTAATGCTATTATTTCCTTTTTATAGATGAGGAAACTGAGGTAGGTACTACTATTGTTTCATTATACAAAGAAATAGGTTTAGTTTGTGAAAATAACATTCATTGCTCAAGGTTATATAGTGCGTACAGGATGGTCACAGGTCTCAAATCCAGATCTTTTGACGGCAGACCCTGTGCCTTAATTGAACAGCCACTTACAGTGTGCTCTATAGAAATAGAGACTTTTCAGCAGGGTTCGGGTGAGGTAGACTGGTGATTTACAACCTGACTGATGTTACAGACAGCAAATAAATAAAGCAGGAACAAGGTCAGGAATCCACACATGCAGTTGTGTGGTGAAAGAGTCAAATGCCCTCTTTCTGTTAAATACATAGATATTTTGGCATGTTGGCAATGTTTGCTAACTTCCTCCTGGGACTCCTTTCAATTTTTTGCTATTTCTAAAAAAAAGAAAAAAATTGTGAGGACTTGCTTTCATTCACTTAAACACACACACACACACACACACACACACACACACACACACACACACACGCACACGCACACATTGTTCATTTTCATGTCACAGGAAAATACAGCGGGGTGGATCAGCCAGATGGTTTTTCAGGCTTAAGATGGATACAGAGGGAGTTCTAACAGAGCGCAGTTTTCATCCAAGAGAGGGGAGTGGGCGGATGAAAGATGTCAGGCAGAGCATGTCTTTTGCTTCAAGAGGGTTCCCACAATGGCAAATGAATTGGTCTAGAAATAGCTACCAGCCATTTCTATATGTAAAACTCATTTTTAAAAAAGTTTCTATAAAGAAGATTATGCAGTGGAATTTAAGAGGAGATAAAGGGAGTGAGTAGCAGTCATGCCCAGCTTTGTAAATGGCTCCTAGAGTCTAGGTCCTAGACTATTCACTGTTAAAGGGAACCAAAGTTTTGCCACCCTGAAGCTGCCCTTTTGCGTTATTGATTTTAAGCTGTTTATTAACAAACAGAAGACTCAGAAAGAACCTTCGACCCTTTCCCTTTTCTTTTCAAAAGATTCAGACAGAAAAACCTGCTTCGGGGGGGAGGAAATCTTGGGGTGTTCATCTTAGCCTAATTTGAATTATGCAGGTAGGAGGGCTTCAGGCACACGCCTGGTCACTAGACATTCTCTGTGTACCATTGCTTCAGAGTCTCTAGCAAGGATTTGCCTGCCATGTGTGTTCCTCTCTTCCTTAACTTGCCTGTAAATTGTCCATTCTCACTTCTGAAATCCAAGAACCAATTTCCCGTTTTTTTCTTTGTCCAAAATGTCATTTATACCCAATGTTGCCTCGCTGTCTTTGAGATTTTCATGTTATGTGAATTTCCCATGAACATGTTTTAAAAATTTGACTTTCTTCTATTAGTCTGTCTCTGTTAATTTGATTGTTAGGCCAGCTAGAAGACCTTAGAATATGGGAGAACAGGTATTATTTATTTTTTAGCCCCCACACTGTCCTGGAGAAGAGACCTCTCGGCCTCCAGTGTCCTGCAGATCTGCGGGTGTGAAAGCACTAGTCCCACTGACAGGCAAAAAAACCTTCTCAGCTTCTCAGTAGTTGTCTGAAATTTTCCCAAGAAAGCAAAAGACAGGCTAAATATAGGCCTTCACCTTGAAATGCCACAAAGGTAATAAAAACAAGGCATGGTGGTTTATGATAGGTTGATTTGCCATGTTCCCATTTCAAGTTATGTGTTTCCAAGCAACAGTTTATTGAAACTAGAGAAGTGGAGATGTGAGTGCTGAGTCCAGAGGGTTGGATCCTGCAGTTGCACCAGACATCTCTGAGTGTCAGAGAACTGCTCGCCCCAGCTCCCTGTCCGAGCTCCCAGCGCCCTCCCCTTTCCCTCACACTTAGTGAAATCTCCAGTGCACAGTGGCTATCCAATCAGTACTCATGGCCTTGCCTTCAAGGATACGTGAACATACGTCATACCTTGTACTTTGATTTATTTAGGAAACATCCAATGTTCATTAGAAAATAGGTTTCACCATTATTTCCTTTGATTTTTTTTAGTTGAGTAAATGAAGCAGTGCAGTATTGGGGTAGTCCTAAATTTGGGTTAAGTCATTATTCAGCTTTTGGGACACAACTCTCCCTGTTGTGTCTAGTTTATAGGCCTTAACAAAATTTCTGGTTCTGGTTTAGGGTTTCAAATATTAGCACTTAATTATAATTAATTTAATCAGAACACATCAACTGAGTTCTTTCTCAAATAATTTTAACACAGAATTCTTTTCCCTTTTATTTTTCTGTTGAATGGAATATATATTCAATGAAAGAAAGAAAATTATGAAACTTCTTCAGTCTGGGTTAACAATTTGCGCTTTGGCACCTCTAGATATACTTGTTTGTATTAACATCAGATGGGCTAACTACACACACATGGGCTAAGGAAAGCAAAAACTGTGTAAAAACTGCCTCATGGGAAACTAATCCACATCCCAGGAGGCCCACAATAATAAAGTCAAGTGCTGAATATATAAAGATTTATATGACATGTTAGCATATTATTACCACATATTCGATTATTACTAAGCCCATTGTGGGAAATCAATTCATGGCCAGACAGTAGCAAATGTTGGCTAAGTTAAGGCCTTAGTAACAATTTTCTGCATGCACAATTTGTCCATGTTTTCTATAATTGTCCTTATAACTCTACTGTTTTAAACTTTGCCTGCTGAAGAAATCATTTTATAACATTACTGGAATGGACATTGTTTCAGAGATTTTCAGAGAAATCAAATTCCATAAATGTATTTGAGGGTGAAATCAAATGTGTTTGGTATTCTTACCCCTACTCAGGGGCCCCTTTGGTCTTCTCTAGGGAGCAGAAGCACCACCCAGTCTGGCAGGAATACTCAGGCTTCTGAGATGCAAATGAAACCAGACGTTATAGCCCCAGCACCTCACTCTAACTTCAGTTTAACTCTTATCATCTCTCTCCAATTTATCATCCTAGTTCTTCCATTGAATAATCCTGTTCCAACTGATGGGCTTCCTTCTTCTAACTTCTTCGATATCCTTTGTCTAGGATAGTTACTAACAGCGGTCCCCAAACTTTTTACACAGAGGGCCAGTTCACTGTCCCTCAGACCGTTGGAGGGCCGCCACATGCAGTGCTCCTCTCACTGACCACCAATGAAAGAGGTGCCCCTTCAGGAAGTGCAGCAGGGGCCGGATAAATGGCCTCAGGGGGTCGCATGCGGCCTGCGGGCCATAGTTTGGGGAACCCTGGTTGTCTCCTACTCTGTGGTCTGGTGCTTGTTGCAGACCCCAGGATTGGTAATGGACCTCTCTCTGGAGCATGGCTGCAGTGGGCTGCTCACTCCACCCCTCTGCGGCCCACCTGCATCAGAGGGACCTTGGCCAGATCCTGGGCTGCTGTAAAGTCTTTATTATTTTTTTTGGCATAGTTTTAGGTTCACAGCAAAAGTGAGAGAAATTATAGAGATTTCCAATCTGCCTCCTGCCCCAATATGTACATAGCTTCTTCCATTATCAACATTCCCCACCAGAGTGACATATTTGTTACAATGGATGAATCTCCATGGACACATCATAATCAACCAAAGTTCACAGTTTACATTGGGGTTCATTCTCGGTGTTGCGCATTCTATGGGTTTGGACAATATAAGACATGTATCGTACAGAGTATCTTCACTACCCTAATAATTTTCTGTGATCACCTATTTATCCCTCTCTCCTTATTAAATCCTGGCAACTACCATATCTATAGTTATTGCCCATTCCAAAATGTCATATGATTGGAATCATACAGTATATAGCCTTTCCAGAAAGACTTCTTTTAGCAATATGTACTTGTTTCCTCCCTGTCGTTTCATGGTTGATAGCTCATTTTTTTTTCAGTGATGAATAATATTCCGTTGTCTGGATGTGCCATAATTTACGTATCTATTCACCTAATGAAGGACATTGGTTGCTTCCAAGTTTTGACAATTAGGAGTAAAGCTGCCATAAATATTAATGTGTAGGTTTTTCTGTGGACATATGTTTTTACTTCGTTTGGGTAAATATCGAAGAGCACAATTGCTGGATCATATGGTAGAGTATGTACAGTGTCATAAGAAACTACCAATCTGTGTTCTAAACTGGCTGTAGATTTCACACTCCCTTCAGCAACGGATGAAAGTTCCTGTTGCTCCTCATCTTCACTAGTCCATGTATGAGTTTTGGCTGTTCTAATAAGTGTGTAGTGGTATCTCATGGATTTAATTTGCACTTTCCTGATGACATGTGATATGGAGCATATTTTCATATGCCTTTTTTTTTAAAAAAAAAAATCAATACAGGACTTTTTATTGCATCTTTAAAACATCACAATTACTATTTTTCCCCTGGTATAAGATGCGCCCTTTTTCAAAAAATTTGGGGTCTAAAAACTGGGTGCGTCACATACAGTGGTTGTAGATTTTTTTACTTGCACTTCCCGCTTTTTCACACTTGTTTTTGTGCTCATTGTTGAAGACAGTGATCATCAGATACAGATGAGGACAAGGTAATGGATGGGAGTTTTGACAGTGATGAGGAGTTGTATGAATTTTATGATGAATAAAATGAGTTCAATAACTTTATGTAATGCATTTTTTTTCAAATTTTGGGCCCCAAAATTAAGGTGCATTTTATACATGGAAGCGTCTTTCATATGGGGAAATACAGTAGGTTAAAGAAATCATCACCCCTTTATGTCTGACAGATTGCGAGAATCAGCTCAAGTTAGGTATTTACCTTTCCCAGACTGGTAAACTCTGAGGATACCTCAGCAGATTAGTCTCTGGTTAACTAATTTCTTCTGAGTGCAGGCCCTGTTTAAAAAAACACACAAAAAACAGAATACTCTAGTGTATTTCAAAATGGTTCCTTTTCCCCTCTCCCTGCTAGAAACCTGAGGTAATACTTCTCAAGATATTTACTGTGAAAATCTGGCAAAGTTATGGGAGGTAAACTCACAAAAGTTTGCCACCCACTCCTCACATCCCAAACTGGTTCCCCTGGAGTTTCAACTCTCAGACATAGCCATGTTGAGCCTTCTGTAATTTATTAATTACAGTTCAGGTTTTCCTACTCCGGCACTGAACCCAGGGCAGTTTCCACTCTGGTCTCTGCTCTGGTAAGACGTGACTCCCTATGTTCGCCTGCCCATCTCTCCAACATTAGGGGCAGTGGTTTGCCCTGTGTCTTCCCCTTTCTTTCGGTCCTCTCAGATTTTTATTTGTCGTTAGGACAGAGTAGCAATTTCAAAGCTCCTTATATGCAGAACTGTGAGGGGTTACCAAAGTTTTGCCACGCCAAAATATGCATTTCGCCATATTAATTTTAAGCTGGCTATTAAGAAACAAAAGATGCAGAATCTCTTACCTGTCTGGAGGAATTCATATAGAAAAACCTGCTTAATGGAAAGAGCATCCCTTTAGCAGCATAATACAAACTAAATGTGGCGGACAGGGAGAAATGTAGCAAAACCTGTTTGAACTTCCTTGTGTGCCCCATTGTTTCTGGTGGCCCAGCGAGAATTTGTTTAGCACATGTTTGCTCTTTACCATCTACCTGTAAATTGCCTGCATGGCCTTTGAAATCTCTGACCTTGCCCCCCTCTCCTTTGTCTAAAATGTCATAGAAACCTCAACTGCCCAATGTATCCCAAAGTCCTATATCTTATGGTATCCTCACATACACATTCAAATAAATTTTGGACTTTTTCTCCTATTACTCTCTCTCATGTTAATATTAGCCCAACCAGAAGAAAGGTAGGAGAAAAATTACTTTTTTCACAGCACCCCCCCTCCCACTTTCTCCAAACTGGAATTATTCTCCTGGGTTTCTTACTCTGGCTGGAGTAAATCTTCGGGGTACCTGGATCTCAGGTGAGACATAGCATGTGCTATGAGTGGTTTTTCTTCTAACTGGCCAGGCCCAGGAAGAACACTCACATGCAGGAGAGTGTTCTCTGCTCAGAAAATATGGTGGAGACCTTCCTGAGCTGAGACGTACATGCCACAGAGACATGTGGATACACAGTGTGGTCCAGGCAATGAATGTCTGCCTGGTCAGTCACCAGTCCTATGAGCCTTGGCAGAGAAACTCATGTTCTCAGAAATAACACCTGCTTCCTCAGCTAAACCCTTTATATCCCCCTTTACCGCATGGGTCCTTTTAATCTTCCAAAGACTCCACTGGTAGGGAGCTCACAAGAGCCTCTGTTCAGAGGTCTCCTCTATTGTCATGAACATGCTGACTGAGATTGTGGGCCCTTTATGTCTCCATAGTCTTAGCCTATTTTTTTCCCCCATGGGAAAATGAATATCTGATTTTTTAGTTACTATTGTGGTAAAATATATCTAACATAAAATTTATCCCTCTCTCTTTTTCTCTTCTTTTTTTTATAATAGCTGTTCTATAGGTCTGAAGTGGTATCTCATTGTTTTCTCTGTGTGTATGTGTCAGAGACAGAGAGAGGGACAGATAGGGACAGACAGACAGGAAGGGAGAGAGATGAGAAGCATCAATTCTTCGTTGGGGCACCTTAGTTGTTCATTGATTGCTTTCTCATATGTGCCTTGATGGGAGACGAAGGGGGGGGGGAGCTCCAACAGAGTGAGTGATCCCTTGCTCAAACCAGCGACCTTGGGCTTCAAGCCAGTGACCTTTGGGCTCAAGCCAGCAACCATGGGGTCATGTCTGTGATCCTATGCTCAAGCCGGAGACCTTGGGGTTTCAAACCCAGATTCTCTGCATTCCAGTCCGACGGTCTATCCCCTGCACCACCGCCTGATCAGGCTCATTGTGGTTTTAATTGCCAATTCCCTAATAATCAGTTGTGCATCTTTTTATGTGCTATTGACTATTTTGATATATTTTTTGGAAAAATGTCTATTCCTATCCTTTGCCTATTTTTTAAATAGGATTGTTTTGTTTTTGAGTTGGGTCAGCAATCTGATTTGTTTAATGGTCTTGCTCAAACGCTAATATTGGTTACTAGGTAAGCATTTCTTGAAAAAAAAATACTGTGAAAGAAATAAAGCTGTGGCGGTCCAAAAAGCCTTATCTGGAGACTGGCTCTGGCCAATTGTCGCCACTGTCTTAGGCGGGCACAGATGGCTCTGAGGCAAGTCGTCCAGGAAGCAAAGCGTGGGGAAAAGGATCAAACGAAGAGCATTCACTGTTCAACGTGTGTGCTTCCTGGAGTCCCATGTTCTTCCCTTTTATAATCAAAGCCAAAATCCATATGCCTTACCTGTGCTTAGCACAACAGTGAGAACAAACGACCTGCTGACTTTGCTGAAGGAGGCACCTCCCTTGGGGAGGAGTCAGAGAAAACTTCCCATTACTGAGTGTGGAGCAGGACCTTTGTCCCAGTGTACAGCTCTTCTCTGAAGAATATTCCTTCGTAAAACATCTGTTGACTCATTCACTGTTTACAAGAGGAGAAAACAGCACACTGATAGGAAAGTATATTAACTAGATAATTCAAGGAGATGGCGACCGACCTCCACGCTGACTTCTCCCAGTGCTGCTGGCCAAGGCACTTCAGGGGCGCGGAAGCGTCCTGGCTGGAAGGTCTCCGCATTGATTTCTGACCTGCTACGAGTCTGCCTGTGACCTTCCACTCGGGGCTCAGTTTTCGTCCCCTATAAAATGGGCTTAATAATACCTCCATGGGGCGGTTTAGGGAGGACGAAAAGCTTTCTTTTTTAACGTGGAAGTTTTGTTTTGTTTTTTAATATAATGTTCTATGCAGTGCTTACTTTTAAACTCACATTTTCCCACGTCCTCCTGGTTTGAGGACACGTGTGGGGTAACATGTGCAGTGGTGTTTGGGTGGGCCTATTCTAGTATCACTGAGCGCCAAGCCCCCTGGACCTTGCCCTTTGAAGGCCAATGAAGTTTTTTCGGGCTGTAATCATTATTGCCCATGACAGTTCCCACTTGGCAGCTTTCATGCCTTTCCTGGCTTTCTTGAAATCCACAGCCATCCCTCTCTGACACATTCTGGCAGAGGCACTGCTGTGGTTAGCTAGGGTGCCCCTCGCCTCGGCCACCCACACCGCAACAAGTTCAGTACTTGCTCCTGAAGCTCCTGTCCACATCCGCTCAGGGCGGAGCGGTCTCTCTCCGCGAGCAAGTACGCTTCTGCAGACCGAAGTCTGAAACTAGAGCAAATTACAGACTTTTTAAAGGAGGAAACATTCTCAGAGGCCCTGACAATACATTCGAGGGCCTCCAGGAATCTCTGGATCCCAGTATAGGGAGCAGCATCTAGAATACCCACTAATATGAAGCGGAGGGCACTGACAGACACAGCCAAGGCCTTTACCACCCAGACCCTCCCCGGAGATGTTGTCTCCTTGGGCAAGTTTATCAGCAGCTTGAGCTTCTCTATTCTCTTCTATAAAATCAGTGTAATAATACTCAATTACCAATATGATGAGAGGGCTAAACGAGATATCAAACTTAAAGTACCTGGTATTCAGGAGTTTAACCGAAGATAGTTCTTCAAGAGCTTAGATGTGGGGAAAAATACCAGGGCTCTGAAGCATCTGCCAGATACCAGCCAGAGGTGCAGCCTGCACAGCCTTTATCTCCTAGGAGCCCAGGACTGGGAGGGGTCTAAGCCCCCGGCATCCCCGTGCCACCCAGTGAGTGTCCTGTTCTTAGCGAGTGGCTTCTTCAGAGGTGTGAGAACTGTGTCACCTAAAGTCAATGTCACACAGGCCCACCCCCTTTCCTTCTGCACCACTTCTCCCAAAAGGCCTTGAAGCCCTTGTACAGATTCACCTCTTAGGGGTCTGCCTGATAGCCGAATTGTCCCAGAAGGGGTAAGAAGATGGGGCTCCTCACTGTGTCTCTCTGCACAAATGGTCATAGCTATGATTATACAGGGCTGAGCCTGTGGGTGGGAAATTGTCCAACTGTGCAAATTAGGGCCATTGCGAATTTATGGTTTTCAAAACCAGTTAACCCTCAGTGACCCTTTTGTTATAGATCTGCTCCTTTCCCCATTTCCCCAGCTGCTCTCCAAACTTAACCCTTTCCCACAAGTCTGCCCACCCTCTCTGCACACACACTGGCCCCCACTTGTCCAGGAAAGCCGTGGCTGGGTACTGGCTCTCCCGCTCTCAACCTGCATCTTCAGAGTTGTCCACTTCGGCACCAATCCTTCCTCCTCTGCTCCAGTCCGAAAAGAAGAGAGGCATTTTCTTCTTTGCTTGGGCATTCCCTCTGTAGTGAACGCCTACTTTTTGCCTCTCCAGTGTACCTTCTTCTGGCCAAGAAGCCAAAATTGCCTTTTTGGAACCATCCTCTTCCATTCTTAGTCCAAATAGTGAGTTAATATTGATTCCACCCCAACTCCTGCTCCAGAGGTGAACATGTGGCTGATTGGGGGTCAGTCAAAACCCCCCATCTCCCTGGCCACAGTTAATTGGCTAAGAATGGACACATAACTGAAATTCGTGCCAATCAGAGTCAATCCAGAGAATCTTGTCAGAGCCATTGATTGATAGATGCATGCTATTTTACTGAGACTGAGGGCCTTATGGAGCAAATAGTTATGGAGATAGTGGGCCCCGCTATCTATATGGTGTTCATTCCCATCATTTAAGACAATGCTTAGCACATAGTAGTGCTCGACAAATATTTATTGACCAATCCTACCTGTGACTAGTGTTGATAATCCCATCTCTTGATCTCACCTCCATAACTTTGTTCCTTTATCATTTTCTTTCTTCTGTTTTAGACTTCTCCCTTCACTGATAGTATATATGTTCAAGTCCCCTTAATTCTAAACCTGCAACTAAGCACATAATAACAAAAGAAAAATATCTTCCTTCATCATGACATTTCTTCCTAGCATCCTGACCTACATTTCCTCAACTCATTGCAGCCTGGCTTCTGTCCCGCCCATTTCAAACTCGTCAAGCTGTTTCTGACATCACTGAAATGAGACACAGGGTCAGCATGCTCTGTCGGTTGCTCATCACTGTTCGCACAGTTGTTTATTCCTCGGAAGCAGGATGTCCCTCAGAATCTCCCAGACTCTAGATCTCAGCCCAGGGCTTTTCCTTTTGCCTATAAGTTCTACTTGAATTCTAGCCTTCTATTAAGTACAGAGCATTTGGAATTCTCTTCTTGTATTGGAACTGCAACAACACAGCCCTGTCTCTTCTTGGCCTTGGTCATTTGCCCCAGATGGCAACAAAGATCAGATCTCTGTCACAGTCTGTCATCTGATATGTCCAGGGCCCACAGAGAAGTCACATTTTGAAGTTCAGAGTTATACCAAGTGAAGGAAGGCAACTGTGGCTGGCTCAGGGCTGCCCAAGGCTGCCCGAGGCTGGCACTCCTAGCTCGATAATTTTCAGAGGCCCGGCTAGTCTCCTAGGTCAGCCCTGTAGATATTTAACTGAGGATATTCTCTGCAATCTTCGGGACCAGGCTAGAGGTAGGTTTCATTTCATCTAGGCTAGTGTACTGTTACAAAAGGCCATTTCAGGAATTGACTGTGAAAGCAGGTGCCTTGTCACACTGACCCATGAGCCCCTGGGGATTAAGTCTGACTGGTTCTGATAGTCTGACAAGTAGTGGAAGATTCCAGGCATCTAAATAGAAAACTACAACCTCACCCACATAACAAGTGAATGTACATAAATAACCTGAGTTACTTAACTTATAGAGGCTTAAGACATAAATGACCTCTGTTCATTCTGCTAGCTTTGGAAAACAACAGTCCTCCAGTGGCTGCATTCATTTCATTTATCCATTCAGCAAATATTTGGCAAGCACCTACTACCTCCTGCAAGAGGTTTATTATTCACATGGGGACAAAAAAACATGCAGATAAATAGCTTTAATAAAATGTGCATAAAATTGCAAATGGATTTTCTTCACCTAAAAGGCTAGAAGGAGCCTCAGAAGGGAGAGTTAAGTCAACAAGTATGAAGTACTTACTTAATCTAGTAAAATATCAGCCATCTCATTTAGGGATGGCTAAACTTTTCTCTGTATCAGAGCCTGAAATAGTAGCCTGGAGTGGACCCTGGGAACTGGGGTTTCTTACAATGTCCGTTAGTGATTCTGTCTGCCCCTCAGATTGGACACCATTGATAAATTTCAGCCTTTGCCTTCAGAACTGAACTTCACCCCTCAGAGTCATTTGATAGTATTTTCTAGAAAATGGTCATCTCTAGATTGTCTAATGGCACTCCCTCTGGTTCTCTCTTATCTCTGCGGTTTTTCTCAGTCTCTTTTTTCTAACCTTTTCCCACTGGCCATGAATGAATCTTCTGTGGCTGTCATAACTTTCTAACTTAGTGGCTTGAAATGACACAGATGGCTCTCTAGATTAGAAGTCTCACTGGGCTAAAATCAAGGTGTCAGCAGGGCTTGGGACTCTAGGGAAGAATCTGTTTTTCTGCTTTTTCTCGTCACTCTTTACAACCAATTTTGGACTGATTGAGTCTTTCTCACATTGCACTATTCAGACCATGTTTTCATAGTCATATCTATTTCTCCAACCCTTTACTTCCTTTCTCTTTTCTCTTTTTTTTCTTTTCTTTCTTTTTCTTTTTTTTTTTTTTTTAGTGAGAGAGAGACAGAGACAGACAGAAAAGGAGACAGATAAGAAGCATCAACTTGCCTGACCAGGCAATGGTGCAGTGGATACAGCATTGGACTGGGATGTGGAGGGCCCAGGTTCGAGACCCCGAGGTCACCAGCTTGAGCGCAGGCTCATCTGGTTTGAGCAAGGCTCACCAGCTTGGACCTAAGATCGCTGGCTTGAGCAAGGGGTTACTCGGTCTGCTGTAGTCCCACGGTCAAGGCACATATGAGAAAGCAATCAATGAACAACTAAGGTGTTGCAATGAAAAACTGATGATCTCTCTCTCTATTCCTGTCTGTCTGTCCCTATCTATCCCTCTCTCTGACTCTCTCTCTGTCTCTGTTAAAAAAAAAAAAAAGCATCAACTTATACTTGTGGCACTCTAGTTGTCCATTGATTGCTTTCTCATATGTGCCTTGACCAGCCAAGCCAGTGACCCTGAGTTCAAGCCAGCGACCTTGGGGTCACGTCTATGATCCCACGCTCAAGCTGGTGAGCCGGCGCTCAAGCCAGATGAATCCACACTCAAGCCAGGGAACTCAAGCCGGTGACCTTGGGGTTTCAAACTTGGGTTCTCAGTGTCCCAGGTCGACAGCCTATCTGCCGCACCACCTCCTGGTCAGGTTCCCTTCCACTTTTAAAGGCTCTTCCAATCCTCTTTCTTCAAAGTCAGAAGCATGGGGCTGAGTCCTTCTCATACTGTACGACCTCCTCTCTGTCTCTTTTCCACTTTCAAATACTTTGTGACTATGTGGGGTCATGTGGGTAATCCACAATACCTTCTCTATTTTAAGGTCAGCTGATGAGCAACCTTAATTTCATCTGCAACCTGAATTCCCCTTAGCCATGTATCCTAACCTCTTCACAGATTCTGAGGACTTGACTGTGTAAGGATCAAGAAAAGATCAAAATGTTAGATTCAGGAAAGTGTGCTGGGATTGCCAGAGTGTAGGAGCAGAGACAGGGAGGTAATGATAGGGACCCTGTAAGGCTGAGAACAAAGGAAGACAAACGTTTGCATTCCATTGGTCAGAGACCCTTATCAGAAGTTTATGTTTGAAATTTGCCAATGAGCTAGACCCAGCCCCTGTTGCTATGCTGTGTGTGCGCCCCCCTTAGTGAATAGGTAACTGCCACATCTGCTTCTGCATAATGCTTGCTTACTTAGGATATATAAGGACCTAGCTGTAAGCACCAGGTGCGATTCCTGTTTGTAGCTCCTTGTGGGTACGGTGTCTCCGGACACCTGGGAATTCGCCCCTGCGCAGGTTAAACTGGCCAATAAAGAAACATCTATACTCCTGAAAGTCTCCAACGTCTATTCTCGTACCTGGTGCATGCTACATCCTGGGGGCTCGTCTGGGATCTCCCTCGATGGAGTTTTTGGGTCGGAGACCGAAAGGACAGCTCGAGCTGAGTAAGTATTTACTGAGGATCCTCATTTGGTGTGGTTTTTAGGCTCCGGAGCATTTAAACCTGAGGTAATAGGTGGGATGTCGCTGGTAATCTACCCAGGGCTTTCAGAAGCGGGACGCCGCTTTCTGAAAGGAATTGTTAACTCTAGGAGTTAACTCTAGGAGTGACCGGTCACATTAGGAATTTTTGCGCCATGCTGCGCTGCGCTTTGTCTGAGCTTGAATGACTGAGTTGAGTGTGAGACAATCTTTTACTCTTATCATACTGCTTGTTGGTGGTAGTGTCACTTGTCACTTGTTCTGTTAATTCTTGAATGTTTAGAGGCAGACAGAGCAGGATACAGAAGAATGGGACAACAGGAGTCCGTGCCTGGTTCCCCGCTCTAGTGCCTGCTGAACAACTTTTCTGACTTCCAGAAGAGGGCCCAAGAGTACGGAGGGCCACCTCCAGATTGAGAGACCCTCTGGAACTTGAGCCAATTAGAATGGCCCACCTTCAACGTAGGGTGGCCCACTGAGGGCACTTTTGATCTCCCTATTGTGTTTGCTGTTCAGTCCATTATCTACCAAGTGCCCCATCCAGACCAATTTTTGTATATAGATGTGTGGATTGATATCACCACTGAAAAGCAGGGTTATATCAGGAAGTACATAAAGAATAGCAAGAGAGAGAGAAGGGCAGTGTGCCTTACTGCAGATAATCAAAAAGCAGGGAAAGGCAGTAAGAAGGAAAAGGGAGAAGCTAATCCCCTGGCACGGCCTACCATGCCATCATCTAGACTTTACCCTGTTTTGCCCGAGCCGCTGGAGGATCACCTAGACCCGGTGAATTTTCCTCTGCCTTATCGGCGGCAGGAGGAACCTGATTCTTCGCGGCAAGATGTGAGCGGGCTTTCGAGTCCACCTCACACTCGAGGAGGGGTGGTTTATGGGGCGGGAGGTGCCACCATCTTGCCTCCTTCAGTGGGAGGAGCCCAGGGGAACAAGGCCATTTTGCCGCTCCAGGAGGTGCCACCGGCACCGGATGCAGGTCCCCGTGCGCCACCCCATTTTATCTATGTACCTTTTTCCTCCAGTGATTTGTATAATGGGAAACATCAAAATCCTCCCTTTTATGAGAAACTGCAGGGATTAATATCCTTGCTTGAGACCGTTTTTAGGACCCACCAGCCAACGTGGGATGATTGTCAACAGGTCTTCCAAACTCTTTTTACCACAGAAGAAAGGAACAGGATAATGAGAGAAGCAGCAAAGGCTGTTCTAGAGGATAGGGGAACGGATGTGGAAGTCAAGAATGTCCTTTCTAAACAACCCCTGAATTGGGACCCAAATACTTCTGGGGGGAGGGAGGCACTCTTCCAGTACCACCGGGCTCTGTTATGGGGCTTAAAGGCAGCAGCCAGGAGACCCACTAACTTCAGTAAGGTAAGTGAGGTTATCCAAGGAAGGGAAGAGTCCCCCGCTGCATTTTTAGAATGGTTAATGGAGGCCTACCGGGTTTATACCCCCATAGGCTGAAGAAAATTGCAGGTTGGTGAATATAGCCTTTGTGACGCAAGCTGCTTCAGACATTAGGAAGAAGCTTCAGAAGTTAGAGGGATTTGAAGGGAAAAATAGAAGTGAGTTGCTAGAAATAGCTCAGAAGGTATTCATAAATAGGGACGACCCAGACTTAGGGAGAGCGGCCGTCAAAATCCTCCTTGCCACTCATAAGTCTGAAGGGAAAGGGAGAGGGAAGCAGCAACAACGAGGCAAGGAAAGAGGTCAACCGCGAAAGCGAATAGACAAGGACCAGTGTGCATACTGCAAGGATAAAGGACACTGGAGGAGAGATTGCCCAAAGTTACGGGCCAACAGCCATAGGCCAAAGCAAGCCCCAGAGGTCTTGCTCCAAACCTTAGACTGAGGGGGCCGGGGCTCCATTTTCATTGGCTCCCAGGAGCCCATGGTCACCTTAACAGTCGAAGGAAAGCCAATAGACTTCCTAGTTGACACGGGAGCCACCTACTCAGTTCTGAAGAAACCACAGGGCCAAATACAGAAACTACAAAGATAGTAGGGGTAACGGGCAAAGCGGAAGCTTACCCACGGGCCACTGCAAGGATTACTAATTTGGGCCGAGACACCATCATCCACTTTTTTCTAGTCATTCCAGATTGTCCTTATCCTCTCATGGGCCGAGATCTCTTGCAGAAACTTCAAGCCATGATCACCTTCAAGCAAGGAGATAGCAGTTCCCAAAAAGAAGGTGAAAAAGTCAGCCTAGAGGTAACAGTGCCCATATCTGAGGAATACTTGATGGCAGTCCTCCAGGAAGGTAAGGACGGAGTCACCAGGGTCCCAGAGGAGTTACGGAAAAAGGTGCCCGGGGTGTGGGCAGAAACCAGGGCCTAGCCGCTCACCAGCCACCTGTCATAGTGCAGTTGCAGAGCACTGCAAGCCCAGTATGGGTAAGGCAACCCCATACCTGCATGGGCTAAGCAGGGCATAGCACAGCATTTGAAGCGCTTATTAACGGCAGGCATCCTTCGAAAATGCCAATCGGCCTGAAACACACCTTTGCTCCCAGTCCAGAAGCCTGGGACCCAGGATTATCGCCCGGTGCAGGATCTGCGAGAAGTGAACACCCGGGTAGAGACTATTCACCCCACAGTGCCAAATCCCTACACTTTGCTAAGCTCGTTGCCCCCTACTCATATCTATTACTCAGTATTAGATTTGAAGGACGCTTTCTTCTGTATTCCACTGGCCCCTAAGAGCCAAGAGATACTTGCTTTTGAATGGAATGATCCAGAGAATGGACTAATGGGGCAATATACATGGACCAGGCTTCCCCAAGGGTTTAAGAACTCCCCCACTAACTTTAATGAGGCTCTGAGCAAGGACTTGCAGGGCTTCCGTGCTACCCACCCATCGATTGTGCTGCTCCAATATGTGGATGACCTCCTCATCGCCGCAGCAGAAGAAGAACAATGTAAGGAGGCCACCCTAGACCTACTCCAGGACCTCCAGCAGATGGGGTATCGAGTCTCTGCCAAGAAGGCCCAGATTGTCACCCAAACTGTGAGTTATCTTGGGTATAACTTGCAAGGGGGACAAAGGACATTATCCAGTCAAAGGATTCAGACTGTATTGCAGATCCCAGAACCCACTAACAAGAGGCAAGTACAAGAGTTTCTGGGAGCAGTGGGCTACTGCAGACTTTGGATACTAGGGTTTGCAGAACTGGCCAGGCCTTTGCACGAGTTGACTTGGGGCAAAGAAGAACAGTTTATCTGGACAGATAAGGAGAGGAAAGTTTTCCAAGCGCTGAAGGAAGCCTTAGTTGCCGCCCCCGCATTGGCCCTACCAGACATGGCCAAACCCTTCCAGCTGTACATTGCTGAAAAGGGAGGGGTAGCCTTGGGAATCCTCAGCCAAGAGCTTGGGCCATGGAAAAGGCCCATAGCATATCTGTCCAAGAAGCTAGATCCCGTAGCGGCCAGCTGGCCAACCTGCTTGAGGGCACTTGCTGCTACCTCTACCCTAGTTAGGGAAGCTAATAAACTGACATTGGGCCAGGATATTCAAGTTACTGGGGAACACTATCTAGAGCAAGTGCTGCGTGCCCCACTGGATAGGTGGCTCTCCAATGCACAACTGATGCAGTACCAAGCACAGTTATTGAATCCCCCGGCAGTACAGTTTTTGAAGACGGCAGCCCTAAACCCTGCTACTTTGCTGCCTTTACCTGACCCAACAGTGGTCCATGAATGCAGACAGATACTGGACACTGTAACAGGGGCCAGACCGGACCTTCGGGACCAGGCCTATGAAAAGGCAGACCTCACACTGTTCACTGATGGAAGCAGCTACGTCTGAGATGGACAAAGATATGCAGGAGCAGCGGTAACTACCCAGGACAGAATCTTGTGGCAAAGGGCGTTGCCAAAAGGTACGTCTGCGCAGCGAGCAGAGCTGATCGGACTGATGCAGACCCTCCAGATAGCTGAGGGAAAGGTGGCCAACATCTACACGGACAGCAGGTATGCCTTTGCCACTGCCCACATTCATGGTGCCATTTACAAAGAAAGAGGCCTGCTAACTGCAGGAGGAAAAGAAATTAAAAATAAAACTGAGATCCTGGCCCTGCTTGATGCCATCTGGCTTCCCTGTAAAGTAGCCATAATTCATTGCAAAGGACAGCAAAAAGGGGACTCTCCCATTGTTCAAGGAAACCGTTTTGCTGACGCTGCTGCCAGAGAAGCTGCAGAAGGAGGAACTGCAGACATTCTTCCGCTCTTGCCTCAACCTTTGCTGCCCTCAGACCCTAAGTATACTCCTGAAGAAGAACAAGAAGGGAGGCAATTAGGGGGTAAAAGAAACAAGCAAGGGTGGATAGAACTTCCAGACACCAGACTCTACCTACCCCGAGGAGTTATAGGAGAGATTGCAAAGGAAATCCACGCAAGTTCCCACCTAGGGCAAATAAGATAGAACAACTAATCAAGAAGTATTATTTGGGACTCCAGATTAGAAATATAGTACAATCTATAAGAAGTATTATTTGGGACTCCAGATTAGAAATATAGTACAATATATAGTTTCCAGATGCAAGACTTGTGCTAAGGTCAATGCCACTAACAAGAAGCTTCCCCCCTTAGTTAGGTATAGGGGAAAGTGCCCAGGAGAATTATGGGAAGTAGACTTTACAGAAATGACTCCAGGGAAAATAGAATTCAAGTATCTGCTGTGCTAATAGATACTTTTACAGGATGGACAGAAGCCTTTCCCACCAAGGGTGAAACTGCTTCCACAGTTTGTAAGATTCTACTAAGAGAGGTCATCCCTAGGTATGGAATCCCCATAGCTATAGGATCTGATAATGGACCAGCCTTCATCTCTAAGATTTCCCAGGAGTTAGCTAAGAGGTTAGGAATTAATTGAAAATTACATTGTATTTATAGGCCTTAAAGCTCAGGGCAAGTAGAAAGAATGAATAGGACCTTAAAGGAAACTCTGATTAAGTTCAGGAAGGAGACCAGCGAAAACTGGGTGGAGTTACTCCCTTTTGCCCTATTCCGGGTTAGATGTACCCCTTACACTAATAAGTGGACCCCCTATGAGCTCATGTTTGGACAACCAGTTCCTCTAGTTCCCCAGCTCACCAGAGAGGAAATAGAGGTATCTAATCATAACTTCCTCAAGCCCTTACAGGTATTGCAGCAGATCCAGAGAGAAGTAAGAGAGCTACGGAAGCAGAGGGCTGCAGCATCAGGAGACAACAACCAGAAGTTTTCACCACCGGATCCTGGACAGTGGGTTTGGATCTTTAACCACCTTCGAGGGAACTTAGAGCCGCGGTGGCAAGGACCGTTCCAGGTATTGCTCAGCACCCCTTCTGCAGTCAGGGTAGCTGAAAAGCCCTACTGGATCCACCTCTCCCACGTGAAGCCAGCCCAACCACCTGACGAAGGACCTCGGAGATGGCAAGTCAAGCAGACCCCTGGAGAGCCTTTAAAGCTCACCTTCTCCTCCACTTAGGACTAATGACTTTCTATTGTTTACCCAGTAAGGAATTAGAATTAAAGGAATGGGTATTAGTCAGGACAGCTGATGGAACAATAATAGCACAAAACAATACATGGGGCAACCAAGTAACTTTCAGAGTAGATTTTTCAAAGTTCTTTGATGATGAGTTCTGTGACTCTCCTGCAGCACACAGGTATATAGGATGGAAACCTAGAACACCTTTAGGCTCACCACATTGGAATGATGTTGAGGTGTGTTCACCCGCTCGCCATAATAGGGCATTGTGGTATACTCCACATTATGCGTGTCCTGAGCCTCTTTGGGCACTTGTGGATCTACCACTGACTATTATTGTAAGGCATGGGGGTGTGAAACGCTTGCTAGTAAATGGAAGCCACCAAGATTTGATCCAGACATAGATCTCCTCCGCCTGGGAACTAAGTTTGGAGGGAAAAGGCCTAATGATGCAGGGGATTACCAATGTTCTATAAACAATTGTAACCCTACTGTTGTCATCATCAAAAGGCCTCAAGACCCAAGTTGGAGTAAGGGAAAAACATGGAGAATAAGACTCTATACTGAAGGCACAGATCCAGGAACCTTCTTTTTTTTTTTTTTTTTTTTTTTTCTTTCATTTTTCTGAAGCTGGAAACAGGGAGAGACAGTCAGACAGACTCCCGCATGCACCCGACTGGGATCCACCCGGCACGCCCACCAGGGGCGACGCTCTGCCCACCAGGGGGCGATGCTCTGCCCATCCTGGGTGTCGCCATGTTGCGACCAGAGCCACTCTAGCGCCTGAGGCAGAGGCCACAGAGCCATCCCCAGCGCCCGGGCCATCTTTGCTCCAATGGAGCCTTGGCTGCGGGAGGGGAAGAGAGAGACAGAGAGGAAAGCGCGGCGGAGGGGTGGAGAAGCAAATGGGCGCTTCTCCTGTGTGCCCTGGCCGGGAATCGAACCCGGGTCCTCCGCACGCTAGGCCGACGTCCAGGAACCTTCTTTACTATCAGAAGATTACCCACAAAGAATAAACTTCTCTTTGAAGGAGGAAAGAATAAGCTAGCCCCTAGAGTGCCCAAACCACCAGCCACCTCCTTGACCAGTTCTTCCACAAGTAAGATGGACTCAGTTAGTCCAACTCCATATAGTGTACTAGGAAAAACAGATCATAAGGCACTCTATCACCCTCTCCATCCATCACCGGACGGACAGCAGGAAGAACTAGGATTATTAGACAAGGTGTTTACTTACTTTAATAACACTCAACCTAATATCACTGAGTCTTGCTGGCTGTGCCTTAGCCCTAAACCTCCTTTTTACATTGGGATAGGAGTTGACACGTCAGAAGGAGGGGATTTAATAGTTCCTAGCACTATAATCCCTCCCACTACAGGAAAACAAGACCAAATAAAAGATTGTTTTTCTGGGGGATCTCTCACCCTAGCTGAGTTCCATGGAAAAGGGACTTGTTATCCCATAGCTAATTTCACTGTAACTAATTCTAATTACAGCAATTATTGTCTTAATCAAGAAACTCTGTTTAGTGATCCAGAAAAACCTAAGGTGGTAAAAGCACCAGAGGGTCTATGGTTTGTGTGTACCCAAGGTATATTCAAATGTATTGTTCCTACAAACCCTGAACTTTGTGTAAGTGCATACATCATCCCTCAAGTGTATCTGTATGGAGGCAACCCTGATTTCCTTCTTATACCACCTTTAAGAGAAAAACAAACTCCACTTCTAATACCTATCATAGCAACTATAGGTATTGTAGGATCCGCAGCAGTAGGAGCTGCCACTCTAATTCAGGGAGATTTGAATTTAAAGCAGTTGTCCCATACTTTTTCAAAGGACATTGCCATACTCCAGAACCAGGTAATTTTCTTAGAGAAGCAAATAGATTCTTTAGCACAGGTGGCTCTACAGAATAGGAGAGGGCTAAACCTCCTTTTTCTCAAACAAGGAGGGTTATGTGCCGCCTTAGGTGAAGAATGCTGTTTTTATGCCAATCATTCTGGAATAATTAGGGAGAATATTAAAGTGTTAGCAAACAAGTTAAAGAATTGAAAGTTAGAAGAAGAGGATAACCCAGGCTGGTATGCCTCTATGTTCAGGACCTCTCCATGGCTAACTACTCTCATATCCACAATTGCTGGGGCACTACTGATATTTTGTTAGCCCTCACTATTGGGCCTGTAGTTCTTAATAAACTCCTTGCATTTATTAAAGAGAGAACTGAGACTGTAAAGGTAATGGTCCTATCTCAACCCTATACCATTCTTCCTACTGATGAAGAATCAAGGGTTTGATTTATGCCCCAACAGGAGTAGAGAATGTAAGGATCAAGAAAAGATCAAAATGTTAGATTCAGGAAAGTGTGCTGGGATTGCCAGAGTGTAGGAGCAGAGACAGGGAGGTAATGATAGGGACCCTGTAAGGCTGAGAACAAAGGAAGACAAATGTTTGCATTCCATTGGTCAGAGACCCTTATCAGAAGTTTATGTTTGAAATTTGTCAATGAGCTAGACCCAGCCCCTGTTGCTATGCTGTGTGTGCGCCCCCCTTAGCGAATAGGTAACTGCCACATCTGCTTCTGCATAATGCTTGCTTACTTAGGATATATAAGGACCTAGCTGTAAGCACCAGGTGCGATTCCTGTTTGTAGCTCCTTGTGGGTACGGTGTCTCCGGACACCTGGGAATTCGCCCCTGCGTAGGTTAAACTGGCCAATAAAGAAACATCTATACTCCTGAAAGTCTCCAACGTCTATTCTCGTACCCGGTGCATGCTACAACTGCAGATGTCTCTGGGGGGCACGAGCCTGTGCTGTAGACCCTTTTCATGTTGCTTTCTCTTGCCCTCTCTTTGCAAACTCAGGACTTCAGGGGACACATAGGCGGTATGAATGAAAATGGACAGGGAGCCAAAGGGTGGATGCTCTTTTTAAAGGGGCAACAGTTGATCAGGCCTGGTCAGTTGTTGCTGTGAGAATATGGGCTCAGTGTTGCCAATATTCTGATTTTTTTCAGAAAACCCCAAACTTTAGATTTACTTTCTTTGCTATATCTTCCCAAGTTTTAAATGTCAGCAGTGTATTTAAATATTTAAAAACATTATGCAAGTCCAACCAAACACATCTACCACTATATTTGACCCTGAGCTGTCCATTTGTGACTTTTGTTTTGTACATTTCCATTAAGAATTCAACTGCTACCTGTACTTATGTCCTTCCAGACCTCTGTACAGGATGAAGTTCAATGACCATAGTATGGCATTCTGTGTCTCTCATAATATGACCCTATCTTACCCTTCCAAAGTCATTTCTTACCACTTTCCCATTGCTATCTGGGCTCCGGTATTAAAGACCATTAATTGCAGTTCCCTATATACATGGTTTAACACATTGTTTCCTTCAACTGGAATGCCCTTCCCATTGATATACCTAGAGACCAACTCATCCTTGAACCAAAGCTCAGAGCTTACTCTGGGAAATGTTCCCTGACAGCCTTTCTGCAGCTCTGTATCCCAGCTATCACTGTGCTTTGCTTACACATTTCTTTTGTGCCTGTCTTACGTGGCTTTAATTACTTGTTCACATATCTGCCCCCCATCTTTGTGTCTCATCATCTTTGTATGCCTAGTACTTAACAGAGGGCTCTCACAACTGACATGCCTAATAATATTTCTGAATGAACAAATCAATGAATGAAGAATTCATGCTAGACAGATGGCATCTGTCCTATTTATAATCAAAATTACCCCAAGGAGTTGTAATTCTTTGATGAGTTTCTCATCCCTCTCTTCAAATAAGTTTCTATCTTCCGCCAGCTGCAGCTCTTTGACTGATTTAAAATGCAGAGTTCAAAATTGGCTGCCAAGAAATGCCACTTCATTTCCTTTCTAGAATAGCGTGATTTTCCACATGACCCAGACAAGAGTGCAACCCTTGGCTAATGTTTCATCGAAAGGGGATTTTTCAGAGGAGAAGAGGTCGGCCAGAATGGATGTCAGCCTTGCTCATCGCCGTGGTGTTCCTGTCTAGGTGTGCAGACGCTTTCCTGTCCGTTTGCACCGGGGAAGGCACTCCAGGCCAGCCTTTTAATCCCATGCTGACGCCACCTCAGGAAGTGCCAGGCTCCTGCAAACTTTGCAGACTCCTGCAATATAGTCCTAGATCTGGGCAAGAACCACCATTTACAAAGCATTTATCTCTCAGACAGAGAGCAGATTAGTCATCTTTCTAAAAATGGAAAGAACAGGCACAAAGGGGCGCTTGTCCTCACAAGAAGCCTGGCCAGCCAAGCTCTCGGATGGACTGGAAGATAGCCTGAAGACTGGCCTCAGGGCGGCCCCTGGTCACTCACAATCTGCCCACTTGTTGGAGGGCAGGTGCCAGAGGCAGAAGGGAACACCAGCTCCTGGACTCACAGAGTTACCAGACCTCACTTTTTTAATGTCTGGGGTTTTCTCTTCTCCTGAGTCCCTGGGTATATTCTCTCTCCCTGCTCCTTGAGGGAAAGGGACAAGAAGGACAGAAATTTACATCCACTGTATATCTGTCTGAACAAAGAAATGTTTTAGATACTTTAGACGTTTTCCTTTTTTAACATGTTTTAATTTTATTTGCATTCTTACATCTCCATTTTGCTTGTATGAGGACTGAAGATCAGAGAAGCTGGGTCACTCCCTCAGTTCTACACATCCGGCAAACGATAAAGGATAGGGTGAGGTATCACTCCTGGCGGATTTTATTTCAAAGCCCTTGCTCATTCCACTTATGATTCTGTTGCCAATAGAGGGAATAGCTGTAAAATCTAATTTTTGTGCTTGTGAACCAGAATCAATAGTTTAGGTTAATCCATTTAATTTATCATTTTATTGGGCTTTTGTGTCCTGAGTCTTTTCAGGCCAACATTTGGGCAATCAACCAACGCACCTTATGTGACAGGACTGCCAGGTTGATTCAAAGGGGCATACGACTCAGTCCCTGCCTGCCAGGAATTACAGGCTATCTGTGAGATGAAGAAAGTAAGGAGCAACACTAGATAGACACTATGATAGATCAAGAGCTGCTACAAGTAAGTGTGTCAGCAATTCTGGACATTTCTACCATGACATCTATGATGGTGATAATCTCATGGGTGACACCCCCCCCCCCCCGCCAGGTGTTTGTGGAGCTGTAGCTGTCACTTCTCCTCTTTTGCCCACCCAAGAAGGTGTGTTGGACCTTAAGTAACCGAGAGAATGTGGTTAAGGGGATTACTTGAATCCAAGAGGATCTTTGGTATTTTAATTACAAGTAACAGAGTACTAGTTGCAATCTAACAACAGTTGACAGTACATCATAGGTTTAGAGCTACTGTGCCTGAGAATTACAGCAGGGGTCAGAAATGTTTAATGTGGACAAAACATGCTGTGAACTGATAGGGGCAGGATTCAATGAGACTGGAGCAGACTGGTGTATCTTATGCAAAAGAGCGGATGATGTAGACTCAATGCCAGCATTGTGCCTGACACATGCAGGAATCATGTCTAAGATCTGCAGCGCTCTCCGGTCACACCCCAGGTCCAGCACGAGGAGCAGGACCCCCTTTCCCCAGTGCAGTGGGAACACAGGAAAAGCCTCTCCCTCTCTCCTGCAGACACGTTGTCTGAGGTAGAGGATCAGATGGAGGGAAAACTATCAGAGACCGATTTATCTTTCTAAAGGAACTGTTGATTTATTAGTCTAGATTATGCATTAAATTGAATAGCAAAAATAAAATTGATTTATCAGTCTAGATTATGCATTAAAATCAATAGCATAAAAACTAATTCCTTAACCAGAGGATGGGCAATTGGAGGGGGGGAACTGGATTGATAAGGGAGAAAGTAAAGGAGCTGCGTAGTCTCTATCTTGAGTGGAGTGTGAAATAAATTCTGTAACTCCATTACATTATATCACTGTTTGTTGGTTTTTCAATTTTAGATTCTATAGTATTTTATACTACCAATGTCACTTTCACCTTTTTCATCCTAATTTTGGATAGTTAATAACACTATCTTTAGTTCTTCAATTGGTATCTTTGTGTAGCTTCAAATTTTATACTGAAATCACTCTTTCTTGTTCAATCAACTTTCACTGATGTCCCTGAGCTCCTATTTTGTAAAATAAAGACATTCTTCCATCCACTTCGCCTTTCACCTTCTAATTTCTATAATTTGAATAATTGGTGTTTTTCTCTGTAAATAGATTCAAGTCTTATTTTGCATCATATGAGGTTTGATTCTAAAAGGTTGAGATTCAAAAATAAATTTATGCTATGTTGTGTCATTTTTCTCTGCTGAGCCAGATGTCAATGTCATGACTCCTACACCTTGTCGAACACGTTGTACCCAGCTGCTGTTGTAAGAAATTACTGTGACCTTAGTGCCCCACTGAAAACAGCACAGTTGTTTAGTGGCTTACTAAAACAACACAAACTTGTTGTTTTGGGAGTCAGAAGTCTTCCATGGGTCTCACTGAGCTAAAATCGAGGTGTCAGCAGGGCTGGTTCCTCTAAGGATCTAGGGGAGAAGCTATTTCCTTGCCTTTTCCAGCCACTAAAGAAGGTCGCCGGCATTCTTTGGCTCATTTGGCTTTCTCCACTTCCAAAACCAATAATATGTACTGCATTTTGTCGATCCCTCTTCCACATTCACGTTTCTCTCTCCATAGCCTGAAAGGTTGGTTCTGTTACTAAAGACTCATGAGATTAGATTGGGCCTACCTGGAAATTCAGGATAAACTCCCTGTCTTAAATTCATAATCTCAATCACATCTGCAAAGTCCCTTTTGCCCTGTAAGGTAACACGTACACTGGGTTCAAGGATTTAAGCATGGACATCTCTGATGAGTCATTATTTTGCCTACCACAAAAAAATAAAATGTTCCTCCTGTTGAGAGAAAAGAAAAAGAATTCTATCTCTTATACTCTATCAATTGCTCAAAAACCACACCACATTTTAATGTGCTTCATTTTTAAACTGCAATTAACTTTTTTGTTTTTTTTTCTTTTTTTTAGTGAGAGGAGGAGAAGTGTAGAGACAGACTCCCACATGCGTCCTGGCCAGGATCCACCCAGCAAGCCCACTAGAGGGCAATGCTCTGCCCATCTGGGGCCGTTGCTCTGTTGCTTAGCAACAGAGCATCATTTTATTTTTTTAGGACCTGATGGGGAGGCCACAGAGCCATCCTCAGCGCCCCCCAAAAGCCAACTAGTTTGAACCAATCAAACCATGTCTACGGGAAGGGGAGAGGGAGAAAAGAGAGGGTGAAGAAATAGAATGGTTGCTTCTCCTGTGTGCCCTGACAGGAATGGAACTCAGGACCTCCACATACCAGATTGTCACTCTACCGCTGAGCCAACCAGCCAGGGAAGACTACAATTTTCTTGTTTAAGTTTTTTGTTGTTGTTGTTTTCAGTGAAGTCTTTGTTTTTCTATCTTTTTTTTGTTAGAATAAGTAAAATTTCTATTTGGCAAATCCTTAATATCTTCTAGCTTTTTACCTCAACCCTATGTATTATTGAGCTCCATCTTAGCCTTTTCTTTAAAAGACAATTTTTAAGGAGGTCTCCAAATTCTTGTTCTAGTTTGGGCCACTTGTTTTTTAGGCCTGCTGCTCTTTTCACCTGGGATTTCTTGTCCTTGACTCTTGGTTTGAACTCACCATTTCTTACATTCCACGCCTTCCGCATTTTATAATCGTTGTTTTTCACTCCAATCCCCAAGCAACTTCCCAGGAACTTTTTCTGAGTGCTTATACATGAAAAATGACCTCCGTAATCTTTTAACTTGTTTTGTCATTTTGTATTCACCTGCATGATCTTGAAATATATAATTGGGCTTTCTAAAAAAATTTGCCATTTATACTTTTTCTATAAACAATTCATATTCTTTTTTTCTGATTTTTAATTGGGATGGCTTTTTTAGAGCTATTTTTATATATAGTAGATAATAAGCCTTTATAATACATATTGCAAAACTTTTTCAGAATATTAATTATTTTAAAATTTTGTTTGTAGGCCCTGGCCAGTTTGCTCAGTGTATAGATCATTGGCTTGGCAGGCAGATGGCCCAGTTCAATCCCTGGTCAGGGCACACAGAAGAAGCAACCACCTGCTTCTCTCCCCCTCCCTCTCCCTTTCTCATCTTCCTCCCCTCTCACAGCCAGTGGCTCGATTGGTTCGAGCATCAGCCCCCCGCTGCTTTTTCTTCATATATTTCAAATTTATGGTTTAAATTTGTAGTGTTCAGTCTTTTCCTTTATTGCTTCTCAGTTTTGGATTTTGATTAGAAAGACATAAATTATTCAGATGTTATTCTGAATTTTTAATAAATTTGTGTTTTTTGTTTATATTCATTTTTAATCCATCTGAAATTTGTTTCTATTCACTAGAACGTGTTAAAATTTCAAATGGATAACCAGCTGTTTCAATGCCATTTATATATTAATTTATTTTTCCTCCTACCCTCATCATTGCTTTGAAATGCAATCTGTGTCAGATTATAAATTCCTGTAAATTCTTGGGATGTTTTCTGAACTATTGTTTTCTATTGATCTGTTTGTTCCCTCACCAGTATTATATTGTTTTTTGTTGTTGTTTTGTTTTTGATAGAGAAAGAGAGAGGGACAGATAGGAACAGACAATCAGGAAGGGAGAGAGATGAGAAGCATCAGTTCTTCATTGCAGCACCTTAGTTATTCACTGATTTCTTTCTCATATGTTCCTTGGCCTGGAGGCTACAGCAGACCAAGTGACCCCTTGCTCAAGCCAGCGACCTTGGGCTCAAGCCAGTGACCATGGGGTCATGTTATGATCCCATGCTCAAGCCAGTGACTTGGCACTCAAGCTGGTGAACCTGGGTTCAAGCCAGATGAGCCAGCGACCTCAGGGTTTTGTACCTGGGTTCTCCGCTTCCCAGTGCAATGCGCTATTCACTGCACCACTGCCGGGTCCGGCAGTACTATATTGTTTTAATTGCAGTAACTTTATAGTCTTTAGACATGACATGCAGGACAATGTACTTCTTATTATTTTACAAAGTCTTCTTGTAGAATTTTACCTTTGTACTCTTTCATGAAATTTTGAGAATAAGGTTAATAAACTCCATAAAAATTCTCTAGAATTTTGATTGGAAAACATTAAATTTAGAGTTTAATTTGAAGAGTCTCTTTAAAATTTTGGCTCTTGATAAAGAAAAAAATTTTCTGACACTTGTTAAACTGATAAGAAAGACTTCATTAAGGATTGATGTATTGCAATAGGTCTCAAAACTATCACAATAGGGAAGAAAGATTAAGCTCAACATTTAATACAACAAAGACAGGTGGAATTTATAGCCAAGCAACAGAGTGAGGGGCATTGGTGGATAAAAAGCTACTAAGAGGAGACATCAAAGGTAAGGGGATGATTGATAAACTGACTTAACATGATTCTCGCTGAAGAAAGGCCAGGGTGATCAAATATTAAGCGTGGGGATTCTTGCTAAACTGACTTGGCAAGATTATTCTAAAAATGAACTAGGCTAGTTGAAGACAGAGTCCAAGGATGAAGCCAGATCAGAAAGAGGGCTCAGAGGAGCCTGTCTAAAGTTTAATCAAAAAAAGTCTTTGTCAGGTGAGGGTGTTATATTGAGTGGGACACTTGAGTCCATGTTAACACAATGAATTAAAATTAATAAAAAAAATTTAAAAAGTCTTTGTCATTCTTTCTAGCTAGGAACATAATTGTTCTGTATATTATTCAAGCTATAGTCTACATTCTTCTATAAAGATTTATAGTTTTCTTCAATCAGATGTTACTTCTTTTTTGTTACATTTATTTTTGTTTTTAATTTTCAATGACAATTTACATTCAATATATTTTTATTAGTTGTAGGTGTACAGCATAGTGGTTAGCTAGTGTTAGATAATCATATTCTTTACAAAGTGTTCCCTCTGATATTTCCAGGACTTACCTGACATCATACATAGAATTACAATATTGTTGACTATATTCCCTATGCTGTACTCTACAGCCTTGTGACTATTTTATAACTACCAATCTGTACTTTTTAATCCCCTCACCTTTTACCTCCCCAACCGCTCTCCCTTCTGGCAACCATCCATTTATTCTCTGTGTTTATGAGTCTGTTTCAATTTTATTGGTTTATTTTGTTCTTTTTATTCTACATATAAGTAAAATCATATGGTGTTTATCTTTCTGTAACTGGCTTATTTCACTTAGCATAACACCCCCTCGGTCCACCCATGCTGTGTTACAAATGGTAAGATTTTATTCTTTTTTATGGCTGAATAGGATTCCATTATACATGTGTACCATTGCTTTTTTATCCACCCATGTACTGCTGGGCACTTGGATTGCTTTTGCAAATGATGTTACATTGAACATAAGGGTGCATATATCTTTTGAATTAGTGTTTTGGGTTTCTTTGGATATATACCCAGAAGTGGAATCATTGGGTCAGAAAGCATTTCCACTTTTATTTTTTTGAGGACCCTCCATACAGTTTTCTACTGTGGCTGCCAACCTGCATTCTTACCAATAGTGCATGAGAGTTCCTCTTCTTCTCCACATCCACCAACACTTGTTACATTTATTCTCTAATTTGATAAAGCTTTTGCTAATATGCTGAGTGGAATTTAAAAATTACATTTCTAATCATTATTATTTATTTGGGTAATAGAAGAAAACTATTTATTTTTGTAGTTGATTCTGTGTTCAGCCATCTTACTCTGCTCTCTTATTATACTCAGTCATTTTCCAATTTATTGTCTTAGATTGTGCAATGCAGACATGCTTTGCCCCTCCAGTGCCAATATTTAAACACGTTTATTTTTCCCGTTGTTATTACATTGATTAAAGTCTCAAGAAAAGGTTGAATAGTAATGGTGGTTTGTTCTTCACTTTAATGTGAGTGCTTCTAATATTTACTATAAAGTAAATGTTTGTGACAGGGTGTTTGGAGATTACCACTACCACATTTCTAAAACTCTCTTCTATTTATAATTTACTAAGTTATTTTAAAAAATTTTAAATTAAGAATGGATGCTAATGTAGTGAATGATAACAGAATAATTGATTTACTAAGGCTGAATCACTTTTGAATTATTACAGAAAAACTTATTTCAGTGTTTTTCAAAGTGTAATTTAAAATGTCTTGAGGGTCCAAGAGGATCTATGAAATAATTTTATTCATAGTCACTTCACAAACATTTTATTTATTTATGGTGAATGCTTACTAATATACTTGCTGATTTCTTTAATTATTGCTTCTTGTATCTTACTCCTTGTGGGCTTACTTCCTTACTGAAGTACATTTAAAAAAATATTTCTATTAGTAAGGGGCTTTGAAAATGTCTTCTCTACCTCCCTTACTCTTGAAAGAGAACTTGACTTGAAAAGGGATTGTAGATTGACAGATATTTATTCTCAGCTCTTGAAGATATTATTCTATGATCTTCAGGCATCTATGTTTGTTGTTAAAAAAAAACAAAAAAACAAAAAAAAGCCTATCTAATTGTCACCCTTTGTAGATAAGGTTTTCTTTCTGGTGCTCTGAAGCTTTTCTGTGCCCTTTCATGCTCCGTCGTCTCTCTGCTGCAGCCAGTGCACATTTGCTTTCATCCATCTTTCCATGGTCCTAACGCACTTTTCAGTCTGAAAACTCATGTTTCTTTGGATCGAAAAAAATTCTGTTGTTGTTACTCTGAAAATTGAATACCTACTGCTCTCTCTTTGATATATTTTAGATCTCATTTTATCCTATGTATTTTTCATCTCTCTGTGCCACATTCTAAGTTCTTTGTTTAGTTCTCTTTTCTGATTTTTAAATTCTCCCTTTACCTGTGCACAGGTTATGATGCAATAATAGTCTACAGTTCCTCTCCTTAATAACTATGTATTTTGTTTCTAGAATTTTCATTTAGTTCTTCTCCTAATCCTTCCATATTCCTTAAATTTAATTTTTGAGGATGGACTACTTAGCTTTTTGATCCTTAGAGTGCTAATTTCCCATTTTGTTGTATTTGCCAACTCTCCCTCATAACAGTTGATTTTTTTGTGTAATTTGTAATTTTTTTAAAATATCACTTTTAGATTTCTCCTTAGAGAGACTATTGGGTTGTGGCAGTGTCACTATTATATGTTTGCTTGTTTTTTAATTTATATGTGACAAAGGAGTTTAGTCCTAGACAAGTATCTCTGTTAATTTCTTTAATCAAGTTTCTAAACCACACATTGTGACATGTCTCAGACTTGGGGACATGATTTTTCTTTTTTTTTTCTTTTTTTTGTGACAGAGACAGAGAGAGTCAGAGAGAATGACAGACAGACAAGAAGGAAGAGAGATGAGAAGCATCAATTCTTCATTGTGGCACCTTAGTTGTTCACTGATTGCTTCTCATGTGCCTTGACGAGGGCGGGGGTGGGAATGGCTACAGCAGACTGAGTGACCCCTTGCTCGAGCCAGCGATCTTGGGCTCAAGCTGGTGAGCCTGGCTCAAACCAGATGAGCCCACACTCAAGCTGGCGACCTCGGGGTCTCGAACCTGGGTCTTCCATGTCCCAGTCCTACGCTCTATCCACTGTGCCACCACCTGGTCAGGCAGGGACATGGCTTTTCAATCTTTTTTCTCTCCTATATGTGCCCCACCCTGCTTGTGCTGTGGCTTTTAGCTCTCTATTCACTTGTAGAGCCTGAGCATTTCCTTTATTCTGTAAATATCTAAGGTTTTGCGCTATCATCGTCCCATTTTGCTCAATATTTCTATTGTCTAGGAGAAGCATTTCCACATTGGTTCAGCCCAAAAGTGTCATTTCAAAGAGTTAATATGTGCATTTAGTGAAGGTTTTCCCAGAAAATCTTCATGATAGTCTTTGTTCTTTTCAAGAATTACTATGGAATATTTCAGACATACAAAATGTATATAAGATAATGAACACTCATTATGTGCCATCCAGTTTCAGAAAGGAAACACTGATAATACACAGAAGCCCCTTGTGCCCCCTTCCGAGTTTCATCTCTATCTTTTGTCTCATCTCTGTCCCAGAATTAATCATTATCTTGAATTTGGTGTTCTTCATTTTTATATACTCTTTTCATTTATTAATATTATTATTAAATAATAATATTAACCAAATGAGCACTAACAATGTTCTAGGCATTCTTATTAGGGCTTTAAAAGTACTAATTTTAAATAAAATCTTCTATGATATAGGTAATATTATTTTAATTATTATCCCCATTTTACTAATGAGAAAATAAATTCCAGAGGGGTCAGGTTACTCTCCCAGAGATACACAGTCAGTGTGTGTGTGTAATATGAACCCACTTAGTTGTCTGGCTTCATAATCTTTGCTATTAACCACTATGCTGAGGTATATTTGTATATAGAACGTGGGATAAACTGATACTTACAGATTTTTATGCAATTATCTCTCCTACTTGGTTTTTTTTTTTTTTTTTGTACTTTTCTGAAGTTGGAAATGGGGAGGCAGTCAGACAGACTCCCGCATATGCCCGACCGGGATCCACCCGGCACGCCCACCAGGGGGCAATGCTCTACCCATCTGGGGTGTCGCTCTGTTGTAACCAGAGCCATTCTAGTGCCTGAGGCAGAGGCCATGGAGCCATCCTCAGCACTTGGGCCAACTTTGCTCCAATGGAGCCTTGGCTGCCGGAGGGGAAGAGAGAGACAGAGAGGAAGGAGAGGGGGAGGGGTGGAGAAGCAGATGGGCGCTTCTCCCGTGTGCCCTGGCCAGGAATCGAACCCAGGACTCCTGCATGCCAGGCCGACGCTCTACCACTGAGCCAACCAGCCAGGGCTCTCCTACTTGTTTTATGCTCTTGAGGTACATCCATGTTGATGTTTGTAGCTCGAATTCATTTTCTTTCCCATACAGAAGTCAATCATGTAAATTTACTTCTGTTTATTTATTCATTGTTGTTTTGCTGGATTCTTTTGCTATGACAAGGAATTTTGCATTGGATTTTTTAATACATATCTTCAAATGGACAAATTGGCTTCTCTAGTCTCTATTGCTATGAGTACCACTGAAGTCACTAGGCATGTGCCGAGAAAATTTTACTAGAGTTTACCAGGTTTCCTGCCTATAATGTCGATCAGTTTACCTTTCCAACAGCAGTGCATGGGAGTCTCAATTGCTCTGTATCTTTGCCACAAACATATTTTTAGGCTCTCTAGTGTTTGCCTAGCTGATGTGTACACAACAGCGTCTTATAGTGGTTTTAACCATTACAGTCTTAATATTTTATGAGGATATGCCTGCTCCAGTTAACTATTATTGCATTAAAAATTATCCCAAAACTTAACCTCTTATAACAAGAAGTTTATTAAGTTCAAAAATTTCATGATCACTAATTCAAACACGTAAGAGCAGAAATGGCTTTTTTCTGCACCAAGATGTCTGGAGCCTCAGCTGGGGACACAAAACAGCTGAGGGTGACTCCATGGAAGGAGCTCGTAGCATTTGGACGCATCATTGCTCCCATGTCTGGAGGTTGATACTGGCTATTGGATAGGACTGCAGGTAAAGTCATTGACTCAAATTTCTAAATATAGTCTCTACATGTAGCCTGGGTTTCCTCACAGAGTGGCACTTCAGGATAGTTGAAGTTTTTACATGATGACTTAGGATTCCAAATCAGAGTAACTCAGTGCACAAGGTTGAAGCTGTGTTGCTTTTTATGACTCAATCCTAGAAGTCACACATTAACCACTTTTATTGCACAAAATTGGTTAGAAACAGTCACTAAAGTCAATACAGATTCAAAGGGAGGGGATATAGACCTCATTTCTCAATGGGAGAAATGTCAAAGGATTCATGAACATGTTTTGAACTAATGTAATGCTCTACAAGTGCTGTTTGGTCCTTTCCCCTAAAATAACATTCAGTTAACAGGGTATAGTTTGCTTTGAATACCACTTTAAATTAATTTTATGTTATTGTTAAATTTTACATTGTGTTAGAAATGTATTAATGTCTCCAAAGAGTTTATGAAAAGAGTAGTGATAAAAATTACAAAGTAAATACTTGACCTCATAATAATTTTTAAATCTTAACTAGTGAAGTAGAGTCCTGTGAGACTATTAATTGTGAATCTATGTATTGGAATAAATAAATCTCTGAGTTTGATGATATCCTGCCAGCAGAAGGAAAGTAAAACTGGTACGAGGGAGGAACCAGAAAATTTTGAAATCCATTTTATAAGATTTTTGTAGGACTTGTCCTTAGCCCATAATGTTGATTATGGGCTAGAGACAAATTTCTCAATAAAGTGGTATGGTACCAGTCAAGTTTTTACACTTATTACTCGGGTAAACTCATAAAATTTTCTCATGATACACAATGTGATTCTTTTCTACACAAAATTATTGGGTTTTGTTGTTGAAAGCGTGAACATTATCTGATTTTTTTGTATGACCAGCACATCTTCCTTTTCTCTTTTTTTCTTTTTTTACAGAGACAGAGAGAGAGTCAGAGAGAGGGATAGACAGGGACAGACAGACAGGAATGGAGAGATGAGAAGCAACAATCATTAGTTTTTCATTGTGTGTTGCTACCCTTTAGTTGTTCATTGATTGCTTTCTCATATGTGCCTTGACCGCGGGCCTTCAGCAAACTGAGTAACCCCTTGTTCGAGCCAGCGACCTTGGGTCCAAGCTGGTGAGCTTTGCTCAAACCAGTTGAGCCCGCACTCAAGCTGGCAACCTCGGGGTCTGGAACCTGGGTCCTCCGCATCCCAGTCCGATGCTCTATCCACGGCGCCATCACCTGGTCAGGCCAGCACATTTTTCTTTAGTGAACTTGGCCCCTCCCCCAATTCTTTTATTCTATGTGTACCCCCTTTGGGGATCAATACTGTCTGTGGCAGCCTAGAGTGGCTGGTAATTTTAGTTTCTCCCCCATGGGAAGAGCCTACTGAGGATAAAGTAAATTTTGAGGAAACCAGGGCCAAGAGTTGGAGAGAGAGAGACAGAATTCAAATGATATAGCTTGATCTTTTTAGATCTTACTGTGACAGAAGTCCAATCTCAGACTTCCTGGTTTGTGAGTTCAGTGCTTCTGTATTTTGCTAAAGCTATTTTGCCTTGTGTGGTCTGTCACTTGCTAATGAGAGAGTCTTGACTACTATCAGTTCCAAAAGTACAAAAACAAGACTCAGTCTTCCACCTTATATCAAGAAATGGTACCAATCACACCATATTAAGAAGTGTGCAAAGCTACAAACAGATGACAAATAAGTGCAGGGGTAGTCAACCTTTTTATACTTACCGCCCACTTTTGTATCTCTGTTAGTAGTAAAATTTTCTAACCGCCCACCGGTTCCACAGGAATGGTGATTTATAAAGTAGGGAAGAAACTTTACTTTATAAAATTTATAAAGCAGAGTTACAGCAAGTTAAAGCATATAATAATAATTACTTACTAAGTACTTTATGTCGGATTTTCACTGTTTGGCAGAATAAATCTTTATAAAACAACTTACTATAGTTAAATTTATCTTTTTTTTTATACTTTGGTTGCTCCGCTACCGCCCACCATGAAAGCTGGAACATCCACTAGTGGGCGGTAGGGACCAGGTTGACTACCACTGGTAGAGAGGGAAAGCAAAGTGAGAAAAAAAATTGATGGCATATTAATCTAGAATAATGTATATAAGACCACTTATGAGTAGTCTTTCATTGGGTTTTAGGTTTTGAATATACCTGAAGAGGAAGTGCTCAGCAACTTTTCATTTTTTCATCACATGGAAGAAAACTTTGGTTAGTGAGTGTTTTCTGAGCCATGATAAAAACAAGAATGAGTTATCCATAGACCAGTAAGCAACAAGGAAAGACATTGCTACTTCAATGAAAGTTTTTTCTTGGGAAGCCAGTAACCTCCCAATTTATTTACAAGGAGCAGTCAGCGCTAATATAGCTATGTGCTTCCTGACTTTAACATAGTATTATAGAAAATAGTAAAAAATTTAATGACAAGTTGGTTGTGATCATTGAGTATTGGCTTTTAACATACTGTATATAGAAATGAAATGAGCAGCAAAGATTAGTCTTTTTTCCCCACATGACATCGGTCTGGCTGTTAAGGAGTGTTCATGAGCATGGGAAATGAGAAATGAGATGAAAACATTTTTTAAAATGACAGTGATAATGTTAGTGAAGCCATTTAGATGATATGTAATGGCTTATTCAAAACCATTATCAATGAAATAGTATCTCATTATCAATTTTGAAAGGAAGGGATCAGGATATCTTTAAAAAAAATTTTTTTATAGAGTCAGAGAGAGGGATAGATAGGGACAGACAGACAGGAACGGAGAGAGATGAAAAGCATCAATTCTTTGTTGTGGCACCTTAGTTGTTCATTGATTGCCTTCTCATATGTGCCTTGACTGCAGGCCTTCAGCAGACCGAGTAACCCCTTGCTCGAGCCAGCGACCTTGGGTCCAAGCTGGTGAGCTTTGCTCAAACCAGACGAGCCTGCACTCAAACTGGCGACCTCGGGATCTTGAACCTGAGTCCTCTGCATCCCAGTCCGATGCTCTATTCACTGTGCCACTGCCTGGTCAGGCGGGATCAGGATATCTTAAGAAGACTTAACTGCATCTTACTTGCTAAGATTAAGTCTTGAGAATTTTTTAAATGGATAAAAATATCAATGCTGTTATTGGGCACATTTATTTTTGATTAATTACATTATAAATCCAGAAAATTTGAAAATGTACAGAGGAGAACTTATAAAATAACCTATACCATCACTGTCATTATTCCAGGCTTCTCCCTGTGCGTATATAGAGACAGAAGGTAAGAGAGGGAGAGAAAGAGAGGGAACTAGATAGGGTAATTTTATAAAAATTGTATCATATTTTTTAATAGAAAGTCTTCAATTTAATTTTACTTATAAAATCCAATTTACTCAAAGAAACTGAAATGAAAATAAATGTAATTAAATTTAACAGAATAAAATAATTTGAAGTGAAAATGAAAACTGCTGATAAATGTTCCTTCCCCATAAAAGAATTACGAATTATTTTTTAAAAAGTCATTGAGAAGGTAGAATCTTTATCTTATTTAACCACATGTACTAATTTTAGATTCTATTAGTTGTCTTCCTGCCATAAAAAGTAAGGAACTTACCAGTCTCGCTTTCCTTTCTCACCTTCCAATTTTGTTAGTTATCTTACTCTAATTTTGCCAAGTATTAAAACATTTACATTTGGTTCTATAATTGTAATTACCATATTTATAACTCAGTATGACATTTATATAGATTCAGTGTTCATCATGGGATTTTATTACTGCTTCTTCATTAAAAAATACTTTTTTTTGTTTGTTCTTTTTTGATTCACATATTCAGTCAGATGTTAAGGGTGCATGGGTTTTCTATTTCTTCCCCCCCCCCTTTTTTTTCTTTTGTTGTTGTTCAGTGGCACCTGTCTTGTGACTTTAAATTAAATGCAATTTGGCTGGGTATAATATTCTTGGTTTATACTTTCTTTCTTCTAGAACTTTATAGCTGTTGCTAAATTACCTTTTGGCACTGAATACTACTGTGAAGACATCTGAGGCTAGCCTAATTGTCTCCACCTTGGAGTGACTTGACCTTTATGCATGAAGTTTTAGTCATTGAAGGTTAAAATCTTCACCAGGATGTGGCTTGGTGTTGAAAGCTGTGTCATGCCTGACCTGTGGTGGCACAGTGGATAAAGCGTCGACCTGGAATGCTGAGGTCGCCAGTTCGAAACCCTGGGCTTGCCTGGTCAAGGCACATATGGGAGTTGATGCTTCCAGCTCCTCCCCCCTTCTCTCTCTCTCTCTCTCTCTCTCTCTCCTCTCTAAAATGAATAAATAAAAAATAAATAAATAAATAAATAAAAGAAAGCTGTGTCATATTTTCCTGAGAAAGTGTATTCTTTTAATATGTAAATTTATTTATTTTATTTTTGTTAAAAATTTCTGTATAATATATTTAAATACTTTTTCTATTTTATTCATTAGTTACTTAATTCAGGGATGATAATAGAGGATCATCTTTGTTCTCAATATCCATTACCATCTCTGAATTTTCTTTAATTTTTTTATATTTTTCTTCTGTATGCACTGTAATTATCTCATTGTAACAAAAAACCAAAAAAAATAAAAAATAAAAACAAACAAACAAAAGACTTTTTTTTTTCCCTGTTAGTATGTCTGTGGCTTTAAGTCCCTACTTAACTACTGTGTGTTTCTATGTGCCTGGGAGGGAGGATGGGAGAACGGAAGAAGGGTTTGTGTGTCTTTAAAGTTCCAGCCTGATCAGAATTCTCTTCTAATTTGCAAAGCTCTTCTGTGTCTATCTCATTTCTTATTTATAATGATATTTATTTTAGGGTTTTTCTCTCTTTTCTTTCCTTTGGACTTCCAGGATCTAGTTCTTCTCTCTGGGACCATTTTCTTTCTTATTAAAATACATTTTTGAAGTTCCTTTTTGAGTACCAGTTGGGAGAAAACTTTCACAATTTATTTTATTTGGAATAGTCTTTATCTTAGCATTGTTGTTTCCTCTTTTATAGTGATCACTAGAATAACCCTTGTTTTTCTTCTCTTACTGTGACAGCTAGGACCCTTGGGAAGAATGTAGAATAGGAGTGGAGAGAATGGGAACATCAGTCAGGGTCCAGTCAGAAAAATAAAAATCATTCTAGATATTTCAACACAGGAGATTTACTAGAAGAAATTGATTATGCAGGTCACAGAAGAATAGTTAAACAACTGTATTTCATATAACAAAAATAAGTACCAGTCATAATACTACTAGAAAGTTTATAAAACCCGCCCCAAATAAAGACAAATATGAGGATGATGAACAACAGTAGAGAAGCTCTATAAGCCTTAGGACTGGAAGAAAAAAGGAGCTGGCATTCATAGAGGTTAGGAGCGAGGAATACCTGGTGGAGCATGGAACCATAACAGTAACCAGGAGATGGAACAGGGAGGACTCCGGAGATGGATCAAAGACAGAAAGGAAAACACTCTGGTTATTCATTTCTGCTTCCCTTCAATCTTTTACCAACAATGCACATTGTCCAGACTCATCTAAATGCCAGAGTTTTGGTGCCTGGGTATTACAGTCCCCCCTTTACAATGAAACAATAGTTTGCCTAGGTATATAAGTGTAAGTAAAACAATTATTCAGTACTTTGAAGACATTACCAATTTTTTTGTCTTTTCCTTTTAGAACTTTTAGACAATTCCTGAAGCTAACTTCCCATTTTTAACTTATCTTTGACATTTTTCTATTATCTTTTGAATATTAACTTGGAGAGATTTTTTAGACCATATTTTCCAGATCACTACTAAATTATATATATTCTATATATCTATTCTAAAATTTATTTTTAAAATTAAAAAATATTACTAAGGTATCTATACTCATTTTAGGTATACAATTCAACAAGTTTTGACAAATTTATACTACCAAAATGCTTTTAAGATGCACTCATGTTATTGCTTGTATTCGCAGCTTGTTTCTTTTTATTGGTGAGTTTTATTCCACTGTATGGATAAGCCCCTATTTGTTAATTTACTCACCTGTTGCTGGACATTTAGATTGACTTCAGTTTGGGACTGTTAAAAAGATGCTGTGAGCATTCATTCCTCTGTGTGGACATATGTTCTCATTATCTTGAGTAAATATGTAGAAGTAGAATGGTTAGTCAAATAACAAACTGATTACCTTAATAACAAACTGCCAAAATGTTTTCCAAAATGTTTATGCCAGTTTATATTCCCTTTAGTAATACACAATAGTTCAAGTTACTCTACATCCTCACCAGCACTTGGTATTATCAATGTTTTTAATTTGTCATTCTATTATTGTATCTGATTGAAATTTTAATTTGCAATTTGCTGAATAGTGATATGTACCTTTCAAGGTACACAGAACTAATATAATATTGCTGTGACAATGTACTTGACTACTTTTGGTTCTTTTTGAATTGTGAAGATTGTCTTTACTACTATCTTTCAGATAATCATATTTTCCACCTAAAAGGACATTATTAAATGTGGTAGTTAGTATACCCCCCCCCCCAAGATGTCCATGCCTAAATTCCCAGAAACTATGACTATGTAAGGTTATGTGGCAGATGAAGAATTACGATTGCTCATTAGCTAATCTTTCAAAAGAGAGAGAATCCTGGATTATCCAGGTGGGCTCATTTCACAGGGGTCTTTAAAAATGGAAGAGAGGACAGAAGAGGAAATTGGAGGGAGCAACATGAGAAGTACTTGGCCAGATGTTGCTGGCTTTGAAGATGGAGGCATGGGGTTGTGAGCCAAGGAAAGTGAACAGGCTATAGAAGTCAGGAAACACAAGGGAACTGGAGACACCTTGATTTTGACCCAGTGAGACTCACTGTAGATGTCAGACTTCTAGATCTGTAAGATAATGAACTTGTGCACTTGTGCTGTTTTCAGCCACCAGGTTTGCAGTAATTTGATACAGCAGCAATAGAAAACTGACACATTAAGGTAATCATTTGCTGTGAGCATTACAACCTACTGAATACTCAGATGACAAACCAACTAGGGTTTTGTTTCAACCTCTTATCTCACTCTCCTTTTGGCTACTTTATTAATATCACCATTAAGATATGGGCAGAGACTCAAAGCACAATAAGTCTAGTGTGTTCAATCTTATGTTGTATTAGCCTTGCTTCAAGAGGATAGCTGGATGCCAAGGGCAAGGCTGACCAGGAGTCAGAGTGACTTCGGTTACCCAGGCTTTCCCTTACTTTCAGTAGTGACAGTTGCTTGTTTTCTGCTTGTATTCCAGGAAAGAATAGACACAAAGATAGCAGGTGCATTGAGGTTTGTGACCACACTACTGACATTTAAAAAAAAATTTTGTTTATAGTAAATGAGTTCAGTTTTGACTAAATATAAAGCAATTGAAGGAAGATGAATGCAAGCCTTTCACTAACGGAATCCATCGTACACCTGGGAATTGAATGATCGGTAGGTGTACTAGTTTATTAGGGTTGCCATAACAAAGGACCACTGGGCAGAAACTTCGTTCTTCACAGTCCTGGAGAAAAACTCCAAGATCAAGATGTCGTCAGGTTTGGCTTCTTTTGAGGCCTCTCTCCTTGGTTTGAAGATGATCATCTTCCTCTTGTGTCTTTACATGGTCTTACCTTGGTCTGTGTGTTCTTTGTGTCCTAATCTTCTCTTCTTATAAGAACACCAGTAATCTTGGATTAAGGCCCATCCATATGACCTCATTTTACCTTATTGTCTTTTTAAAGGCCTTCCTTACCTTAAAATACAGTCATATTCTGAGGTACTAGGGTCTAAAATTTCAGCATACGAATTTTGGTGGGACACAATTTAGTTCTTGGCAGCGGACACAAAAGCTATTAAATAAGGCATATAGAAAATGTTCAGGAAGGTGAAAGTGAAAGTATTTAACTTCACATTCAATATTTGTGCATAAAAAACATTAAATGGTATTCAGATAACAGTAGTTCTGCAGTGAAGATGTTTAGATTTTTATAATTATTTACATAAGGAAATGAGCAAACAAATTTATATTAAACCATAACAATGATAAAACTAAGTAAGCACTGGGTTAAAAATAGTAAGCACTGTGCTTTAAAGTGCGGCAATATTTATAATGTTTGCAGTAACAATCAGAGCAATAAAAAGGTAAGTGATTACAATAATTACCTAAAAAATTATGTATTGAGATCGAGGACATTTACAGAAACACACAGTAATCAACCTGGCTAAAATGGGAGAGGTAACATGAAGCTCAAAAGCACTTCTGGAGAAAAATGTATAAATTCAGTTTATTGTTATAATAAAAGGATGAGAGAGATAGGATAGTGTAGTGACAATCCTTTAAAAATGAAATTTTCATAATTAGATTAGGAACAGTTTAGACTGATAGCATGTGGAAGAAGTAGAAACATTTGTTAGAAACTACAGAAATGAATCTAGGAGTTTCTCAGTAAACTCCCAGTTGGAATAATTGGTGACAGTTCTCCTCTTGTTGCTCTGTTCTCACCACCAAAAGCCCAACCCAACCACATAAAAATTAGGCATCTATAAGAATCTGTAGTATCGCAGAAAATAAATCAGGAGAGAGGGGCAACAAAGAAACTTCAATATTCAATAAGTTCTTTTATCCTTTGAAGATACTTTAATTTAACAGTTATTGATTAATTAAAAAACACAGTTGTCTTCAGCATTTCCTAGCTACAATAGTGCATAGGAAATTCCATTCTAAACAAAGAAGTAATTAATGAAATAACAATACACCTTAACATTTTACATTGATAGGTTACAGGTTACAAGTTGCTTTCACATACATTATTTCATCTGATTCTTATAATAAGCAGAAAAAAACAATCAGTGTGAAAGAAAAATGATTTTTTTTTCAAGCTTAATGATGAGTATTTTCAGGCCAATGGGCAGTCAATATGAAAACATATCAAAAACATGATAGTAATACCCACAAGCCATGATACCTTTGTTTTGGTAGGTTGACAGTTTGATATCAATTGGATATTTAGCATTAGTGAAGGATGAGGGAATCTGAACAGACATGAGGTTCTCACGATATTCAAAAAATTATAAGAACACTGCAAGATAAGAAGCAGAAAGAGTCCTAAAAGATCACCTTAGGCAGATTTACTTCAAAGCTATTATCCCTTCAAAATGTCATAAAAAAACCTATCACAACATGTGAAAGAGAGAAGGGACCTTAGAAAGGACCTCGTGGAGTTCTTCCCTTTCACAGAGGAGAGAACCGAGGCCCAGGCTCTGCCTGAGTGCCAGGCCAGGCCTCCTCTCCCACAATGCCATCTCCTTATTATTCACCAAATAAAAATGTCATTTCTTCTGGTTCAAACAGTGTAATTTGAGGTTAAATACTGATTTATGCCACTTATTTCTTATTTAAGTTTTTATATTGTTCTTGTAATTGTGGCAGAAACTGAGAATTTTGTATAATTTTAATATACTCTAATTCAGTATACTTGATTGGTTGGAAATAGACTCCCTTGATATATTTAAAAGCTTGCTCATGTCCTTTAAACAGAGAGTAAAATGGAATGGCTATGTAGCCCTCAAAACCAATGTATTGCCTAGGGGGTCATCTACCCAGATACAGTCTACAGCAAGTTGTGCTGGACAGTAGTAATTTTATTAAAAAAAATATTGTTAGAATTCATAGAAATCTTTTGAATTACTGAAAACTAAAATGTAATAATCAAAGTCATTCCCATGATTTATTAAAATAATTTTACACTAATATGCAACAAAGCTACCGTAAAATTTGTAGCATACATATAGAATATAATGATCAGCATGTTCTAGGGTTTAAATGAAATACAAAAAAAACCTAATTAAAATATTTTATACAAACGATGTTTTATCAGTTTATTAACATGATGATATATTTTTGTTACATCAAACTTACTACAGTAAACTAGTTATTTTTCTTGCACATTTAAATATAGGTGGACCAAAAGCTGAAATTAGCATCAGCTTGTAAATGACATAACCATGCAGGAACACTTGACAACCAAAAGATGTACAGACTGAGCCAAAGAACATCTCAGACAGGCTTTTTCATGTATCAAGGGTTTTACAAGGGTGTGGTAGAGAGGACAGGAGGTGGAGTCAGTGACTCCCTGCACCGATAATGAAGCCAACAGAATGCTTATATACATGAAGATCAGTTTGATTAAAAACAACTCATCTATATGCATGTTAATTGATCATAAAAAAATGAGCACAGTCTGATTTCAACTATTTTGGTGTGTTGTTTTAAGCTAGGTCACTGACTCACAGAGAGAAGACCAGGCAGGAAAATGTAAAACCAAAGGAAAAAAAAAATTTAAAAAACTGAGTTAAGCCAGGGATTCTCAATAAGCACAAAACTTTATGTGCAAAAGTGCTTGAAATTTACACATGACCAAGAGTTGTTAAGTCAGTTGGCAAAACAGTATACAAAAAAAACCTCCAATGCTAAAATTGCATCTGCATGGTCACATTCTGTTTACTGAAAGAAAAGAAGCTGGAAATTATTACATATCTGAAGATATCACACTTCAAAATTAAAATACAACTGTGGCAGTTTTATAAAGTTTGTCCCTCTCCTCACTGATGAGGCTTAGGGTAAAAGCTCCCGCAACAGTGCCTCTATCTCAGGCTGCAAATCTATACACCAGGATAATAACCTGGCAATGGCTTCCTTTGTTCTGAACAGTGACAAAGCGGAGCAAAGCAGAAACAAACACAAAACCTCATTTAAATAAGAGCATGCCTATATTGTTTACAAGAAGTGAGCCATTTGTTTGATTTAGCAAAGTTATTTGTCCACATTAACGTTCTTCTTAGTGCCATTCTTTTCCTTTAAAAAGTTTACAATGAGGACTCAACTAAGAAACTTAAAATTTTGTCACTTTCATTAGTCACGTTTTATTAAAATACTGGCTAAAACCCTTATGGAAGAGTCGAGGTTTAGAAATCTTAGAACTCTTCTCTAATACCTACAGAAATGCCGACAGCACGCGAGAGAACCCGGGTGACAATGATCCACAGCATTAGTTTATCCTGTGAACGAAACACATTTGCCACACTGCACAGGCTGGTCTCAGCTCCTCAAGAAGAGGATGATGTACAAAGAGGTGAGGGGAAATAGAAGCTCTGCTCTACAAGAATCCACATTGCTGGGTGTAGCTACTCTATCTTAGCCAATGCAAATTTATTTCCAGAACTGAGTCTAAGCTATCCAAAGTAAAAATAATTATTAGAAAGTATATCTTTAAGCCATTGACCAAAAAAATACTGGCAAGAACTACAAAAAAGCAACACTTATCCTTCCCTTCAAATATAATAAAGCCATAACACTGCCCATTTGAAACACTAAAAAATAAAATGGAGCACTGTTTGGAGAAAAACTAATAAAAAGGAAAAGGGAAAAAATGGGTGTAGGAGGAGAGGAGAAAGACACACCAAAGAGAAGCAGCGAAGTGTCTAGTTCTGTGATACGGCACAGACAACGCCTGCTCAGCGGTGCCTTGTTACACAGTGGACCAGAGTGCACACACAGATGGCAATAAAGACCTCACTCAGTCGCTGGAATGAAGGAACTAGGGAACTGCTTCAACAAGGACGTCTCCGCTCCACCCTTCTCTCTCAACAGAGTGCAAAGACCGAGCGTGAGCTCTGCTGTCATCTCGTCGCTCACCTTTAAAATTCACAGAATTCTTTTGTACACTTTTCTGTTATAGAGACACGGATATCTTCTTCTTCATAGTCATCAAAGTTGCTGGTATCTCCAGAGCCTCTGAACTTTGGTATGAATGGAGCTTCCACCTATAATTGAGATAGAGAGAAAAGTAAGTGTAATATTGTGATTTATAAAAAGAAATATATCTGGTCCTCACCCTGATTTGTGGCAGGGAGTTCCTAAAACCCTTGAGATTTCCTAAGTATAGACAGTGGTAAAGGTACCGTTTGTTATGTTAATGAGGTGACTTTTGGAAAGTCCCTGGGTAACCTAAGCATGGGGGCTGGTTGCCAGGGAAACCAGCCAAGTGATTTTAGAGGACTGGAACTGTCAGACCTACAGGGAGGGAAGAGGAGCTGAATGAATAGTTCAGTCACCAAAGGCCAGTGAGTTAATCAACCATGCCCAATGTAGTGAAGCCTCTATAAGATAGTAAATCTGTTGGTATGCATATTTTACCACAAAAAAAAGCTGGATAAGTATTGAACTATGAATTTTTCATGTATTTAAGAATTCTACATATTAAATACATAAGTACCTTGAAAAGTAAAAAGCCCACATTATAAAGCTATAAAAAATGGTGTAGTATATAATACAAAAATAGACAAAAAGAACTCATAAGAAAGTTCTGAAACAGACCGACATATATAATAATTTTTGTATTAGTAAAAATGGAATTTCAAATATGGGGCCGAATAAGGATTATTCAACAAATGCATAGAGAATAATTGCCTAATTATTAAATAGTGACAGCAAAAAGTTAGACCAAAAGCACTAAAAGAAAATATAGATTAAATGAGTCACCCAAATAGAATCAGGTCCTGACTGTGATATTAATGATCTGAATCTGAGGGGAAGGTGTGGGCGGGAGGGAAACAGGTCCTGCACGTTACCGAAGTCATGAGGACTGCAATGGTGCAGACACAGAGGTGCCTCTGGCTGGTGGGATTATGATAGTTTTGAATTTATTTCTTAACAAATTACCTGATCATAACTATATGAAAACATACCTCCTCTACAGAAGGAAAAATAGAGCCTGGACTCATCCACTTAATCTTTCTCCCCAAACTACTCTTCCTTTTGCATTTTATACCTTAACCCATATTTTAAGGATGAGAAAGCAGATGCTTTAAAGAGTGTAAATATGTTGCTCAAGATCACATTGCTAATGGTGGTTAATTTAGGATTTCTGACCAATGTCTACTGATCGCCAGAGTTCATGCTCAGGCAGGCTTCCCACTCCAAATATGATCGGAGCATAAAAGTTAAGCAGATGATATGTAAAATCTATAAAAATCTTATGAAACAATATATTGTTCAGTGGTTTGGGGCTTCATTTTAATAACAATGCGATCTTGCAATAAGAAGTTTGAAGAATCTGGGATCAAATATAGGTGTTACTTGGCAGCTACATGATTATGTTTAAAGTAGTTAACCTTTCTGAGCTGATTTTCTTACCAATAAAATGGGGGAAATGGTACCAGCTATCCCATAGGATTACTTCAAAGACTAAAATGAGAAGTTACAGAGACTTGCTTTTAATGAATTATGAAGTACTGCATTCGTGCTAGGAAATAAACTAATACAATATTGTATGGTTAACAATACTTTGGAATAAAAAATAAAAATAAGATATAAAAATATGAAATGTTTACTTATAAGATCTAAAATCTACTTTAAATTGCTAAGGACCTTATTCTTGACTACATAAACATAACCGGGCGGAGAGAATGCTGTTAAAGGCTGTCTCATGGTTAGAGAGTTTCTGATTCCCTCTTAGAAGATCCAGAGGCTGTGCTGCAATATCATTGTTTTGGTTTTGCTATATTTTCCATTTCCTGAATTTTAGAATTCTTGTAATGCTTTGTTTTTATTATCTCTTAGAAAAGATATAAATCATAAAAACTGTGCTATGACTATTTTACTTAGAGCATTTCTATTTTTTCCCTAAGAAAATTCACATGTGGCTGTACAGCATTATTAAATATGGCAAGTCGGAAACATTAGAACTTTCAGTTTTACGTGAAAAAATTAACTATATTCGAGATAAAAACACTTTATTCATACAAATTATCTTTAACTTGGTATTTAAGAAGCAAAAGGAGAGATTAAGGTAATTTAGCAAAGCAAGACCTTTTATTAAATGTCTCCATTTATTGAAAAGGTGATGGATAAAAGCTGGAAACTGTCTAATGCATCTAGCGATGAACTATCATTAAATCTAGCTGTGTGCCAATTCTGGGAGAGAGACTGTATTTATTTACATATTGTCTTTCTAAGATGGCTTCACATCGGTTTTGAAATGCAAACCCTTAGGGCACATCTAATACAGAATATATGCTTTCTCTTTAATCAAGGAGAAAACTCATTTTTAAGTTGTGGGATATAAAGATCTCTTAAGACTTGAATAGGGTTAATTCAAACAGTAAAAAAAGAAAATTAAAGCTATATATTAAGTTGAAAATAATGCTACTACACATAAACACCACCTTTAAAATGCTTTTAAATTGAAGAAGTAAAAGGCTCACCTTCCTCTGGTAAATAGCAATCCAATCTGTTGTGGCAAACCACTTGTGAGTTTTTATATCACTCACACCATTCTTCAGATTTCCGAACCGCTTCGTCAAATCCACCTGCAGCAGGTTCCGTAGAAGGTCCTTGAGATCCGAACTGAAGTGTGACGGGAACCGAACCTGCACCAACAGACTACGTGGTGAAGCACAAGCTCCCAGACTCCTGCTATTTCTCTTTTGATCTCAGAAAGTTTTTTTTAATAGGTAATTATATAAACAAAAATATGTAGAGATAACTTTCAAACACTTTTTAACTACACATTTCAGCCCCCAGAGTAGTCATAAAGAAGTGAATGAAACTATTCTCTTGGGGCCTTGTATCTGCAGAAATGTGCGTAGCACACGGAACTTATCCAGCCATGTCAGAGGCCCACCCTCCTTAGGAGAGAACCTTTGGATCCCACGTTACAAACTTCTTCCTTAGAGATATACAAATTTAAACTTAAAATTTGAATAGAAAAGCAGACTGTAAAGATATCTGTATGCACATTTTGAAAAGAGATTTAAAAAAGGAAGTATAAAAATTTCTGTGCCTTTCACAGCACAGAAAACCATTTTTCATGTATTAGTGGGTGATTTTAGGCATAATTCTGCTGTTATGCAACTGTATAAAAATGATTTAGATTAGTTTAAAAGCATTTTCTACTTCCTAATTTATTAAGACTTACAATTAGTCAACTGGTTTCCAGCCTTCAAAACAACACAAAACAAAACAAAACACCCAAAATAACTGAAGGTGTTATTATACTATATTAGGCAATCAGTAAAATAAAGTATTAGTCATAAAAGACCTAGGTCTATTGTTTTGTTTTCATATATTTTTCTCTTCTAACTCTGTACTCCAACATAATTTCTCACCCTTTTACTAATATGGGCACTGAAAAATTAAAATGGGTACTACCAAGGGATGATGTTAGAAGAAATATCTATATCTTTTTACCCTTTTCTTTCATTATACTACCTCTTGACTATCCTTTTCAACCTGTGGACTCTTCCCCATCACACATGCAAGTAATTATGTGCATGTATCTATGTATGTATGTATGCTCATGGGAACTTTCATTCTGACCCCATTTCCCTATTATGCACACCTTGGCCCCATTTCATATCCCCACCTCCACAGACACTATTCTCTGGATTATCATGGCATTGACCTCAAACTGACCACAGACTTCTGTAGAAAATGCTTTAAAGGGTTGACATGGCCATTTCTGACCTCCTTGCATTCTTATTTTGGTTCTTTTCAAGTATGGTGATCACCTTATAACTTGCAAAGTGACTAACTACATTGCCTCAGTTGACCCCCACAGTGTATGCATTCAACTAAGCTGTAGTATTTGTGCGTGTCTATCTTCTCTGGGCTGTGAGCTTCTGAAGGAACTGTGCCGTTTTTGTGTTTTTATCCCCCCCTCCCGAATTCATTAGATCATTTTGAACAATGTAGTTCATTGATTTTACAATTATTTATTGCATATCTGCCATGTACCAGGCACTGTTCTAGCTGCTAGATATATAGCAGTGAGCAAAAACAAAGTCTTTGATTTCATGGAACGTACAATCTAGTTAGAGATGATATAATGGATATGGTATTAACTCTTAAAGATGTAGAAACTCAGATTCAAAGACATTATATAACTTGCCAAATTATTAGACTATCAAGTGGCAAAGCTGGGACTAGATATCTAGTCTTATGATTCCTAGCCTCATAATTTTTGCTCATTATACTGTCTACAAACATACAGAACTCTGACTTTCAAAAATTTCACCATAATTGACATAGTTTCATGTTCTCAATGCAGAAGTTAAGTCATGAGCATGCAAAGCTGGTTATATAGCATTGTTAGATTCACAGTCATAGGCTTCTGGTGGCCACTGTCCTGCTATTTTGTAAATAAATGTTTCTCAAAGTGTGGTCCTAGGACCCACGTCCATTGGAATCAAGTGGGAGAGTAGAGGATAAAAATGCAGGTTCCGGACATAGCCGGTTGGCTCCGTGGTAGAGCGTCGGCCTGGCGTGCGGGAGTCCAGGGTTCAATTCCCGGCCAGGGCACACAAGAGAAGCGCCCATCTGCTTCTCCACCCCTCCCCTTCTCCTTCCTCTCTGTCTCTCTCTTCCCCTCCTGCAGCCAAGGCTCCATTGGAGCAAAGTTGGCCCGGGAGCTGAGGATGGCTCTGTGGCCTCTGCCTCAGGTGCTATAATGGCTCTGAATGTGGCAGAGCGACGCCTCAGATGGGAAGAGCATCGCCCCCTGGTGGGCATGCCGGGTGGATCCCGGTCGGGCGCATACGGGAGTCTGTCTGACTGCCTCCCCGTTTCCAACTTCAGAAAAAAAAATGCAGGTTCCTAGGGCTTACTTCCGATGATGAGGGCACTGGGCCTGAGAATTTCAGCTTCTGTCTCCAAGAGATTCACACGTTCATACATATATATATACACCCAAGCTTAAAGAGCACTATTTGTAACTCTATTCACTTCTTAATGCAGAAATTTTATTTGTTCTGTTAGTGATAGATAAAAAATGTTTAATGTAAACAAACTAAAATTATCGTCATACTAGAGGAAAACGAAATGATATTTGTGGCAAGTAACCAAAGACTATTTGAAGGTAGGATAGGTACTAAATGACCAGGATTTGGGAAGGGGGGTCAACTCATATAAATTAGCAACTAAAAGCTTCATTTTTGAAAAGCCTGTACTATCACAGATTATAAGAGGTTTTATGTTAAAAAAAAGATGTTAACTACCACCTTCTTTAGGTTTTACTTCTGACAAAATGGTATATTAGAAGTAGGCTCTATGTTAAACAGTTTATATGCATGGGCTCACAAAATGCAAAGCATAATACTGAGGAAAATGTTATTATTACCCCCATTTTAAAGGTGATATCGTCGACACCTACAGAAATTAAGTGATTTGCTCAATACTACAGAGCTAAGAATTGCTGAAGCTGTAATTTCAAATGAGTACTCTGGCTCCAGAGTGCACACTTTTAATGAGTCTATACTATCTTTGCAACTCAATAACCTGAGAATAGTTATTATCAGGAACTTTATAAAAGACTGAAATTTTCATCTTAAAAATATTTGCTATATATTTCTTCACTTATCCTAGTAGGAATAAAAAAAAGAGCATATGAAGTATTCAAAAGGCACACTGTTTACTTGAAAAATATTACCTATAGACAGTGGTTTACATTCTTTGTTTAGTTTCCAAAGAAATATGTTTGAAGCAGACCTATTATGTTTAGAATAGTTTGCATGAACTGCTCAATGCAATGTGTCCTTCATGGTGTTCAGAATGGTGGACAGTAATGTACTACATAGAAATTATCTTCTGAACTGAGGTAATGTGCAATGCAGTGCCCACGTTGAGTCATCAAACTGAAATTAGAAAACGGAAAACAAAAAGCTCCTAACACAAAAAAAGCAAAACAAAACGGAAAATAACTTAATTGCAAGACCTTTATTCATAATACAGGGCATGGCAAAAGTAGGTTTACAGTTGTTCATAAGGAAAATAATACAATAATAAATGCTGATATAATAATAAACTATGTCTTACGTAATTACAAATGTAAATCTACTTTTGCCACACTAAGTAAATTAACCTGGAAATACCAAAGATTTCTATAACAGGAAGAATGACTAATTTTTCCTTCAAAATTATATTAAGAATGGTATTATTTCAATCACTATTATCAATTATAATTGCTCTAGAAAGTGGAATCAGAATCTTGGAATTTCGGAGTTAGAGGGAGCTTAGTTTAATTTAGTCTAAACCTGCACTTTAAAGATAAGGACCTTGAACTCCAGCGAAGCTACCAGCTCGGTAGTTTCACTGTTGGGAAAACAACTGAATCCTGTCCTCACAGCTTCCTGCCAGTCCATGCAAGCTTCAAGGCAAGTGCTGTGGAAGTAGCTCTACAGAGCCAGACACGGAGGACACAGTCTAAACCCATTAAACCATTAGATCTAAGAAAGAAGACTATTGAAAACTGGCATTATTTAACATGGAAAAGGTGTTTGTGAAATATACAGTTTCTAGAGCATTTATTTGGTCATTTTCCCCTTAATATTTCCTATTTAGGATTTTTTCCCCAACCTTTGGAAGCCAACTTACTTCTGAGTTTCTCTTCGTATATTCTTGAGAATAAATCTATTTCTACAGTTAGGTATAAACAAACACAACACATGATGTGTATCAAAATTGTCTGTGATGATTAGAAAAATACAGACTTCAGAATACACAGAAGACCAAATGAAGCTTTCATGAAAGCTTCTCGAAGGCAGAGATCACACTGATTTGCTATGTCCAGCACTGGTATGGCAAAAACTATGAGCTCAAGTAATATTTAATGAATGCACATATTCTAATTTGACAAATACTAACACCTTCAATGTGCTAGGTGTTGATTTGCTTTGGGTACAGTGGCAAACAAAATAAGACAAAGATCCTTGTCTTCACAGAATTTACATTCTAGTGAGAAAAATGGGGGATAAATAACCTAGTGATAAGAGTGATACTTTTAAAATGTCATACTATCATTTTTCACAAAACTGTGCATTGTAAGGTCTCTAATTTTTTATTCTGAATAGAGAATCATTACAAGGTTCTGAAAGGAGTAACAGGATCTGATTGAACATTTTTAAAGACCTACTCTAGTGACTCAGAAAACAGCAATATCAGTGGAGGTGGTAAGAAGTGGTTTAATTCTTCATATTTTCTAAAGATAGAGACAAAATGATTTTCCTGTGCATTAGTGAGTACTCCAGGGTGTTTTGGCCTAAGTAACTGAAGGGATGGTGTTGTCATCAATTGAGATGGGAAAGGTGGTGGGAGGAACACATTTGCTAGGGAAAACAAAAATCTGTCAGTTTTAGACAGGCTGAATTTGAGATATTTATTAGACATCAATGTGGAGCAGGCAGGAAGTTGAGTACAAGAATTTGTAACTCATGAGTCAAGTATGGACTAAAAAAATGAATTTAGAACTTTTCAGCTGGTATTAAAAGACATGAAACTGAATGAGACCACCAATGAAAGAAGTACAGAGAAGGAAGAGGAGGGGACCCAGCCAAGGAAATTGAGAAGGAAGGGTCAGAAATGCAAGAATAAAGCTAAGATTGTGAGGAATCACTGAAGCCAGTGAAGGAATAAAGAGTGAACCACTGAACTCAACTCTATTTTTTGCTTTGCCACAAACTTCTTTTTATCTTTGTGTAATTCTAAGTCTTGCTTTACCTACATATAGGATGAGGGAGTTAAACTAAATAAAACTGAATATTCACCTCAAAAATTCTAAGCTATTTCTTTTGCCTTTTAATTTTTATTTACTGATTGATTTTAGAGAGAGAGGAAAGCAGAGAAAGACAAACATCAATTTGTTATTCCACTTATTTATGCATTCACTGGTTGTTTCCTGTATGTGCCCTGACTGGGGATCAAAGCCACAACGGTGGCTTAGTGGGATGACGCTCTAACCATCTGAGCTAGTGGCCAGGGCCTGCCAAGCTATTCCTGTAGTAGTAAGAATAGCTGGCTTCGTCACAACTCCAGTTACATACATGCTCCACGCTTTGGAGAGAACCCTTCACCTTTCCGAGTGAAGTTTACTCACCTCTAAAACGATGGCATATATTTCATCTGGCAGGTATGAAAAGAAATAGTAACTTTTATGGAACTGCCTTGCATCATGCTAGTTCAACCAGGACTAATTCATTTTTCATTTTTTCAATCTTTCCATTAGAATAACATTTAATGACCTGAAGCTGAATTTTTGAATCAAAGGAGGAAATTGGAAGACAGCAATATCTATCATTACGTTTCCAGACAACCCAAGGACAGTCTGTCTAGAAGAGTCATTTGAAGAGGGCAGGAAGCCCCTCCTGTCTTCGTCTCATGCTTCACCTGATAATTTACAGAACAAACACTTTCTTCTTTTCTTAATGTATTTAAAATTCGGTACAGTGAGGGAGAAAATAGATAACTATAGCCTTATTTTATAAGGATATCATTGTGAATACAGCTGACATCTAAAACAATTGTCAAATTACATTATGTAATGTTAAACTATGAAACTCACTCTGAGTTGGGCGAATTCAACAGAATATTGTTTTTAGCACCCTTTATATAAAGTCTTGTATATATTGGTTTCTGTAATGACTATTATTTTCTAAAAATTTAAGAGGAAGTTACATCTAAAAAACCAATCAGTCAATGTTGTTATTGTATCCACACTGGGTTATTTAAATTCACTGACTTTTCTTTTTTTAAGACTTTACTTATTCATTTTAGAGAGAAGAGAGAGAGAGAGAGAGAGAGAGAAGAGAAGAGAGAGAGAGAGAGAGAGAGAGAGAGAGAGAGAGTGGGGGAGGAGCAGGAAGCATCAACTCCCATATGTGCCTTGACCAGGCAAGCCCAGAGTTTCGAACCGGGGACCTCAGCGTTCCAGGTCAATGCTTTATCCACTGTGCCACTACAGGTCAATCACTGACTTTTTTTTTCTTTTAGAAATAAAATAAGACCAAAATCAAATCTGTCTACATGCAGTTTAAGCAGAGAAATTACAAAGTTATCTTTCACTGAAGAAGGGAAAATTGTTACACTGTTCTTCTGCAATGGACAGGGGAACAGATTGTTTAACTGGTACATTATCTTTTATGTATCAGGGTAAAATTTACTGGATGAAATGACTCAAAAGAGTTTGCACACAACTGACAAATAATCTGTTAACAAATAATGTGTGTTTGTCCACAAGTATATTGGCATAAATTTTTAAAAATTATCTCATAAACTAAATACAGTTCTTAGAAATCTACACTTCCAGTGAAGAATTTATCTAGCAGCCCTATCCAAATAGTTCCGTTGGTTAGAACATTGTCCCGATGAGCAAAAGCTGAGGATTCAATCCCTGGTCAGGGCACATAACAGGAACAGATCAATGTTTCTGTCTTGCTCTTTCTCCCTTCCTTTTTGTCTAAAATCAATAAATACATTTAAAAAATGAATTTATCTAGCAAAAATTAGCACATTCAGTAGTTAATGTTTCAAAAGGCATAACAATTTTTCATACTTTAGCATTCTATAGATACGGTGCCAAGCTCTGTACTGCCTCCGAGGAACAGGGCAAACTTTAATCAACCTGGATCTTATCTACAAACAGAAAACGTAGGACAGTGAAATAAAATACTTATCAGTATTGGTACCACAGCTGTGGGCTCCGATTTGTTCTCTTAGCTCTGCAGAAACAGTGGTGGATATAACAAACCAAGATGGTTGCAGAGGGCTACCACTCACACCTCCTCCACCCCTCCTCTGCCAAACAAGTTCAAGCATTTCCCCACAGGACCACAAGAGTAAAGGGTTGTCTCAGAGCAGGCATTAGGAAGAATTTTAAATGATCACAGAATGTGTTTTAAAAATGGCCCTGGGTTTTATGCAAATAGAAAAAATGCTTTTGTATTTTATGAAAATGACTCCTGAGTAAACTGTTTCTTTACCCACAGCCATAGCCAAATAGAAAATGGCATTTTAATCCCCCTAAAAGCATGAACAATGGCATCTTGGAAAAAGTGTAGTGGTATATCTGCATAAAAGTATGCTACTTAGGAAACACAATTTGTACAGAAAAGATATAACATAGCAAGAGACTATAAAAGGTCTGCTTGCAAGTTTGGCCCTTGGCAGGTACCTGGGAATTGGTATGGTGACAGTCCTCATATTGATGTGAAACTTTCCCTAAATGATGAGTGGCCCACTGTCCCTAGGCTGTTTGTACAAATGATACAGTTGATGTACAATATATGAATTTCAGGTATACAACCTAATTAGACATTTACATAACTTACAAACTGATCACCAGATAAATCTAGTATCCATCTGACACTATACATAGTTACTGCAATATTATTGACCATATACCCTATGCTATACTTTATATCCCCATGATTATTTTGTAACTACCAATTTATACTTCTTAATCCCTTCATCTTTTTCACCCATCACCCCATCCCTTCCCCCATCTGGCAACTGTCAAAATGTTCTCTGTATCTATGAGCCTGTTTCTGTTCTGTTTGTTCATTTGTTTTTTAGATTCTACAAATAAGTGAAATCATATTTTTGATTTGTCTTATTTGGCATTTGTCTTTCTCTGTCTGACTTATTTCACTCAGCACTATACCCTCTAGATGGCAAGATTTCATTATTTTTTATGGCTGAATCATATTCCATTGTATATAGGTATCACTTCTTTATCAATTCATCTATTAATAGACTCTTAGGTTGCTTTTGTATCTTGATTATTGTAAATAATGCTGCAATTATCCTATGGATATATGTCTTTTCAATGTAGTGTTTTGGATTTCTTTGGATAAACACCCAGAAGTAGAATTGCTGGCTCTGTCTTTGTCTCTTGTTATAAGCTTTGTTTTAAAGTCTACTTTGTATAAGTACTGTATTGCTGTCTCAGCTTTGTGTTTGTTTGTTTCTATTTTCATGAAATATCTTCCTCCATCCCTTTACTTTTCAGTCTCTGTATGTCTTTAGATCTGAAGGGAGTCTCTTGTAGACAGCATACATAAGAATCTTGTTTTGTCATTCACTCAGCCACTCTAATCCTTTGATTGGAGCATTTAATCTATATATTTGTATTTAAAGTAATTGTTGATAGATATGTATTTATTGCCATTTTATTATTCATATTATTGATCTTTTTTCTTTTTTTCTTCTTCTTCTTAAAGAAGACCTTTAACATTGGGAGAGGACTTTTGAAAACCTGTGCCCAGTTTCCTGTGGACTTTCTCCCATGTGCCTTTTCCCTTTGCTGATTTTGCTTTATATCTGTTCCTGGTAGGGCACCTTACAATAAAAGTATGTGTTAAATGTAAGGTATCCATTCCTTGATTATCACTATATGCTGAATTTTCTGAGTCCACCTAGTGTATCTCTTAACCTGGGAATGGTCTTGAACACCCTGCACACTTAAGAAATAGGCATTTGGTAATCAATTACTCGTCATATAAATGTGAATGTCCCTTCAGGAAAAAAAACCAACTCTTTGATCATTATATATATATATATATCTTTATTATATGCGGCTTAAGTGTCTATTTGTCGCCGATAGCTTATTGGTTGCTTGCGTAACTGTACTAGGCAATGGGTGAAGTTGCCACGGCATTCAAATAGTCCCGCCTTCTGGCATGCCACCTCACAAATTGAGGTTAAAGATTGGAGCAATTATTATGCTGTTAAGAAATCTTAACATCAGAAGGGGTCTTTGCAATGGTACAAGACTAGAGGTTCTCCAATTGAAAAATAATGTCATAATAGCTAAGTCTTTGGCTGGCTCCTCTAAAGGTGAAATACATGTCATTCCAAGAATTGATTTGGCTCCATCTCAAACAGGGTTGCCGTTTCAATTGAGACGTAGACAATTTCCTGTAAAACTTGCCTTTGCTATGACCATCAATAAGTCTCAGGGCCAAACGCTAAGCGTGTTGGCATTTTTTTACCTGAGCCTGCATTTGGACACGGTCAACTTTATGTTGCCTGTTCAAGAGTTCGTGAAAGAATGGACATAAAATTAAAAATAATTGATGGTCCTCTGCAAGGCGAGCTTAAAAATGATGGAAAGATCTACACAAGAAATGTTGTGTACAAAGAGATCTTTGACATGTGAATGAACACTTTATTATTTAAATCACCTTTATTTATTGAGCTAGCGGTGGGTGGCTCTTAAGAAATGTACCGCCAGTGGTTTCCTTCATTGCACTCTACTTAAAGCAATTAAGCAAGTAGAAGGGGGAAACCCCGTGGGGCAGTAAGCAAAGGGGCGTCCTCGCCGCCTGCCCTGGGTAATTCAGTTTGAATTAGCAGACACCTTTGCACAAATCATTTTAATTACAATTTATAATATCTAGAACAGCGGTCATTTTGTATGACCACCGGGCTTTCTAGTGTGTATATATATATATGTATATATGTATATATATACACACACACACAACTTTATATATTGTATAGTGTTTCCTTGTACATTTTTGGTGCTCATTAAAAATGGAATAATATTTATTTTATATATAATGAAGCTAACAATTTTTATTAAATTACATAAGTCAAGGGCTCTAAAGTTATGATTTCCACAACAGCTGTTACTTGACTACCTTATTTGTAAGTATCTTTTTTTTTCTTAAGTGAGAAACAGAAGGCAGACAGACATAGGCCCACATGTGTTCCAAACGGGATCCACTTGGCAAACCCTTTATGGGACAATGCTCTATCCATCTTAGGATGTTGTGCCGTTGCTCAGCAATGGAGCTATTTTAGAGCCTGAGGTGAGGCCATGGAACCATCCTCAGTGCCCAGGGCCAACTTGTTCTAACCGAGCTATGGATGCGAGGTTGAGTGACACAGAGAGAGAGAAGGGAAAGGGAGAGAGGTTGAGAAGCAGATGGTCGCTTCTTCTGTATGCTCTGACTGGCAATTGAACCTGAGACATCCACAAACCAGGCCAATGCTCTACCGCTGAGCCAACCGGCCAGTCCTGCAAGTATCATTTTTGTACACAATATTAACTTTCATATTTCCAAGAGTAATTCAACCAGATAGAGTTGCAATGGAAACTATAACTGATTCTTGTCATAAAGTATATGGCATTAAAGGGTGAAATTTAAAGACTACAGAAATGCAACACATGCATTGTTAAGATAAAGCAGAGTTAATGCAAGAACTATAAGACTTTTCTTCAACTCTGCATTTTTAAACCTGAAACTTAATATTGCATGAATAATTTGACATTTAAATACCTCCTCCTTTGTTTTTTTAAAGGCAAAATATGTGTAGGAGAGATTCTAACAAGCTGATTGATCATTTTTCTGTGTATTTAGAAATACCAGTTTGAGTTACAATATTGTACTGGAGAAAGTACTTAACAATTTAATGGTCAAATATATGTACTTTAGTGAATTAATCACTTCATTAAATATATTTTATTTTAACTTGGATAAGTCACTGATACCTATAACCTTATAATATAGTTTCAGAATGGAAAATATATTTAACATAAAATGTTACTGTATAAAATATGTTCTAAAAGATTAGAAAAAATTCTGAATGAAAAATATTTTAAGTGATATATTGCATCATTAAAATCATTAAAAAATTTAAATACAAATATAAGATTCACAAATTAAAGGCCATAATTGGATTTTTAATGATTTGAACAGTTAAAAAAATTTTAAACTAAGTAAAAGTTAATAGGAGAGATACATTCTAGTTTGGATCTGAGTGTTGAAACACATAGTTTTATTGGAATATGGTGAGTATAATTTTATTTTCACATATCCAGATCCTAGAAATCACTTGATGGCAACATTCTGCTTTTATGAGTTCTGCTTTAAATGAGGAAAGGGAATAAAGAATGAAAATAACTTTATAGCAATGTGGGGAAAGATGATCTCGCACCTTTAGTTAAAAGTAAAACATCCTATCCATGTATTTAAATAAAAAAAAATCAAGCATTGCAATATGACAAAATTTTATGTTGCTATTCTTCTAAGATGACTTAAGATTTAAATTGTTATAATTTTAGAATATATACAGATTTAAATTTTAAGTTAATATTAGATCCTAAATGTTCAAGTTTGATACAAAATAAAAATATATTCATAAACAGCTGAAAAAATTTTATGTAACATAAGATGACTGGCAAACAGGCCAGTTCATACAGATAAAAATATATTCATTTTTACTAATGTAATTTTTCAAAGTAAGTGAAATTTACTTGTGGCAGCATGTTTGTCAGATATTTTGATTGTTTTTGGGAAGTTAAGTATAAATAAAAGCATAAATATAGTAAAGATTCAAGAACTTTGTAATCACTAGCAGTTAAATTATTTGGAATTATTACTATTTTTACATTCTTAGTCCTTATATTATTAAAATATGCTTCCTTGATTCAGTGATTTTAAGTATTTTAGTTCTCTCATCATTCTTTATATCACCTTTGGCTCATCTTCTCTGATATTTATATAATCATGTCTCAGATTCCTAAAAAATAAATCACTTCCTTGTCTATTAATTTTTCTTGATGTTTTCTTTTGTTCATCACAAAGGTTCTTTTACTGTGACTTTAATATTCTGCTTAGTGAAAACAATTACAAACATAAGAAACCTGAAGCCTAGATTGCTGCAAAAATAACAAGGACAGCACTGATACTTAATTATTTAAAATACTTCATTCTGACTTTCCGTTAAAATTTTTTAATAACTAGCTTTAGTTATCTGTAAGAGGTATTTATTTTTCATAAAACTTCTCCCACAAAATATATTTTAAAATAACTGAAAATCTTTTGACTCCAGTAAACTGCATACACACTGTGAGATGTGGAACATACTGTGTGTTAAGATGTGAAGTGTATGGGTAGACTCATTTTATTGGTGTCTTATTCTTACGGCCCAGGTGTGCAGTATCCATAATTTAAATTTGGGTCTTCATTAAACAGATAAATTACAAGAGTATGGACATTTAGGTTACATTCTTAACATTGTAACTTTTAAGTTGTCATTGTAAATTTTAAATTCATTGACATCAGCTTTCACAGTTAACCTGGTTAAGATACAAAGAAATAGAAACTTTTCCTCTATCCCCTCCCATATTCATTAGGTTTATTAGACTAATCTCTGCCTTAAAAGGTCACAAAATACAAAAAAGTCAACTATATCATATTTCAAGATTAATGCTCTACTTATTGGTCATATTGTAAATGGGCCATGTAATAAAAAAAAAAAAAAGAAACAAAACCCCCACAAATAAACAGAACATACTATATTTAAGAATAGCAAAATGGAATAAAAAAAAACCCTTCCATAAATGTTATCATAGAAGGCCTGCCTCTCGGAATTTTAAAAAGCTTACTTACTCTTTCTTTTCTACATGGTAGGAAGAATTAGGCTCACTCATCTCTATTAAAATTATTTATAGTTTTTTTTATTTTTTTGTGGCAGAGACAGAGAGAGTCAGAGAGAGGGACAGACAGGAAAGGAGAGAGATGACAAACACCAATTCTTCGTTGTGGCTCCTTAGTTGTTCATTGATTGATTTCTCATATGTGCCTTGACCGGGGGGCTACAGCAGGCCAAGTAACCCCTTGCTTGAGCCAGCGACCTTGGGCTTAAGCTGGTGAGCCTTGCTCAAACTAGATGAACCTGCGCTAAAGCTGGCGACCTTGGGGTCTCGAACCTGGGTCCTCCACTTCCCAGTTCAATGCTCTATCCACTGCGCCACTGCCTGGTCAGGATTTTTTATTATTTTTAATTGTAGTAGTTTTTTAAATAGACCTGAGGTATGAGCCAGCGCAAGAGTGAATGACTAACTCTAAACAAATACTTTTGGAAACAAAACTAGGGATTACAAAAATAAAAGGAGGTTTACAGAGTAATTACAAAATGTAAAATACTATGACATAGTAAATCTACTCATGGTCAAGAAAATTAATGTTATTTCCACATTTGCTATGGATCAATGGCCATTATAATCAAAATGACCACAAACAACTGTTTACATAATTTCTATGAATTTCTATCTTAAAAATATTTTATCTTGCTTTCAATTTTCTGGTGTTTGATATAATTCAAATAAGAAGTCTTTCTTGAAAAAGTAAGAGCATATTTTTAAAAAAGCCCCTAAAACACCTGTCCAAGTAGATACTTATAAGAAATGACAAACAATTTTTTATTTATTTGAAGGAATACTGAGAATTAGGGTTATGATGTGTTTCAATAAAAAATGTTTTATTATTTTGCTAATTTGTTTATAAAATTGCTCTTTTTTTTTTCCTTAAGAAACTTCAATGGTTTAACACTTATATTGCTACCTTTAATGAACATTATATACAAGGGCAGCAACTCTGGATATTTCCATATTTTTCCCAATTTAAGATGATCTGATGGTGATATCAAGTGGTTTTGATCTTTAAAGCTTAAAATTCACATACAGAAATAATTAATAATAGAGTAATAATAAAATGTATTACTTACCTTTCCAGAAACAATCTTTTCATAAATTTGTATTGGTTGGTCTGCAAAGAATGGGGGGTAGCCAGCTGCCATTTCATAAATTAATACTCCTAATGCCCACCAATCCACTGCCTTGTTGTAGCCCTAAGAGGAAACCAACACCAAATGTCAATTAGGAATTCACTGGACAGAGAATGAAGTCACAAATGACTTCAAAATGACCTTCAAGTATAGGAAACTTTTAAACAAGCAGTTACTGAGTTATTCAGGATAGAACATAATGTATCAGGTCAGGTGTAAATAAAGGGAGACTTTCCAAATATTGAAACTGGATATTAGAGAATATTATCAAATCTTCTTTCTAAAATTATTAAGAATATTATAGGCAATAAAATATTCCCTCTTTAAATTGGGATAATTTAGTTGTTGCTCAAAAACAGAATAGGACCAAATTACCAAATTTCAAGTCTATGATCTTATGAACCAGGTTAAGAAATCCTTAGGAATGTCAAAAGTTTTGAAACACAATAGTAAATATTGGACTTCATAATAAGTGGAGTTGACTTCAAAATAAACATTATTGTATTTTAGGAAGGTGAATTTACAAAGGATAATCCCATCTGCTCAAAGATTAATTGGGAACCTAATAAATATAAATATTTCATTATACTTTTACTTTAGCTAGCTACTTACTGTTTTGATTCCCATCTCTAAAAGGTATACAGAAAAGATAATTCATGGGGTTTTGTAAGGACTATATTAAATAAAAAATAATAACGTGTATAAAAGTGCATAGAAAATGTTCATTTCAGCAGCGCACAGACTGGAATGGTGTTGTAAACCAACTGGACAATGCTAAGGTTATTTTTAATTGGGTTGTATATTCATTTTAAATTTACTAAAATTAAGATATAGAAGTACTTATAAAAAATAAAATAAAATCTTAACATGTTTACAAAAAGTTTGTTATCCACTATGATCAGTGTCAATTCGCATAAAAGATTAGGAAAAAAGAAAAAGAAAAAAATAAGTTGATCATGGAGAAGAATAAGCTGGGTTCTTGCCAGATGTTTGGTCAAATGTTTCTTCTAATTACCTTTACCACTCCTCTTATTTCAACCTTTTCTCAAAATGTTAGCTTTACAAACAATTTAGTTATCAAATTATTAGCTAAAATATAGTAGCAAAATACAGAGATTTTCTTTTCCCTTTTTGTTCTGTTTCTGCATTTTTTTTAAAAAGGGAAAGACTAATGCAATAAGAATAGCACTTTGTTTTGCTAATGGAAGAGGCATCATTTCTGCTTAACTCTTAATTTGTTTTGCTAATGGATGGGCATCAGCTCTGCTTAACTCTTTTAATTTAACTCATTAATACTGTCATTCATCACAATATTTTTATTATAATGAAAGCATGTAATGTTGAACCAAATTCCTTTACTAAACTTTAATTTCTATGTTTTAGATTGTGTGCTAAAGTTCATAATAAATGTGCGAGATGATTTTAATACCTTAGATTTAGAGAATAAAAAATAAGAAAAACTAAATTACAATAAATAAATGGGCAAAGAATATGAAATAATAATTCATATACTCAAAGAAATACCAAATGGCTATATGTACTAAAACATCCAATAAAGACATGAGACTTAAAATAATATAATTTATTGCCTATTAAATTAGTAATGATTTTAAAAATGAGAATATCCAGTGCTAGCGTGCGTGGTGAAACAGGCACTCTCAAATACTGCTGGCAGAAATATAAAATGTTACTATCTTTTTGGAAGGCACTTTGGCAGTACGTATTGAGAGCCTTAAGGATGTTCATCTACTTTGACCCAATAATTCCACTTCTAGGAATTTACCCTAAAAAAATAATCTGAAATGCAGAAAAAGTTTATGCACAAAGCTGTTTATCAGAGTTATTTGTAATAGGAAATAAGCAAAAAGGGAACAAATTGAATATTCAACAATAGAAGAATGGTGAAGTACTTTATGCTTATATTTGCAAACATATATATTGCAAATGCTGTTTGCATGGTTATTATCATTCAAGTGAAAAAAGCTGAATACAAAATTGTACATTCACTATATATCAACTATGAGAACTTGCATATAAAAATGTATTAAAAAGTTTTTCTTAAAAGGTTGCCCTTGGGTGGTGAGATTATAAGGCTTTTTTATTTTTTAAAATATTTTTCTGTATATTTTCCAAACTTTATACAATGAACAGCTGTAACTTTTACAGTATATATACATTTTAAAAAAGATTTGGCACTTATTCTGTCATCATATTATTTTTTAAGTATAGTTAAAAAAGAAAAAAAAAGAAATGTGTTAACAGCAATAAAATTTGATTATAAGACTAAAACGTTAAAACTTTAAAATATAAAAGATGAGAGAAAACTGCAAGGAACCTTTTATTTTATTCTAACACTTTTATGTTAGCCAAATTTCAGTGATTCGGGGGCAGGTACTCAGTTTCTAAATACTGAGTGTGGGTCTTCTCTTTTCTCTTTCCTTCTTCCTGTTTGTGTGGGTTATTATTAATTTCTCCTTTCTAGCTTTCTCCACCAAGGAGAAAGTGGAAAAGAAAAGTTAATACATTCTTTTAGATATGATTACAAGTTTCTTTCACCACAGTTTTACTGTTTGGAGAAGGGAAACTGTCTTTAATAAGACTGCAATTATTCAATTGCTGTAATATTCCTATTTTTAAATTAAAATTAAAAAATAATTATCATAAATTTCTTTCATGTAAGTGGTAAAGTTGAAACAAAGACTGACAACTAGCACTATCATCTTTAGATCTGCCTCTTGGCGTAACCCAGGACAAGGCTCCCCAACCTGTTATTGGAAATAGTTATGAAAAGGCTATGCTTTTGGCTTCAAAACATGGATCTAGAGCAGGGGTCGGGAACCTATGGCTTGCGAGCCAGATGTGGCTCTTTTGATGGCTGTATCTGGCTCGCAGACAAATATTTAATAAAAAAAATAATAACGGAGATGACGTCAGAGCAATGGCGGGGTAGGAAGCGATACCGATAAATCTCCCCCAAAACTCAACAAGATCTTCAACCAGAAACAGAAAAACCTATACTTGGAGCCTCCAGATGCTTCGCAATACACCCGAAGGTATGGTCGAGTAAGAAATGCTCCGCCTTCCTCACTAACCTAAACAGGGCGGGTTTCTCTGGTAACTGTGAATATAGAAACTGAGGCGGGCAAAGGAGGTGAATAGATCCAGGCCGTGGCACAAACAGCCGAACCAGGCTGTGGCACGGAGATCCAAGCCGAGAAAAAACTGATCCTGTGGCAACCCGGGCAATACAAGCTAACACTCGCGCCAAACCCAAACAAAGAAAGACAAGCGGGGCAGCCATTTTACCCGATCTCCTGGTCGGTGCGCAGTTAGTGGGTGAGAGATTTCTTCCTAAGCCCCGGGAGTGGGTGCCCGTGTTACCCCACAGAGAGGCAGAGTCAGAGGCCTTTCTGTGGGCCGAAAGCAGAATCTCTGGGAAGCCCCAGTGCCCTGGGAAAGCCGCGCACGGGAGGGAGCGAGAACTAATTCCAACGGTGGAAATTTTCCGTGCTGGTGGGGGTTTCACTCAGAGGGAAAGGCGGCCGGCCTCATATCCTGGTCTGCGCGCGCAGATAGTGAGTGAGAGATTCCTCCGAGTGCCTCGGCACTGCGCGCCCATGTTATCGCACAGAGGGGCAGAGTCAGGGGCCTTTGTGTGGGCCAAAGCGGAATCTCGGGCTGCCCCAGCACCTTGCAAAAGCCGCGCACAGGAATAGAGCGAGAGCCAATTCCAACGCTGCAACTTTTCCCTGCGGTTGGGGGTTTCACTCAGAGCGTGAGACTGCTGGCCGGATATCCTGGTCTGCGCATGCAGATAGTGAGTGAGAGTTTCCTCCAAGCGCCCCGGAAGTGGGCGCCCGCCTGTGTTACCGGACAGACTGGCAGAGCCAGAGGTCTTTGAGTGGGCGGAAACCCCGCCTGATTATGCTAGCAGCTCTGACTGACTGAGCCTTACCCAGAGCCCTGTGCTGAGTAGAAATAGAGTGGGGAGTTGCCAGCTCTTTGAGCCTCTTACTATCCAGGCAGAGGCAGCAGCAACCCCATAGCTGGATTATCAGGCTACTAATTGAGGAAGGAAAGACTAGGAGAAATGCTCCAGGAACACGGACTCTCTCACTGTCGGAGCCTATAAATGCTAATGAGCCTCGACTGCCAACGAGACTAAAGCACAATACATGACATCGCCATAGAGACTTATCAACTGCAAACCTCTACCTGAGCGTGCCAAAGGGGCAGAACCCGGGGTACAGAGTCGCCGACCAGGAAGAGGGAGAGAAAAGAAAAAGCAAGAAGATAACCTCTCAAAATCAAGAATAATCTGCAGACTTTATAACCTATCCCATTTTATTATATTTGTTCGTTTGTTTCTCTTATCTTCATTCTTGATACCTTTTTTCCTCCTCCAATTTGGCCGATTAACTCTCTGCCGGTCTTACTCTCTCCTCTCCTTGAACTACACTACCCATAAGTGTTACATCTCCCATTATCTTTTCTCTCCTCTTCCTTTCTCTCTATGAGGGTTGCACTCCAAAACCCTTAACTCTCTCTCTCTCTCTTTCTCCTTTCTTTTTTCTTCTTTTAGTGGTTCCCTCTTTTTTTCTCTCTCTCTCTTTCTTTTCTCCCTCTATATTAGTTTCTTCCTTTCTCCTTTACATCTCCTCTCATTCAAACCTCAATAACAAATTATCTTATCTGGGACTCAAACTTATGTTTATGGCATTTTGGGGGAATTTTACTTCACCTTTTTAACTCACTAGCAGTGCTCCCATCCCTGGCTCTCCATTTTATCTAGTTCTTGTTCCACTAAATACAATAGTAATTTTTTAATTTGTCCCCCCATTTTTCTGTTTTCCTGTTATTCCTCTCATCATAACTCTTAGACAACCAACACCTAAAAGCAAATCATTTTATTCTTGACCCAAATTTTTTCCTTCTTTGCTTTTTGTGGGTCCATACCCCCTTTTTTTGTCTTTTTTTTTTTTCCTTTTTTTTTTTGCCCCTTTATTACTTTTCCTCAATTCAGGCCCTCCATCACAGGCATTGTTTGTTATAATTCACAGTTCACCACAAGATTTTCTCAAGAAAGAGGGGAGAGGAGAGGAGAGGAAAAAAGGAGAGGGGGAATAATTTCCTTTTTTTAAAATTTTTATTTTATTTTATTTTTCTTTATTTCATTATAAATTTTTTTTTTAAAAAAACAACTCTTCGATTTTTTATTTTTTTATTTTTTTTAACTTTTTATTCTTTATTAAATCTCATTAATACTATCAACAAAACCACCCTCAGATGCCATTAAGGAAGAGAAAATCGAATATCATGGATACAAAAGAAAGAGAGGTAACACAGCTAGATGAGGAAAAATCTATAGAGAAAAAATTTAATATATTGGAAACCTTGGAGCTAAATGACAGAGAATTAAAAAAAGAAATCCTAAAAATACTCAGAGATATACAAGAAAACACAGAAAGGCAATTTAGGGAGCTCAGAAAACAACTCAATGAACACAAAGAATATATGTCCAAGGAAATTGAAACTATAAAAACAAATCAGGAGTGACGTCACGGAAATGGCGCCGTGAGCAGCGCGTCCGACGGATCTCCCCAAAATCTCAACAAATTTATCAACTAGAAACAGGAAAATTTATCTTCGGAGCATTACGGAGTTCCACACAAACTGAAAGCAAAAGGACTGTTATCACTTGAATCTGAGAGACGAGGGTGTGGAGGAAGCTACCGCAGGGACGTTCATTCAAGCCGCGAGGAAGTGCGCCTGTGGTAAGTCATCCCGCACTCGGGAGCCGCGTGCAGCAGCCGCGAGTGGCCGCCGCCTGCTGCCGCCGCCGCCAGCCGCCGAGCCGCCGCCGCCAGCCGCCGCCGCGAGCCACCGCGAGCAGCGCCCGGGTCGGTTGCAGAGCGAGCACCGCCCACACTCAGGAGCGGCGAGCAGCCGCTGGCGCGCGCCCGGTCTGGTTGCAGACTGAGCATTGCAGACCGAGCACCGCTAACGTTCCCAGCGTCCCGCGCATGGGGAGCGGGAGAGGCCCCAGGGCAGTATTCCCTACTTGGGAGATTCTCTCCGTGGGCGGGGCACCTCACCCAGCCATTCAAGCTAACAATCAAGCGTTGGGGGAGGGGCGCGCGCAGGCAGCCTGAAATACCTTCGGGAGCACAGCTGCGACCCAATTACTAAAATTAACTTAACCCGTGAAATCTGCGCACCCTCGGTTCTAATTGATAAGATCTCTCTCAGTTCACCGACCCAAGACAAGAGGCGTGATATTTTTTAGTGCCTCTCGCTAAAGGGGCGGGGGCAACTTCTGATTGATAGAGCCTCCATATTCAGGGATAAACGCTAACAAGAAGGACTTGGCAGATAATAAGATCTATACTACACTAGTCACAAGCAGAGACTAGTGCCTCTTCTTACCAGCCAAAACAGGCTACAAAGTGTGGAAAGCCAGGGTTGAAGGTCCAACTGAATGCTAGGCGCTGAACAGTCACCTTGACAACAATTGACTCCCACCCCCGCCTGATTACACTGGAGGCCCTGACTGCCAGAGCCCTTCCCAAAGCCTTGCACTGAGTGGGGATAGAGTGGGGATTTCCCAGCTCTTTGAGCCTCTTACTCCCCAGGCAGAAGCAGTGGCAGCCTTATAGCTGGATCACCAGGCTGCTAATTCAGGAAGGGGGGACTAGGAGAGAGAATCCACGAAAGCAAACTCTCTCATCGTTGGACCCTGCAAACGCCAACAAGCCTTGACTACCAGCAAGACTAAAGCCAATTATATGACATTGCCATAGAATCCCATCAACTGCAAATCCCTACCTAAATGTGACACAGGGGCAGAGCCTGGGGTACAGAGTCACCGACCAGGAAGAGGGAGAGAAAAGAAAAAGGAAGAAGTTAACATATCAAAATCAAGAAAAATCCACAGACTTTACAACTTGTTCCACTAATTTTTTTTTTGTTGTTGTTGTTGTTGTTTGTTTCTTCTATCCTATTGCCTTTATTTCCTCCACCTCGGTCCTTCTATTCTCTGCCCATCTTATGCTTCCCTTTTCTTGAACTACACTACCCATAAGTGTTACATTTTATTTCTCTTCTTCATCCTCACCCTCCTTTGGGGTTATACTCCAGGACACTTAACTCTCACTCTCTCCTCTTTTGTTTTTTTTTTGTTGTTGTTTTTTGCTTTATTTTGTTTTTTTCTCTTCCTTTTTTATTTCTTCCTTCGTTTTACTCTTTTTCTTATTTTTTCCTTTCTATTCGTTTTTTCTTTTCTCGTTTTACTTTCCTCCCATTTAATCCTCAATCACGAACAAATTAGTTAATTTGGGACTCAAGGCTTTTTTTGGCTTTATTTTTCTTTTTCGCTTTTGTTTTTGTTTTTTTCTTGTTAGTTTATTTTTGTGGCATTTTGGGTCCTCCCAACCCAAGGTCTCCATTGTATTTGGTCTTCGCTCCACTTAATACAACAGATTTTTACTTATTATTTTTATTCTTTTCTTCTTTATTATTCCTTTTTTTCTGGTTCCCTCTTATCCCTCTCATTATATCTCTTAGTTGACCATCACCCGCAGGCAGATCAACTTATGCTTGTCTAAGATTTTCTTCCATTTTTTTTTTTTTTTTTTTTTGCATTTAGTAGGTCCCTACTCCCCTTTTTTTTTGCCCCTTGAACTCTTCACCGCAAACCAGGCCCTCCATTATAGGCACGATATTTCCCTGAGGAGGGGAGAGGAGGGAAGGAGAAGAAAGAAAAAAAAGGGGGAAATAATAAATTATTACTGCTTTTTTTTGTGGGGTGTTTTACCCTTTGGTTTTTTTTTTGTTTGTTTTTGTTTTTTTTTTTTTTTACTTTTTACTCTTTATTAATTCTAATTAGTGCTATCAACAAGACCACCCTCAGATGCCAATAAGAAAGAGGAAATCGAATATTATGGATACAAAAGAAAGAGAGGTAACACAAATAGATGTGGAAAAATCTATGGAGAAAAGACTTAACATATTGGAAGCCTTGGAGCTAAATGACAGAGAATTTAAAATAGAAATCTTAAAAATACTCAGAGATATACAAGAAAACACAGAAAGGCAATATAGGGAGATCAGAAAACAACTCAATGAACACAAAGAATATATTACCAAGGAAATTGAAACTATAAAAACAAATCAAACAGAAATGAAAAACTCAATTCACGAGCTGAAAAACGAGGTAACAAGCTTAGCTAGCAGAACAACCCAGATTGAAGATAGGATTAGTGAAATAGAAGACAAACAACTTGAGGCACAACAGAGAGAAGAAGAAAGAGACTCAAAAATAATAAAAAACGAGAAAGCCCTACAGGAATTATCTGACTCCATCAGAAAGAATAACATAAGAATAATAGGTATATCAGAGGGAGAAGAGAAAGAAAATGGAATGGGGAATATACTCAAACAAATAATAGACGAGAACTTCCCAAGCCTGTGGAAAGAACTAAAGCCTCAAATTCAAGAAGCAAACAGAACACCGAGTTTTCTTAACCCCAACAAACCCACTCCAAGGCACATCATAATAAAGTTGACACAAACCAATGACAAAGAAAAAATTCTCAAGGCAGCCAAGGAAAAGAAGAGTACAACATATAAAGGAAGGCCTATTAGATAATCATCAGATTTCTCAGCAGAAACTCTACAAGCTAGAAGAGAGTGGACCGCAATATTTAAAGCCCTGAAAGAGAGGAACTTTCAGCCAAGAATACTATACCCATCAAAGCTATCCTTCAAGTATGAAGGAGATATAAAAACATTCACAAATACAGAAAAGATGAGAGAATTTATCACGAGAAAGCCCCCACTCCAGGAAATACTAAAGGGGGTTTTCCAACCAGATTCAAAGAACAAAAGAAAACAACAGCACAAGTAACAGCTCCACCAAGAACACAATAAAACCAAACTTAAACTGTGACAACAAAGGAAAAAAAAGGGGGGAGAGAATGGAGATTAACAGTAGCAAAGGACGATGAAGTGCAGAAATACTTATAAGATAGGGTACTACAATGAATATGGTAGGTACCCTTTTCATTACTTAATGGTAACCACCCTAGAAAAAACCACCACAAAAACACATGACTTAAAAAAGGTAGCAACAGAGGAAAGAAGTATGGAACACAAACAAACAGAAACAAATGATAGAAAAACAAAAGAGAAGAATCAAACTATATACAAAACTAACAGAAAGCAATTTATAAAATGGCAGTAGGGAACCCACAAGTGTCAATAATTACACTAAATGTAAATGGATTAAACTTACCAATAAAAAGACACAGAGTAGCAGAATGGATTAAAAAAGAAAATCCAACTATATGCTGCCTACAAGAAACACATCTAAGCAACAAGGATAAAAACAAATTCAAAGTGAAAGGCTGGAAAACAATACTCCAAGCAAACAACACCCCAAAAAAAGCAGGTGTAGCAATACTCATATCTGATCATGCTGACTACAAGACAGAAAAAGTACTCAGAGACAAAAATGGTCACTTCATAATGATTAAGGGGACACTGAATCAAGAAGACATAACAATCCTTAATATATATGCACCAAACCAAGGAGCACCAAAATATATAAGACAGCTACTTATTGACCTTAAAACAAAAACTAACAAAAATACAATCATACTTGGAGACCTCAATACTCCGCTGACGGCTCTAGATCGGTCATCCAAACAGAGAATCAATAAAGATATAGTGGCCTTAAACGAAATACTAGAACACCTGGATATGATAGACATCTACAGGACACTTCATCCCAAAGCGACAGAGTATACATTTTTCTCTAGTGTACATGGAACATTCTCAAGAATTGACCATATGTTGGGCCACAAAGACAATATCAGCAAATTTAGAAAAATTGAAATTGTACCAAGCATATTTTCTGATCATAAAGCCTTGAAACTAGAATTCAACTGCAAAAAAGAGGGGGAAAAACCCACAAAAATGTGGAAACTAAACAACATACTTCTAAAAAATGAATGGGTCAAAGAAGAAATAAGCGCAGAGATCAAAAGATACATACAGACAAATGAAAATGAAAATACGACATATCAGAATCTCTGGGATGCAGCAAAAGCAGTAATAAGAGGAAAGTTCATATCACTTCAGGCCTATATGAACAAACAACAGAGAGCCGAAGTAAACCACTTAACTTCACACCTTAAGGAACTAGAAAAAGAAGAACAAAGACAACCCAAAACCAGCCGAAGAAAGGAGATAATAAAAATCAGAGCAGAAATAAATGAATTAGAGAACAGAAAAACTATAGAAAAAATCAATAAAACAAGGAGCTGGTTCTTTGAAAAGATCAACAAAATTGACAAACCCCTGGCAAGACTCACCAAGGAAAAAAGGCACAGGACTCAAATAAATAAAATCCAAAATGAAAGAGGAGAGATCACCACAGACATCATAGATATACAAAGAATTATTGTAGAATACTATGAAAAATTATATGCCACCAAATACAACAATCTAGAAGAAATGGATAAATTCCTAGAACAATACAACCTTCCTAGACTGAGTCATGAAGAAGCAGAAAGCCTAAACAGACCAATCAGCAGGGAGGAAATAGAAAAAACTATTAAAAACCTCCCCAAAAATAAAAGTCCAGGCCCAGACGGTTATACTAGTGAATTCTATCAAACATTCAAAGAAGACTTGGTTCCTATTCTACTCAAAGTCTTCCAAAAAATTGAAGAAGAAGCAATACTTCCAAACACATTTTATGAGGCCAACATAACCCTCATACCAAAACCTGGCAAGGATGGCACAAAGAAAGAAAACTACAGACCAATATCTCTAATGAATACAGATGCTAAAATTCTAAACAAAATACTGGCAAACCAAATACAACAACATATTAAAAAAATAATACATCATGATCAAGTGGGATTCATCCCAGAATCTCAAGGATGGTTCAACATACGCAAAACGGTTAACGTAATACACCATATCAACAAAACAAAGAACAAAAACCACATGATCTTATCAATAGATGCAGAAAAGGCTTTTGATAAAATACAACACAATTTTATGTTTAAGACTCTCAACAAAATGGGTATAGAAGGAAAATATCTCAACATGATAAAGGCCATATATGATAAACCATCAGCCAACATCATTTTAAACGGCATAAAACTGAGGACTTTCTACCTTAAATCAGGAACAAGACAGGGTTGTCCACTCTCTCCACTCTTATTTAACGTGGTGCTAGAAGTTCTGGCCAGAGCAATAATACAAGACAAAGAAATAAAAGGTATCCATATCAGAAAAGAAGAAGTCAAGGTATCACTTTTTGCTGATGATATGATCCTATACATCGAAAACCCGAAGGACTCCACAAAAAGATTATTAGAAACAATAAACCAATACAGTAAGGTCGCAGGATACAAAATTAACATACAGAAGTCCATAGCCTTTCTCTATGCCAACAATGAAATATTAGAAAACAAACTCAAAAAAATAATCCCCTTCACGATTGCAACAAAAAAATAAAATACCTAGGAATAAACATAACAAAGAATGTAAAGGACCTATATAATGAAAATTACAAAGCATTGTTAAGGGAAATCGAAAAAGATACAATGAGATGGAAAAATATTCCTTGTTCTTGGATAGGAAGAATAAATATAATCAAAATGGCCATATTACCCAAAGCAATATACAAATTTAATGCAATTCCCATCAAAATCCCTATGAGATTTTTTAAAGAAATGGAACAAAAAATCATCAGATTTATATGGAAGTATAAAAAACTCCGAATAGCCAAAACAATCCTAAGGAAAAAGAATGAAGCTGGGGGCATTACAATACCTGACTTTAAACTATATTATAGGGCCACAATAATCAAAACAGCATGGTATTGGCAGAAAAATAGACACTCAGACCAATGGAACAGAATAGAAAGCTCAAAAATAAAACCACATATATATGGTCAAATAATCTTTGATAAAGGGGCCAACAACACACAATGGAGAAAAGAAAGCCTCTTCAACAAATGGTGTTGGGAAAACTGGAAAGCCACATGCAAAAGAATGAAACTCGACTACAGCCTGTCCCCGTGTACTAAAATTAATTCAAAATGGATCAAAGACCTAAATATAAGACCTGAAACAATAAAGTACATAGAAGAAGACATAGGTACTAAACTCATGGACCTGGGTTTTAAAGAACATTTTATGAACTTGACTCCAATGGCAAGAGAAGTGAAGGCAAAGATAAATGAATGGGACTACATCAGAATAAAAAGTTTTTGCTCAGCAAGAGAAACTGATATAAAAATAAACAGACAGCCAACTAAATGGGAAATGATATTTTCAAACAACAGCTCAGATAAGGGCCTAATTTCCAAAATTTACAAAGAACTCATAAAACTCAACAACAAACAAACAAACAATCCAATAAAAAAATGGGAAGAAGACATGAATAGACAATTCTCCCAGGAAGAGATACAAATGGCCAACAGATATATGAAAAGATGCTCAGCTTCATTAGTTATTAGGGAAATGCAAATCAAAACTACAATGAGATACCATCTCACCCCTGTTAGATTAGCTATTATCAACAAGACGGGTAATAGCAAATGTTGGAGAGGCTGTGGAGAAAAAGGAACCCTCATTCACTGTTGGTGGGACTGTAAAGTAGTACAACCATTATGGAGGAAAGTATGGTGGTTCCTCAAAAAACTGCAAATAGAACTACCTTATGACCCAGCAATCCCTCTACTGGGTATATACCCCAAAACCTCAGAAACATTGATACGTGAAGACACATGTAGCCCCATGTTCATTGCAGCACTGTTCACAGTGGCCAAGACATGGAAACAACCAAAAATCCCTTCAATAGAAGACTGGATAAAGAAGATGTGGCACATATACACTATGGAATACTACTCAGCCATAAGAAATGATGACATCAGATCATTTATAGCAAAATGGTGGGATCTTGATAACATTATAAGGAGTGAAATAAGTAAATCAGAAAAAAACAAGAACTACATGATTCCATACATTGGTGGAACATAAAAATGAGACTAAGAGACATGGACAAGTGTGTGGTGGTTACCAGGGGTGGGGGGAGGGAGGACAGGGGGAGAGTTAGGGGGAGGGGGAGGGGCACAGAGAATTAGATAGAGGGTGGCGAAGGACAATCTGACTTTGGGCGAGGGGTATGCAACATAATTTAATGACAAGGTAACCTAGACATGTTTTCTTTGAATATATGTACCCTGATTTATTAATGTCATCCCATTACCATTAATAAAAATTTATTTTAAAAAAAAAACAAAACAAAAAAACAAATCAAACAGAGATGAAAAACTCAATTCACGAGCTGAAAAACGAAGTAACAAGCTTAGCTAATAGAACAGGTCAGAAAGAAGAGAGGATTAGTGAAATAGAAGACAAGCAACTTGAGGCACAACAGAGAGAAGAAGAAAGAGACTCAAAAATTAAAAAAAATGAGATAGCCCTACAAGAATTATCTAACTCCATCAAAAAGAATAACATAAGAATAATAGGTATATCAGAGGGAGAAGAGAGAGAAAATGGAATGGAGAACATACTCAAACAAATAATAGATGAGAACTTCCCAAGCCTGTGGAAAGAACTAAAGCCTCAAGTTAAAGAAGCAAACAGAACTCCGAGTTTTCTTAACCCCAACAAACCTACTCCAAGGCATATCATAATGAAATTGACACAAACCAATGACAAAGAAAAAATTCTCAAGGCAGCCAGGGAAAAGAAGAATACAACATATAAAGGAAGGCCCATTAGATTATCATCAGATTTCTCAGCAGAAACTCTACAAGCTAGAAGAGAGTGGACCCCAAAATTTAAAGTCCTGAAAGAGAGGAACTTTCAGCCACGAATACTATACCCATCAAAGCTATCCTTCAAATATGAAGGAGAAATAAAAACATTCACAGATACAGAAAAGATGAGGGAATTTATCATCAGAAAACCCCTACTCCAGGAATTACTAAAGGGGGTTCTCCAATCAGATACAAAGAACAAAAAAAAAAAACAGAGCCACAAGTAAAAGCTCCAAGAAGAACACAATAAAACCAAATTTAAACTGTGACAACAACAAAAAGAAAGAGGGGGAGAGGATGGAGATTAACAGTAGCAAAGGATGATGGAGTGCAAAAGTACTCACAAAATAGTTCGCTACAATGAACAGGGTAGGGACCCTTTTCATTACTCAAAGGTAACCACCATTGAAAAAACCACCACAGAAGCACATGAGATAAAAAAGATAGCAACAGAGGAAAGATGTATGGAATACAACCAAATAAAAACAAAAGATAGAAAAACGAAAGAGAAGGATCAAACAAGACACAAAACTAACAGAAAGCAAGATATAAAATGGCAATAGGGAACTCACAAGTATCAATAATTACACTAAATGTAAACGGATTAAACTCACCAATAAAAAGGCACAGAGTAGCAGAATGGATTAAAAAAGAAAATCCAACTGTATGCTGCCTACAGGAAACTCATCTAAGTAACAAGGATAAAAACAAATTCAAAGTGAAAGGCTGGAAAACAATACTCCAAGCAAATAACATCCAAAAAAAAGCAGGTGTAGCAATTCTCATATCGGATAATGCTGAATACAAGACAGGAAAAGTACTCAGAGACAAAAATGGCCATTTCATAATGGCTAAGGGGACACTGAATCAAGAAGACATAACAATTCTTAATATATATGCACCAAACCAAGGAGCACCAAAATATATAAGACAGCTACTTATTGATCTTAAAACAAAAACTGACAAAAATACAGTCATACTTGGAGACCTCAATACACCGCTGACGGCTCTAGATTGGTCATCCTAACAGAGAATCAACAAAGACATAGTGGCCTTAAACAAAACACTAGAGCACCTGGATATGATAGACATCTACAGGACATTTCATCCCAAAGTGACTGAATATACATTTTTCTCCAGTATACATGGATCATTCTCAAGAATTGACCATATGTTGGGCCACAAAAACAACATCAGTAAATTCAGAAAAACTGAAGTTGTACCAAGCATATTTTCTGATCACAAAGCCTTGAAACTAGAATTCAACTGCAAAAAAGAGGAAAAAAATCCCACAAAAATTGGAAACTAAACAACATACTTTTAAAAAATGAATGGGTCAAAGAAGAAATAAGTGCAGAGATCAAAAGATATATACAGACTAATGAAAATGACAATACGACATATCAGAATCTATGGGATGCAGCAAAAGCAGTGATAAGAGGGAAGTTCATATCACTTCAGGCATATATGAACAAACAAGAGAGAGCCCAAGTGAACCACTTAACTGCACACCTTAAGGAACTAGAAAAAGAAGAACAAAGACAACCCAAAACCAGCCGAAGAAAGGAGATAATAAAAATCAGAGCAGAAGTAAATGAATTAGAGAACAGAAAAACTATAGAAAAAATTAATAGAACAAGGAGCTGGTTCTTTGAAAAGATCAACAAAATTGACAAACCCTTGGCAAGACTTACCAAGGAAAAAAGAGAAAGAACTCATATAAACAAAATCCAAAATGAAAGAGGAGAAATCACCACGGACACCGTAGATATACAAAGAATTATTGTAGAATACTATGAAAAACTTTATGCCACTAAATTCAACAACCTAGAAGAAATGGATAAATTCCTAGAACAATACAACCTTCCTAGACTGAGTCAAGAAGAAGCAGAAAGCCTAAACAGACCTATCAGTAGAGAAGAAATAGAAAAAAACCATTAAAAACCTCCCCAAAAATAAAAGTCCAGGCCCTGACGGCTGTACCAGCGAATTTTATCAAACATTCAAAGAAGACTTGGTTCCTATTCTACTCAAAGTCTTCCAAAAAATTGAAGAAGAAGCAATACTTCCAAACACATTTTATGAGGCCAACATAACCCTCATACCAAAACCTGGCAAGGATGGCACAAAGAAAGAAAACTACAGACCAATATCTCTAATGAATACAGATGCTAAAATACTAAACAAAATACTAGCAAATCGAATACAACAACATATTTAAAAAATAATACATCATGATCAAGTGGGATTCATCCCAGAATCTCAAGGATGGTTCAACATACGTAAAACGGTTAATGTAATACACCATATCAACAAAACAAAGAACAAAAACCACATGATCTTATCAATAGACGCAGAAAAGGCTTTCGATAAAATACAACACAATTTTATGTTTAAGACTCTCAACAAAATGGGTATAGAAGGAAAATATCTCAACATGATAAAGGCCATATATGATAAACCATCAGCTAACATCATATTAAATGGCACTAAACTGAAGGCTTTCCCCCTTAAATCAGGAACAAGGCAGGGTTGTCCACTCTCTCCACTCTTATTTAATGTGGTACTAGAGGTTCTAGCCAGAGCAATCAGACAAGACAAAGAAATAAAAGGCATCCATATCGGAAAAGAAGAAGTAAAGGTATCACTTTTTGCAGATGATATGATCCTATACATCGAAAACCCCAAAGAATCCACAAAAAGACCACTAGAAACAATAAGCCAATACAGTAAGGTCGCAGGATACAAAATTAACATACAGAAGTCAAAAGCCTTTCTATATGCCAACAATGAAACAATTGAGAACGAACTCAAAAGAATAATCCCCTTCACTATTGCAACAAAAAAAATAAAATACTTAGGAATAAACGTAACAAAGAATGTAAAGGACTTATATAATGAAAACTATAAACCATTGTTAAGGGAAATTGAAAAAGATATAATGAGATGGAAGAATATACCTTGTTCTTGGCTAGGAAGAATAAATATAATCAAGTGGCTATATTACCCAAAGCAATATACAAATTTAATGCAATTCCCATCAAACTTCCAATGACGTTTTTTAAAGAAATAGAGCAAAAAATCATCAGATTTATATGGAACTATAAAAAACCCCAAATAGCCAAAGCAATCCTAAAGAAAAAGAATGAAGCTGGAGGTATTACAATACCTGACTTCAAACTGTATTATAGGGCCACGACAATCAAAACAGCATGGTATTGGCAGAAAAATAGACACTCAGACCAATGGAACAGAATAGAAAGTCCAGAAATAAAACCACATATATATAGTCAAATAATTTTTGATAAAGGGGCCAACAACACACAATGGAGGAAAGAAAGCCTCTTCAATAAATGGTGCTGGAAAAACTGGAAAGCCACATGCAAAAGAATGAAACTGGACTACAGTCTCTCCCCCTGTACAAAAATTAACTCAAAATGGATCAAAGATCTAAACATAAGACCTGAAACAATTAAGTACATAGAAGAAGACATAGGTACTCAACTCATGAACCTGGGTTTTAAAGAGCATTTTATGAATTTGACTCCACAGGCAAGAGAAGTGAAGGCAAAAATTAATGAATGGGACTACATCAGACTAAGAAGTTTTTGCTCAGCAAGAGAAACTGATAACAAAATAAACAGAAAGCCAACTAAATGGGAAATGATATTTTCAAACAACAGCTCAGATAAGGGCCTAATATCCAAAATATACAAAGAACTCATAAAACTCAACAACAAACAAACAAACAATCCAATAAAAAAATGGGAAGAGGATATGAACAGACACTTCTCCCAGGAAGAAATACAAATGGCCAACAGATATATGAAAAGATGCTCATCTTCTTTAGCTATTAGAGAAATGCAAATCAAAACTGCAGTGAGATACCACCTCACACCTGTTCGATTAGCTATTATTAACAAGACAGGTAATAGCAAATGTTGGAGAGGCTGTGGAGAAAAAGGAACCCTCATACACTGTTGGTGGGATTGTAAGGTAGTACAACCATTATGGAAGAAAGTATGGTGGTTCCTCAAAAAACTGAAAATAGAACTACCATATGACCCAGCAATCCCTCTACTGGGTATATACCCCCAAAACTCAGAAACATTGATACGTAAAGACACATGCAGCCCCATGTTTATTGCAGCATTGTTCACAGTGGCCAGGACATGGAAACTACCAAAAATCCCGTCAATAGATGACTGGATAAAGAAGATGTGGCACATATACACTATGGAATACTACTCAGCCATAAGAAATGATGACATCGGAACATTTACAGCAAAATGGTGGGATCTTGATAACATGATACGAAGCAAAATAAGTAAATCAGAAAAAACCAGGAACTGCATTATTCCATACGTAGTTGGGACATAAAAGTGAAACTAAGAGACATTGATAAGAGTGTGGTGGTTGGGGGGGGGGGGGAATGGGAGAGGGAAAGGGAGGGGGAGGGGCACAAAGAAAACAAGATAGAAGGTGACAGAGGACAGTCTGACTTTGGGTGATGGGTATGCAACATAATTGAACGACAAGACAACCTGGACTTGTTATCTTTGAATATATGTATCCTGATTTATTGATGTCACCCCATTAAAAAAATAAAATTATTAAAAAAAATAATAATAATAATAACGTTAAAAGTATAAAACAGTCTCATGTATTACAATCCATTCATTTCCTACCGCTCATGTTCTTGGTTGCGGGTGGCTGGAGCCAATCTCAGCTGTCCTCCAGGACAACAACAAATTTTTATTGGATACTGTGTAACATACACAGGTCGTTGTATGGCTTTCATGGAATTACATTTTAAAATATATGGCGTTTATGGCTCTCTCAGCCAAAAAGGTTCCCGACCCCTGATCTAGAGGTCCGATTTATTAACACTATTTTTACTAGATTCAGAGTTAAAACTGACACTTTATGGAATTAGCCGTAGTCTCTAAATAATTATTTTTTAGTAATTATGTGCAAAAAGATTTAAATTTATAATTAAGGTTGAATTAAAATATAATTAGATCAATAAAATGTTTTCATAAAAATCCACATTGATGCATGCCTTACATTTCTACTTTTTATTTTATGACAGAGTCGATATACCTTGCTGAGGATGATTTCTGGAGCCAAATATTCTGGAGTGCCACACAATGTCCAAGTTCTGCCTTTAACTCTTTTGGCAAACCCAAAGTCTGTGACCTATAAAAGAAGAACAACAACAAACTGTGAAAATTATTATTTCACAATAAATGCATTTGTTGTACTGAAAATCAGGGTTTAAATTAAAACCAGGAAAAAACAAGTTAATTCAATATAATTGAGGCTAACCCTTGAGGGCCATTATTTAGTAAGTGTAGTTGAAACAACCCATGCTAAATAACCTTTCCCTGACTCAAACAAAGAAGCTACTTATATATATATATATAAGTCTTAATAAATTATATATATTGGTCTTAGTAAAAATGAAGAAATGCTAGAAGTGTCCTTTAAATCCAGTATGTCTTCTGCCTTTAATTGTATCACAAATACAAAAGCATCACTGGGAAAATTTGATAACTGTGTAAAAAGGGATGTTCCTACTCCATTAATAGCAGAAATAGAAAGAAAACACTGGTGCCAGTCCCGTACTGGTTGGTGGGGCTACTTTGGTAGCTGCGTTGTAGTGTTAAAAATCACAGACTCTGAGGACAGCTTGTCTGGATTCAAGCTGACAACCTGTGTGACTTTGCTGTGCCTTAATTTCATCAGGCTTAAAATGAGGATAACAAGTATTCACACATCATGGCATTTTCAGGATTAAAAGATTAATGATATATGTAAAAATACTTGGAATAATGCGTGGCACTAAATGAGTGCTCACAAATTTCGCTATAAGTAATTCTGTATGCAGGAGCCTGTGCTCAGTTTACAACTACAAATTACAGGAGATGTAAACGAGGTCTCTCCTCGATGGTTCTTTTTGCTCTCTGTAATGGCGCCAGAACTACAAGCTTTGGGAGAAGCTATTAGGGAGAACTAATCTTCCCCTCAAAGAAAAAAGATTCCAGTATTTGTAGTTGTCAAATACATACAACTTCTTACCTATTATTTTTTAAAATATAATATATATAGTATGTTCAGTTCATACCTGGATATAGCCTTGGTGATCAATTAGGAGATTTTCAGGTTTTAAGTCTCTGTAGATGAGGTCTAGTGAATGGAGGTACTCGAATGTCAGCACTATCTGAGCCGCATAGAACCGGGCGTGCGGTTCACTGCAAAGAAATAAAACATTAGATTTCTGTAAAATAGGGTAACACACAGTAATTAGTAGATTACACAAAAAGTTAATATGGGGGTGACTTATTTTGGGAGTAAAAATGTTAGTTTTATGCAATGAATTCTTTTAGTTTTCAAATATTTAATAAGTCTCAAAATTGTCTTCAAATAATGCTTTAATATGCTTAGTGGGCAGCATACATTGAAGAAAAATATAATTTTCCAATTGTCATATTTTAAATTATTATTGGTTATTATAGAAGATACTGTCTTTATAATTATATCTGACCTTGAAGATGACTGGAAAGCAAATGTACCAGTTAGACAGTCTATCAGGGCCCTGGCTAATATTGATAGGTTTTATTTACATTTCTTATAAATCTTTAGTGTTTAAAGAATTTTACTACATAGAAAAGCTCTTTAACTGCCAGTTAATGCCATTTTATCTAGACTGTTCCTATTACAAAAATAATATATGCTCATTATAGAAAAAATATTGTAAAATATAAATGAAGAATAAGATCCAACATCCCATCCAGAAACCATAGATACAATCCTGGTGTTTAAATTTCCAAATCTTCTACTATGCATGTTTACACAGACACATAAACACAGGTAAAAGCTGCACATTCGTTTAAATATGCACCTTTCTTACACACATAGATTAGATCAACTGATAGATCCATATGATTTTGATGCCACATTCTGAGTATTATTCTAAAAAGATATATACTGTACTGACTTTTTAGTTGGAGTTTCTATATCATTTTCTAGAGTATACACTGAATTCTGCTAATCTGCCTGACAAATTGCAATGACTTTCCAATTTGTGACCTCAATGAAAAACCTTCACTATGAACAGAATTTCCCTCAAGATGGTTGGCACAAATTTGATCTAGTAGGACTGGAAATAGAGATTCCAAAAAAATTCCCTATGCTGCTCCTTTTGCTTGTTACTATATTTCCTAGGTCTCAGCCTGATACACACCTAGTGCTCAGTAAATATTTGCTGAATGAATAAATATGTAAAGAAAAAACACATTTTGGGGACAATATTTTACAACACTTTTCCAGTTTCAGCCCCACCTCAACACTGTAACGATCTACATTATATGTCATAAGACAAAGAATGAGAACACTATAAAGGGAGATTGGAAGAATCATCCTAGTCATTTATCCCTACACTTGGAAATGTTTATCCTAGAATGTCCCTCCTATTTTCTCCATGCATCTATGAATATAAGATGTACTTTTCATCTTATAAGCAAACACAAATTTATCCTAAAAAACATAAGATACATTCAGCATCTTATATTTATTTCCATACACTGGTGTTTGATTGGAGGAACACAAATATTACATAGCTCTATAAACAATTTGTTGAAAGGTGAAAAATATTATATGGGAAGATTTAACGCTATAGCAGCTTTAAGTCTAAAAAGATGCTATTTAAGTAGAGATAATGATTTCACAGATTCTGATTACAGCATATTCAACAATAACTCAGTAGTCTCGTTGCCTCACAGTTTCTGAGATGGGAATGAGCAACTTTCAAGTCTGTATGGAGGGGTGGGGCAAAAGTAGGTTTACAGTTGTTTGATGGAAAATAATATAATAATAAATAATAATACAAGGACAAACTGTGTTTTCCATATTCCACTGTAAATCTACTTTTGCCCAACCCTGTACGTAAGTATGTGTGAAAGACTAGAGAAGAGTGTTTTGATGTGAATTATGTCAATCAACTTACTCTCCTCCTAGTGTCAAGTCAAGTGTTAAAGAAACAGAAGTGTGGGGAGTTACAAAGAAGTTAGTAATTATAGAAAATGGACAAAATATTTTTTGACTATTCAGATTTTAAAAACTTTGAATTATTATGGGGCAATATGAGGATCTGGGCCTAATTGGACAAGGGGTAGGAGGAGAAAGAACAACAGGAGGTGAAAGAAAATCATTAAAGATAAAATAGAAGTTACTTTGCATTGCATAGCACCTGACACATATTAGGTGCCCTATATATATTAGGTCAATAAATGAATTTTGGCTTAGGCCTCAGATAACAAAAATAGCTCTACTGCTGGCCATTACTGAATATAATCTCATGATAATTCAAGTCTATCATCATGTTTTTATGAATCTAATTATCTTCATGAGCGCTGTGTGAACTCCTCCTTATGTGTTAATTATGCCAATACAGAATGTACTGAATGAAGCCGGACCTACTCCTGCTTTCTAGCTTCATTCCATTAGTGATCATTCATCAATAGTAGTAGCTTACCTACTATTACACACACATAAAGATAACAATCCATAGCCTATCTTCATAACTGTATGACTTTATTAGTAATAACCTAATGAGGTACAGACTCTTTAAATTACATATATATTTTTAAACCTTAACATAGCAACAACTTCAAGGAGAATTAAATTGTGTAAAACTGACTTTATAATCTCATCACTATACCATTATCATCTTTTCTATATGTTGGATTTTTTATTTTTATCTTTTTTATTTATTTATTTATTTTTAAAGAGAGAAACAGAGAAAGATAAGGAGAGAGAAACAGACAGACTGGAAGGGAGAGAGATGAGAAGCATCAACTTGTAATTGTGGCACTTTAGTTGTTCACTGATTGTTTCTCATATGTGCCTTGACCAGGGGAGGGGCGGCTACAGCAGAGCCAGTGACCCCTTGCTCAAGCCAGTGACCTTGGGCTTCAAGCCAGTGACCACAGGATCATGTCTATGATCACACACTCAAGCTGATGACCCCATGCTCAAGCTGGTGAGCCCGCGCTCAATCCGGCAACCTCAGGATTTCAACCCTGAGAACTAAGGGTCCCAGGCTGACACATATGCACTGCACCACCACTGGTCAGGCTTTATCTTTATCCTTATACAAACCTCTTCCCAAGAGTTGCATAATTAATATTTGTTTAATATATACTGATATGTTTAAATTCAATTAATTTTTGCATTTTTGGAAATTCTTTAAATAATGAATTTCAAACAATACTTGCTAATGGTAGAATATTTATATTTATACTATAGTAGTTTTACTTGATTTCTAAAACTCAGTCTGTGATTTCTTATTAATGTTACCATGTATAGCTAAAGCTGAAATAATGCTAAATTAAATAAATTTTTAGCATTGACAATAACTTAAAAATTTGGCTAAAACAAACAGCAAGATTTGAAAAGAATAAAGTTATTAGTTACCTGAACCTTCCAATTCTTCTTAGATGTGAAAACATTTCACCTCCAGGGACATATTCCATAACCATATATAAATTAGAATTATCCTATAAACAACAAATATAAAGAATATATAAATCAAAATTATGAAGCCAAGATTATTTCTCAAGAAAATATTTTAATGTAATACCATGTTCAATTAGAAAAAGACAAATTTAAACATCCATCTGATAGATGACTAACATTTGGAAAAACAGAATAAACAGAAAATGTTCTAACTATTCTATTCTGGGACACTCATTTCCCCCCCTAGTATTCTTGCTACAATTTAGTCTGGAATTTTTGCTGTTCTTGTTTTTGTAGGGAACAATACACTCTTAAACAATTAAACAGTGCAGCAATAACTTAAAGCTATATTGTTAACAAGAAAAACTATGTTAAGAACCAATTTGAAAAAGTTACTAAGAATATTTATATTTTTTGTGCTACATTAGGTCATAGAAATTAATGATTTTTTAACATTATTAGGAATTCATAGGTCTTTATTTAAAGACTAAAGGAAGAAAAAAAGATTAAAATGCTGCATATGAATCAATATATCAGAGAGATGCCAAGTATCAGTCTAAAGGTGTACTCATTTGCATGAATGTAAGGACTGCTTTATTAAAATAGCACTATGAATTTTGATAAATTGAAATATTAGATTTTATAATACCATCTCATGAACAATTATACATTACCTTTAACAAATTCCTCAGGGAGAACTAAAACCTTTTCAAATGTTACCTAAGTTTATATGTGCAATAGGATTTAATTACATAAAATCTAAATATATTACTTTTTGGTTTGTTAATATTCTTCAGGCTAATCCTCTAGTTTAGAATCCTGTTATAACTTTATATTTAAAAAATTATGAAGTTCAAAATATTTTATTTGAGTATTAGTAAAATTTACCTTAAAAGAATACTCCAGTCGAACAAGAAAAGGAAAATTCACTGCCTGTAATATTCTTTTCTCATTCAATGTATGCTCTATTTGCTTCAGTTTAACAACCTGTAATTGAGAGATAAATATATTAAATGTATTTAAATGAAATTTAAAAGTTACTATACTTTTACAAGAAAAATTAAATAAATGTTTTCCACATAATAAAGAACTTGGATAAAACAAAATTGCTAGAGTTGGATAATGATGATAGTAATAACTACCAATAAGGCTAGATTTAAATAAGAAAAACTTACAGAGGATTTAAAACTTGGTCTTAAGATGATAAACTATGATTTTAAGTAAGGAAGCAGAGCTAAGAATTAGAGTCATGATAAATTACTTTAAAAATCGTATGTTAAAATACTTAGCTCCTAATGACTTATAGTCCACTGACACAGCTGGCACAAATCACTGAATTAAGTAGGTACTGATTTAAACACAGATCAGCAAAGAAATTGAGAATCTAGGAAAACTCAGTAATTGAAAAGAGTGAGTAAAAATGAACAATCTGTTCATTTTATAATATCTGAATAAATATCAGAATAAGTCCTAAAAATCCATTATGCACAACCACAAAAGAGGACACACCAAATATTGACTATAGCTTTATAACAAATAAATCACTTAGGATTAATCGAGCCTCCTCTGGATTGTCTACTCAATCACATACATAGCAGTGAAAAGCAACTTGTCCTGACTTCATGAAGACTATGATTCTACTCCACATGTGATTCTATTTTTAATTTAAAAGGTGACCTTTGGGAGATAAATAATTGTCCTGCATGTGTGTAAATCATTACAAGGTGGCATTCTTTCTTGATAGAGGCTTATTATCAATGTGGGGTAATCACAGAATTCAAGAAATTGAACATAGATAAGAAAGGTAATTAAAGATCTCATCCAGTAATTAGTATACAAAATTATAGCATAAAAATAACCGACCAAGAGTCAGAAGGTCTGTGTTCTAATCTCAATCTTCTAGTCAACCAGTTTTGTGACTTTGGAAATGTTATTTCAACTCTTAGGGCAGGGTTTTGATTTTGTTTGTTTTGTTTTTTATCTGTAACATAAAGTGGTTTAATCACCACTTTCTATGTTTTAACTAGTTATAGAACCAGTTAGTTGATACTTACCACAATAAATTATATTAATACTACCTGGATAATTAGTATTGCTTTGTGTTTATTATTTTTTAATAGACTTTTTTTTAAAGCAGTTTCAGGTTCACAGTAGAATTGAGTAGAAGGTACAGAGAATTCCCATATACCTTCTTCCCACACACATGCATAGCATTCCCCATTGTCAACATTCTCCAGCACAGCATTACATCAGTTACACTCAATGGACCTACATTGATGCACCACTATCACCAGGAGTCCATCGTTTACATTAGGGTTCACTCTTGGTGTTCTACAAACTATGGATTTGGACAAATGTATAATGACATGTATCCACTGTTATAATATCATACAGAGTAGTTTCACTGCCCTAAAAACCCTCTTATTTGTCCTTCCCTTCCCACTAACTCTTGGCAACCACTGATCTTATCTCCATAGTTTTTCCTTTTCCAATATGTCATATCATTTGAATCACACAGATAGGCTTCTTTCACTTAATAATATGTATTTAAGTTTTCTCCTCGCCTTTACATGGCTTGATAGTTCATTTCTTCTTAGCACTGAATGATATTCCATTGTCTAAATGTATCACAGTGTTTACTTCTATATATTATGATAATAGCAGGTTTTCTATCTAGTTAGGCATAGCCAACATGTTTATGAAATAAGTAATAAAAACTGCAACAGAGAGGCTTTCTGCATTACAGCCCTAAGTCAAATCTGCATATGTGGGCATAACAATTAAAAATAGAGATGATTTCAAGATATATGAACTGGCAAAGCAAATATGCTTAATTTCTAAATTAATTTAATAAAAAATTTAACAAAAATCTAATTTAATTGTAAATGTCTATACCTACAATACATATAAAGCTTAATAATAAGTGCAATAGAGATAAAGACTAAAGAATGTCTGCCTTCATGCTGCATAAAATCTATTTGGAAGTATGATGCATAGATACATGGATAGCAATATAGAACAAAATAAGAGTAATATCATAAGTATTCAGAAAGGAAACCATACAAAGTTTGTAAATCTGACTGCTAGCTCCATTGGGCTGGAGCTTAGGACATTGCCTCTCAAATTTTGTTAATGAAGTATCCATAAAGGGCAGACATAAATAAACAAGTATCCCTGGGGGTTTTGTTCATGGTTTATTTCAAAATTCTTACATAACATTTATATTTACTTCTTAATCTTTCTGTTAGTTTAAAGACATATACCTTAAAAGCACTTATAAATGATTACTTATCAACTGATTTTTTTAGCCAAGCACTTGAAATAAGAAAGGCCATATATCATTACATACTCCTGACCCGATCCAGGATAGCACCATATATTAATACTTCCGTGGATCCAGTTTCGATCAGAGAAGTAGAGTATAGAGACATGTAGGAAAACAGTGTGTGATAAAGACTAGAGTGAAGTTTGGAAGAAAATTATGAGGGCATTGAAAATAAGCTACAGAGTTCTGATTTCATTTAATAAACATCAGGAAGCTTTCTGATTAAGTGAGATGATGTGATATGGTAAGAAAAATTTGTTGGCAATGAAGAAGGTGAATTAGTGGAATATAAAAACTGATACTGAGGAAATTAATTAAAGTGTTATTGTGAAAGCCAAGTAAATGTTAGTGAGGGACCAATTAGGTGGTGGCAGAAAAAATCTTTGGGATAACAAATACATTTGAAAGGAAAAATTAACTAGGATTACAGAATAGACATCAAACAAATCTAGGCCAAATTCTTGGTTCCTCTTACTAACTGTTTGACTTTGAAAAAGTTACTTAAATACAGAGGTTCTTGGCTTAAACCAGAGATTACTGTCACATGAAGTTGTGAAGATTCACTGATATGATAAAGTGCTATGCAATGCTGATACACATTATGGAATAAAAAATGGGTTTTCCTTAATTTCTGTATTGTTTTTCTTCTCCTCATCCCACATATCCTAAGATAGGAGAAGTCATAAAAAGTGAATTGAAAGATCTGTGACTGTTAACAGAAAGGTTATTATAGAATTTCATTTTATTACTTAACTTTAGCAAATTAAATTAACTTGAAAAAAATCAGAATATAAAGTCTTTGTCCTAATTTTGCATCAGTCCAGAACGTTGCCACAGAGCAGTGATTTTCAACATTTCATTTCACAGCACACATAAACTAATTATTAAAATTCTGCAGCACACCAAACCCCAATCTAACAAAAAAATACATATAATTTTGATTCACTCAATCTGACAGCTATTGTTGTGTTGGCTATTGTCATTTTTTATTTTGACAATCTAAGGGAAAACAGGTTGGTGTCTCTGACTAAATAGTCAGATATTTCATGTTTTAAACATTCTCAAGACACATTAGTTGAAAACCATCAAAATGACTTAAAATGGCAGCTCTTCTTCTGGGAAATACTGTCTCACCATGATTTGTTCCCAAGGTAGTCAGTCTTCTCAGCAACTTCCTTTACAGGTCACTGTTTTACCAAAAAAGAAATTTAAAAATTCTCCCCTAAATATTTTAAAGTATAAAAGTACATTTTGTAATCCCTTTCATATTTTATATCTGAAGCACATTTTGTTAAGTCCTTAAGAAAGATAACATAAAATATTAGGGGTTATATAGATAATAACATTTTAATGACAGGTTTAATAAAAAAGATAGATTTGAAGAATTTTGTTGTGCTACCAACACAAGTATACAAATCACTTACACTCTCTGAAACCCAATTACCTCATCTAGAAAATTAGGGCCAGAAGTAGTTGATCTCTAAGAACTTTGTGCTCAAACTGTATAAATTAGAGGGTAGACTCAAGGATGAGTGGAAGCTTGGATAAGAGTACATGGGAGGAGTGATGTCAGAGAAATGGCACTGTGAGGAGCGCGACCAACAAATTTCCCCAAAATTTCAACAAGTTCATCAACCAGAGACAGAAAAATCTATCCTTGGAGAGTCTGGGAGTCCCACATACTGAAAACAAAGTGCTATCAACAAGACCACCCTCAGATGCCATTAAGAAAAAGGAACTCGAATATCATGGATACAAAAGATAGAGAAGTAGCACAGATAGATGTGGAAAACTCTATGGAGAAAAATTTAATATATTGGAAACCTTGGAGCTAAATGACAGAGAATTAAAAAAAGAAATCCTAAAAATACTCAGAGATATACAAGAAAACACAGAAAGACAATTTAGGGAGCTCAGAAAACAACTCAACGAACACAAAGAATATATTTCCAAGGAAATTGAAACTATAAAAACAAATCAAACAGAGATGGAAAACTCAATTCATGAACTGAAAAACGAGGTAACAAGCTTAGCTAATAGAACAGGCCAGATAGAAGGTAGGATTAGTGACATAGAAGATAAGCAACTTCAGGCACAACAGAGAGAAGAAGAGACAGACGCAAAAATTTAAAAAAATAAGAAAGCCCTACAGGAATTGCCTGACTCCGTCAAAAAGAATAACATAAGAATAATAGGTATATCAGAGGGAGAAGAGAGAGAAAATGGAATGGAGAATATATTCAAACAAATAAGAGACGAGAACTTCCCAAGCCTATGGAAAGAACTAAAGCCTCAAATTCAAGAAGCAAACAGAATACCGAGTTTTCTTAACCACAACAAACCTACGTCAAGGCACATCATAATGAAATTGGCACAAACCAACGACAAAAAAAAAAAAAAAAAAAAAATTCTCAAGGCAGCCAGGGAAAAGAAGAATACAGCATATAAAGGAAGGCCTATAAGATTATCATCAGATTTCTCAGCAGAAACTCTACAAGTTAGAAGAGAGTGGACCCCAATATTTAAAGCCCTGAAAGAGAGGAACTTTAAGCCAAGAATACTATACCCATCAAAGCTATCCTTCAAATATGAAGGAGAAATAAAAACATTCACAAATACAGAAAAGATGAGGGAATTTATCATCAGAAAATCCCCACTCCAGGAAATACTAAGGGGGTTTTCCAACCAGTTAAAAAAAACAAAACAAAACAAAACCACAAGTAAAAGCTCCACCAAGAACACAATAAAACCAAATTTAACCTGTGACAACAAAAACAAAAAAAAGGGGAGAGGACGGAGATTAACAGTAGCAAAGGATGATGGAGTGCAGAAACACTCATAAGATACTGTACTACAATGAATATGGTAGGTACCCTTTTCATTACTCAATGGTAACCACCCTTGAAAAAACCACCACAGAAGCACATGACTTAAAAAAGGTAGCAACAGAGGAAAAAACTATGGAATAGAAACAAACAGAAACAAATGATAGAAAAACAAAAGAGAAGAATCAAACAAGATACAAAACTAACAGAAAGCAATTTGTAAAATGGCAATAGGGAATCCACAAGTGTCAATAATGACACTAAATGTAAATAGATTAAACTCACCAATAAAAAGACACAGAGTAGCAGAATGGATTAAAAAAGAAAATCCAACTGTATGCTGCCTATAAGAAACACATCTAAGTAACAAGGATAAAAACAAATTCAAAGTGAAAGGCTGGAAAACAATACTCCAAGCAAATAACATCCAAAAAAAAGCAGGCATAGCAATATACATATCTAATAATGATGACTACAAGACAGCAAAAGTACTCAGAGACAAAAATGGTGATTTCACAATGATTAAGGGGACACTGAATCAAAAGACATAACAATCCTAAATATATATGCACCAAACCAAGGAGCACCAAAATATATAAGACAGCTACTTATTGACCTAAAAACAAATACTGACAAAAATACAATCATACTTGGAGACCTCAATACACCACTGATGGCTCTAGATCGTTCATCCAAACAGAAAATCAAAAGATATATTGGCCTTAAACGAAACACTAGAGTACCTGGATATGATAGACGTCTACAGGACACTTCATCCCAAAGTGACAGAGAATACATTTTTCTCTAGTATTCATGGATCATTCTCAAGAATTGACCATATGTTGGGCCACAAAAATAACATCGGCAAATTCAGAAAAATTGAAATTGTACGAAGCATATTTTCTGATCACAAAGCCTTGAAACTAGAATTCAACTGCAAAAAAAGAGGAAAAAAACCCCACAAAAATGTGGAAACTAAACAACATACTTTTAAAAAATGAATGGGTCAAAGAAGAAATAAGCTCAGAGATCAAAAGATATATACAGACAAAAGAAAATGACAATACGACATATCAGAATCTCTGGGATGCAGCAAAATCAGTAATAAGAGGGAAGTTCATATCACTTCAGGCCTATATGAACAAACAAGAGAGAGCCCAAGTAAACCACTTAACTTCACACCTTAAGGAACTAGAAAAAGAAGAACAAAGACAACCCAAAACCAGCCGAAGAAAGGAGATAATAAAAATCAGAGCAGAAATAAATGAATTAGAGAACAGAAAAACTATAGAAAAAATTAATAAAACAAGGAGCTGGTTCTTTGAAAAGATCAACAAAATTGACAAACCCTTGGCAAGACTTACCAAGGAAAAAAGAGAAAGGACTCATATAAACAAAATCCAAAATGAAAGAAATCACCACAGACATCATAGATATACAAAGAATTATTGTAGAATACTATGAAAAACTATATGCCACCAAATTCAACAATCTAGAAGAAATGGATAAATTCCTATAGCAATATAACCTTCCTAGACTGAGTCATGAAGAAGCAGAAAGCCTAAACAAACCAATTAGCAGGGAGAAAATAGAAAAAAACTATTAAAAACCTCCCCAAAAATAAAAGTCCAGGCCCAGATGGTTATACTAGTGAATTCTATCAAACATTTAAAGAAGACTTGGTTCCTATTCTACTCAAAGTCTTCCAAAAAATTGAAGAAGAAGCAATACTTCCAAACACATTTTATGAGGCCAACATAAACCTCATACCGAAATCTGGCAAGGACGGCACAAAAAAAGAAAACTACAGACCAATATTTCTAATGAATATAGATGCTAAAATACTAAACAAAATGCTAGCAAATCGAAATCAACAACATATTAAAAAAAATAATACATCATGATCAAGTGGGATTCATCCCAGAATCTCAAGGATGGTTCAACATACGTAAAACGGTTAACGTAATACACCATATCAACAAAACAAAGAACAAAAACCACATGATCTTATCAATAGACGCAGAAAAGGCATTTGATAAAATACAACACAACTTTATGTTTAAGACACTCAACAAAATGGGTATAGAAGAAAAATATCTCAACATGATAAAGGCCATATATGATAAACCATCAGCCAACATCATATTAAATGACATAAAACTGAGGACTTTCCCCCTTAAATAGGAACAAGACAGGGTTGTCCACTCTCTCCACTCTTATTTAACGTGGTGCTAGAAGTTCTGGCCAGAGCAATCAGACAAGAGAAAGAAATAAAAGGCATCCATATTGGAAAAGAAGAAGTAAAGGTATCACTTTTTGCAGATGATATGATCCTATACATCGAAAACCCCAAAGACTCCACAAAAAGATTACTAGAAACAATAAACCAATACAGTAAGGTTGCAGGATACAAAATTAATATAGAAAAGTCCATAGCCTTTCTGTATGCCAACAATGAAATATTAGAAAATGAACTAAAAAAAATAATCCCCTTCATTATTGCAACAAAAAGAATAAAATACCTAGGAATAAACATAACAAAGAATGTAAAGGACCTATATAATGAAAACTACAAAGCATTGTTAAGGGAAATCAAAAAAGATATGAGATGGAAAAATATTCCTTGTTCTTGGATAGGAAGAATAAATATAATCAAAATGGCCATATTACCCAAAGCAATTTATAAATTTAATGCAATTCCCATCAAAATTTCGATGATATTTTTTAAAGAAATGGAACAAAAACCATCAGATTTATTTGGAACTATAAAAAACCCCGGATAGCCAAAGCAATCCTAAGGAAAAAGAATGAAGCTGAGGGCATTACAATACCTGACTTCAAACTATATAATATTATAGGGCCATGACAATCAAAACAGCATGGTATTGGTAGAAAAATAGACACACAGACCAATGGAACAGAATAAAATCACGTATATATGGTCAAATAATTTTCAATAAAGGGGCCAACAACACATAATGGGGAAAAGAAAGCCTCTTCAACAAATGGTGCTGGGAAAACTGGAAAGCCACATGCAAAAGAATGAAACTCGACTACAGTTTGTCCTCTTGTACTAAAATTAATTCAAAATGGATCAAAGACCTAAATATAAGACCTGAAACAATAAATTACATAGAAGAAGACATAAGGTACTAAACTCATGGACCTGGGTTTTAAAGAGCACTTTATGAATTTGACTCCAAAAGAAAGAGAAGTAAAGGCAAAGATAAATGAATGGGATTACATCAGACTAAGAAGTTTTTGCTCAGCAAGAGAAACTGACAACAAAATAAACAGACAGCCAACTAAATGGGAAATGATGTGTTCAAACAACGGCTCAGATAAGGGCTTAATATTCAAAATTTACAAAGAACTCATAAAACTCAACAACAAACAAACAATCCAATAAAAAAATGGGAAGAGGACATGAACAGACACTTCTCCCAGGAAGAAATACAAATGGCCAACAGATATATGAAAAGATGCTCATCTTCATTAGTTATTAGAGAAATGCCAATCAAAACTACAATGAGATACCACCTCACACCTGTTAGATTAGCTATTATCAACAAGACAGGTAATAGCAAATGTTGGTGAGGCTGTGGAGAAAAAGGAACCCTCATTCACTGTTGGTGGGAATGTAAAGTAGTACAACCATTATGGAAGAAAGTATGGTGGTTCCTCAAAAAACTGAAAATAGAACTACCTTATGACCCAGCAATCTCTCTACTGGTATATACCCCCAAAACTCAGAAACATTGGTACGTAAAGACACATGTAGCCCCATGTTCATTGCAGTATTGTTCACAGTGGCCAAGACATGGAAACAACCAAAAAGCCCTTCAATAGAAGACTGGATAAAGAAGATGTGGCATATATACACTATGGAATACTACTCAGCCATAAGAAATGATGACATCAGATCATTTACAACAAAATGGTGGGATCTTGATAACATTATACGGAGTGAAATAAGTAAATCAGAAAAAACCAAGAACTACATGATTCCATACATTGGTGGGACATAAAAACGAGACTAAGAGACATGGACAAGAGTGTGCTGGTTACGGGGGTGGGGGGGTGGGGGGGAGGGAGAGAAGAAGGGGGAGGGGGAGGGGCACAAAGGAAACTAGATAGAAGGTGATGGAGGACAATCTGACTTTGGGTGATGGGTATGCAACATAATTGAATGACAAGATAGTCTGGACATGCTTTCTTTGAATATATGTACCCTGATTTATTGATGTCACCCCATTAACATTAATAAAAATTTATTTATATATAAAAAAAAGAGTACATGGGAAGTATACAAAGCATTAAAATGAGAAAGAGCAGTCCAGAGATTGGGATTAGCAATTTTAAAAAAGTAGACAGAAAGAAAACAATAAGCTAATCAGAAAAAGGCATATAAAAAAAAAAGAGCCCAAAGAGCCAAGAGCATAATTAGAAGAGTATGGGGATCCAGAAGTCCAGGAACAGGACAGTTTCAAGGGAGTGGTCAACACAGTCATAGACTCAAAAAAGTCAGGTAAGACTAGCAAAATGAGTTCATTGAACTTGGTGATTACTTAGGCCACTTGATCGGTTACCCTTGATATAGATCTTTTAGCGAAGAAGCAAGAGGTAGGAGATAAACAAAGAAGCAGCAAATTAATGTGAGTTAAAGAATTAATAGGAAGTAAGTTATGGAGCTCCAGTGGTGCAATCGGTTAGAGTGCGGTACTTATACAGGAAGTAAGTTAGTGGATACAGTGATTAAACTATTTTTTTGAGAAGTGTGCTTAGAAAAGTTATGTGAAAGAGGACTGTAGACAAAGATGCACAATTATATGTGTGTAAGGGGTGTATTTAATTTTAGAGGAATTTAGTAAGCCATTACTATTTTCATATTAGAAGTTAGTATTTTCTTTGTTTTAAAGCGGAGGTTGGATTAGAACCACAGACCAATCTGAATGCTGTGCTGTACAAAATGGTAGCCACTAGCCACATGTGGTTATTTAACACTGGAAATATGGTTAACATGAATGGAGATATATTATAAATACAAATATACATCAGATTTTGAAGATGTGGTATGAATAAAAGAATGTAAAATATCTCAATAATTTTTATATTAATTACATATTATGATAATACTGTACATACATTGGGCTAAATAGAATCTATTATCAATAAGTTTAACAATTTCTTTTTACTTTTTAAAAATGAGCCTATTGGAAAATTTTAAAATATATATATGGTATACATTATATTTATTAGATAGCATCACTACTCTAGCCACTATCTGTAACCCTGACTATTTCCTCTATATTTTCTTATCTATGTATCTCAGTAAGCCAAAATGTCATGCTTGGGAACATATCTATAAGATAATATATCAAGATTCATCACTTTTACTTTCCCTTAATTATAAGTGATTACTAAAAAAACAGAAGCTTAATATATATTTATAGCACAAATAATTCAGACATCCATATTCTTTAGATATACCAATATGTGATAAACACTTAAAAATTATTTTTAAAATTTTTAATAGAGATGTAATGGACATGTAACATTATATTAGTTTTCACTGCATAACATAATGATTTGACTTTTTAATATTTTGTAGGTTTTCAAATATTCCTTACTTTAATTGACATTTTTAATTAAGCAAACACAATCCTGTTAAAAAAGGCTTTTACTATCAACTAAAATAAGTCATAAAATAAAATCACTAAATTTTTGTTACCTCAATCTAAGAATCAAGTAATTTATTCCTGCATTTTCCCACAAGAAGAGATGTAGTGGTGAAGTCTATTCTTTACATGTTGAATTCAGTATTTTTTAGTAAACATACAAATACTATTATGTATAAATAATTATTGAAATAGTATACTCCTGTATACTAAAATTATAACTATGGTTATACATAATAAGAATAAAAAGTAAGAGAAACAATAAAATTATTTGAAGGTGTCAATGGTTAAGTTGTTATATTGCAAATATTTAATAATCTAGCTGATAAAACTGAAGTTTATCCTTCAAGTAAATAACAAAAATACTAACCTTCTGCTTATCTAAGATCTTCATGGCATAATACTGTTCAGTGGCTTTATGTTTCACCAACATGACTCTTCCAAATGAACCTGTCCCTAGGGTTTTTTTCCTTTCAAAATCCTCCAGGCCAGCATTATTCTACATAGTCATAGAAAATAAAATAAATTTTAAAACAAGAAATTCTCATTAGAAAACTATGATAACAAGAATATATTCAGTAATAATCAAATAGATAATTTAATTTGTAACCATTCATTTAAAAATAATGCAAAAGGCTACTGAGATTCCAAGTTATTGATTCTATTTTTCCTTTTGAATAAGAAAGGATTTAATATTTGAGAAGAGAATTATATTGCAAAACAAAGCACAATAGTATTGAAAGGAAAGAAGAATCCCAGCTAAAGGTTGTAATATTTATTCCTAGTATTGCACTTCTAACAAATTAGTCTCATATTTTAATAATTACGTACTACAGGTAGACTGACAAAGACAATCATGAATGCCACACAGGCTTAGTGAAAATAATTGAAATGAGTAGATTAGCTGAGGGATCAGAGTCCTTTCACTAGATTATTTCCGAAGAAGGTACCATAGGACTTCATTTGTATCTTTAAAAGAGCTTATAGAACTGGAGAATAACAGTGAGAGAGTCTAATAGCTCTCCTCTGGTGCTATAATAACCCAGTATTACCTAAAACAGTAACAATGAGGAAAGAAGAGTTCCTCATGCCCACAAAGATAACCAAGAGTCAGAGTCCCAGAACAACAATCTGCCTTTTTTCTCCTTGAATAGATGCTTTGTTACAGGCAAACATCTTTGTTTGGCTTTGACTATAGCATAGAAGCAAAGAATTGGAAGCATCCATCAATCACTGAATTTGTTGCTGCCACAACGAAATGAAAATTACTAGGAACAAATGATGTGCTCAACAGCAATAAGCAGTAATTGCTGACCAATTTATTTCATAGGTTTTCAATACAAAGATCTCCATGAAAATCTTAGAAAATTATTTCCAGTCCGTATAATGTCTAGTGTGAGAAAAATGCAGTGAAACATGATTCTTGTATAAATGAGGAATCCGGATAGCTACTGGAGTCCACTGCGGTTGGATTTCATCTCTATTGAAAATCAAACCTTGCCGCTGGAGATACACCTTCTTATTGAATCACAGAGAGAACAAGCAACTCTAAGTTCTTACTTATAGAACTTGTTTTCATCATATTTTAATTTCAAATTTCCAATCATTTAAATTGCCATGAGGTTCTATGTCAGTGCAAAGAAAAAGTCCTTCTAATTCTGACTGAACTATTTAGATTTATAAATTATATTTAATTTTCCATTTTATCAACACAGATGGGTTGAAATGTTAATATAGTTCCCAAGTAAATAATGAAAACAAACTTCATTAGTTGAACATACAACATCTCTTTTGGCTAGTCACTGCTTTTCATACAAACATGCCATTGTCCTCACTTCCCTTAAAGTTTTATGTTAGATAATATCTAACTTTTTTTTTTAAATTTTTTTAGTTTTATTTTATCTATTCATTTTAGAGAGGAGAGAGAAAGGAAGAGAGAGAGAGACAGAGAGGGAGAGAGAGAAGGTGGGGAGGAGCTGGAAGCATCAACTCCCATATGTGCCTTGACCAGGTAAGCCCAGGGTTTCGAACCGGCGACCTCAGCATTTCCAAGTCGACGCTTTATCCACTGCGCCACCACAGGTCAGGCAGTATCTAACTTTTTGTAATCAGTAGAGTGATTATGTTTCACATTAGAGGTTATGCTCTAAGTTTTGATAATGATACATCTTCATAAAACTTAACATTTACTTAAAATTAAATATTTTTTAGTAAAAATATACTTAAAGTAAAAGTATTTTATGCTAAGAAACAGTTTTCGCCTGATTAGGCGGTGGCGCAGTGGATAGAGCGTCAGACTGGGATGTGGAGGACCCAGGTTCGAGACCCCACTGTTATTCTCCAGTTCGAGGTCGCCAGCTTGAGCGCGGGCTCATCTGGTTTGAGCAAAGCTCACCAGCTTGGACCCAAGGTCACTGGCTCGAGCAAGGGGTTACTCGGTCTGCTGTAGCCCCACAGTCAAGGCACATATGAGAAAGCAATCAATGAACAACTAAGGTGTTGCAACATGCAACGAAAAACTAATGATTGATGCTTCTCATCTCTCTGTTCCTGTCTGTCTATTCCTCTCTCTCTCTGTCTCTGTAAAAAAAAAAACCAGTTTTCATAATCTATTCTATTAAAGCTCATTAATTACTAACTTCAAAAAAATTTGACAAGTATAGAGAACTCTGTTTATATAGCTTTTAGATCTTATTTAAGACCTAAAATATTTAAATTATATGAAACTTGCCCCTTCTAAATGTTTATAAAAGGATCTCTGTGTTTGATTTCTCAATGGCCAAGTGTTTGTGACTAAGAATTTAAAAGTGCACAGTAGGATCCCTATTGTTGTAATTAATAAAAATAATAAATATGTTAGCATGGAAATAAATCAAAATTACTATATTAGAAAATATCAAGAGTTTGTAGTAGCTTGGCATTAGTATCAAAATTTATAGTCAGGTATACATAAAATTACAAATTAATAAATCAAAACAATATGATGACAAAAACTCCCATGTTAGCTGTACACTTATTAATGTCACTTTAAATTTAAAATTTCTGAGAGTAGGAGATTATTTAGGCAAGAATCATAATTTTACTAAACATAAAAAATTTAAATCATAGACAATTTTAAATATTTACCTGGGCAGGATTTTCCCACTTTTTTAAAAAGTCTTCTTTGGCTTTGGCTAGAAACTCTTTCACTAAAAAATAAAGAAAAAAAATCGTCTTGTAACAATATACATCTTATATATAAATTGATGTATTTTAAAAACTCAGACTTATGTCAAGTATGGTTGCTATAAAATATGTGTATTTATAACCATGATACACTAGAGAGCTAATCAGTTTCTCTAAACAAGAAACAAACATTTCTCTAATTTCTAAAAATCTGTAATACCTTCTATATAGAGATCACTTTGATAATTTCAAATCTAATAATAAAAATACTGTTCCTGAAAACATACCCAAAAGTAATGTAAAAAGGTTAGAATAATCTAGAACAAAATACTCTTTGCAAATAAAACAGCAGTGATAGCTTAAAGGCACAACAGAGCTTTTAAATATAAGAACTAAAAACATCTGAAGAATGCAAAATTGCTGATTTGTTGAGTTTCAAAAATAATCAATTTTGATAAAGGTGCCATTTTCAGGAATAAGAATTATGTTATTAGATTTGTGTTGTCTCTACCATAAATTAACACATAAAGAATACTGATCAAGACTTCAAAACAGAACAAAACACCACAAACACACATAAAACCCAAACAGATTAAAAATCTCATTCTAATTTGGAGCAAACTAAAGGTCTGAATGTCTAATTTCAATTGTACAGTGTAGAAAAGCAATTCAAAACCAGATGTTTACATAGTGTTAACAATAGCCACATTTTATAGAGCTGTGGTTTGAAGATTTAGATTTGTTAAATGATTAATCATTGGAAAAGATTCTTTTTTCTGTTCTTTCCACAAAGTAATTAACAATGATTTCTGGTTACAAGCAATTTCAGGATTTAGGAAGAAATTACAGAGACATAAAATGGCATAAACAATATGTATTCTTGTTTTTTTGCTAGGTATGCGAGCAAAACTTGCCTATATAAGAAATAATTATTTTTGTCTTTTGTTCATTAAGTTCCCAATATTTCTCTGATATGTGACTATAAATAAAGAAGAAAATAGCAGAAAATAGAATTTAAATAATGTTCAAATAGTAAAAGGCTATGCAAAGTGAACTTAGAACAGCTTATTTCAGATATACTAGTAGTAATGATGATATACTAGTAGTAATGATGATAATGGTAGGTGATGATGGCAATTAAAAGTGTAAGTGATGGCCCTGGCCGGTTGGCTCAGCGGTAGAGCATTGGCCTGGCGTGCGGGGAACCCGGGTTCGATTCCCGGCCAGGGCACATAGGAGAGGCGCCCATTTGCTTCTCCACCCCGCCCCCCTCCTTCCTCTCTGTCTCTCTCTTCCCCTCCTGCAGCCAAGGTTCCATTGGAGCAAAGATGGCCCGGGCGCTGGGGATGGCTCCTTGGCCTCTGCCCCAGGCGCTGGAGTGGCTCTGGTCGTGGCAGAGCATCACCCCCTGGTGGGCGGAGCGTCGCCCCTGGTGGGCGTGCCGGGTGGATCCCGGTCGGGTGCATGCGGGAGTCTGTCTCTCCCCGTTTCCAGCTTCAGAAAAATACAAAAAAAAAAGACTGAAAAAAAAAAAGTGTAAGTGAGGGGGGCCCGGGCCGGTTGGCTCAGTGGTAGAGCATCGGCCTGGCGTGCAGGAGTGCCGGGTTCGATTCCTGGCCAGGGCACACAGGAGAAGCATCCATCTGCTTATCCACCCTTCCCCCTCTCCTTCCTCTCTGTCTCTCTCTTCCCCTCCCTCAGCCAGGGCTCCATTGGAGCGAGGTTGGCCCGGGCACTGAGGATGGCTCTATGGCCTCTGCCTCAGGCGCTAGAATGGCTCTGGTTGCAACAGAGCGACACCCTGGATGGGCAGAGCATCGCCCTCTGGTGGGCAAGCCAGGTGGATCCCAGTCGGGCGCATGTGGGAGTCTTTCTGACTGCCTCCTGGTTTCCAACTTCAGAAAAATACAAAAAAAAAAAAAAAAAAAAAGTGTAAGTGAGGGGTTCACAAATTCCTCAATAAGATCATCTAATAAGGCAGTAGTATTAAAGTGAGATATTTTAAGACTCACAACCTTATTCCCCATTATTCCCAGTGTAGTTAGTACCTTTCACAAAACACTGCTACTAACCAAAAAGGCTACTGACATTCTAAACCTTTTGAAATTTCACGGTGGTAATGACACACCAAGAGCAGACATTATTTTAATACTTTATATAAACTGTCATTTGTATTTTGCTGTTAAAATACTTTCAAAATATTTTAGAAAGTTAGAGAAAAATAATTTCTAAATTTGGAATTTTCTCATTGTATAAAAATCTCATCCACCAAAACAATGAATCAAATAATTGTACCTAATTATGCAAATTGATCTAATTCTTTCTGGGTGTGGAATATTCTTACATTGTCTTTGAGTTTAGGATGGTTTAAGCTATTCTACCTCTAAAAGTTAATTACTAGTTACAACTAGTTTTATAAGAATTTCTTTCTTTCTTTCTTTCTTTTTCTTTCTTTCTTTTCTTTTCTTTCTTTCTCTTTCTTTCTTTCTTTCTTTCTTTCTTTCTTTCTTTCTTTCTTTCTTTCTTTTTCCTTCCTTCCTTCCTTCCTTCCTTCCTTCCTTCCTTCCTTCCTTCCTTCCTTCCTTCCTTCCTTCCTTCCCTCCCTCCCTCCCTCCCTCCCTCCCTCCCTCCCTCCCTCCCTCCCTCCCTCCCTCCCTCCCTCCTTTCTTTCTTTCTTTCTTTCTTTCTTTCTTTCTTTCTTTCTTTCTTTCTTTCTTTCGTTCTTTCTTTCTTTCTTAGCATGGAGCAGACATATCTGTACATAGTGCTGACTTGGAAATGACAGCTATAAAATAAATTGAAAACATAATTTATTGCTTAATGTTTGTGGCTTTTAAGAAACAACTTGTGATTCCCAAAATAAACCTCTGGATTTTTTTTTTGAAAAAATTTTAAACTATCTTCTATTTATAGAACTTGCACATAAAGTTGCAGTATAAACTCTCCAGATGCCTGCCTGAGTTTAGATAATTTGGAGACAAGAAAGAGAATCAGAGAAAGAAAAAAAATTTTTCTAACATCCTCATCCGGTTTCAGCTTCTGTCACTTCCGGCTAAGTAGACCTGGAGTTAAGGAAACATAATGGTTAAAGGAAGAACAGGTAGTATTTGCCAAAAATGGTGAGCTGAAAGAAAATTTCCTTTTCCCTGTTTGGTGAATGAACTAAATCAAAAATTTCAGGCACTACTGAATTTTATTCACTAACAGGATACTCAGAAAATTCTTTAAAAAATTCTCTGTACTCATCAATATTCCGTTTACTATTAAGTAGTACAGTAGAAAATAATTAACAGTTTTCATAAAAGCAATCAGAAATGAGTATGAATCAAAGATATTAAACTTTGTGAATTATTTCAATAAATAGATTCCTTTTTAGAGTATAGGATAAGCATTAATTATGTCATTAAAGAGTTCCATGAAGAAAACTCCATTTGAAACTCTTTGTCACATAAATATATGTAAATACATGAAACCTCCAGCATATGTGCACTATTTACATGTGAAAATGAACATAATTAACTCTTTGTGCAACATCAGTTAACCAAAACATACATCTTATAAATACAGAAACCAAAAATAGAATATTTCAGAACATGCTGGATTTTGAATAATTCTAAAACAATAGGCAGTCCAGAACCACATGTAATTGCTTTGAATTTTATTATGTATTTTTAGATAATGGTGAATTTAACTTTCTAAATGTTTTTCCTGGTTAGTTTTAAAATTTATATCCACTGACATAAGGTGTGGGTATCTATTTAATAAAATAAGTGGTGGAAGAGACAGACAAGTTTAAACCACGCAGCATATTGGACCCAGAGTTCTCCATAAAGCATATACTGAGAGTTCTCAGTTTTTCGGTTGTCTTGCCGAGTTCTAATATATAAGCTTCATCTATATTTTACCATTTAAACCATTGTGATTTCCTGAAACAATCACAGAATTTGGAGCTTGGTACGTCTGAATTAGAATGTTGGCTCTAATACTTTTTAGCTACATGATCATGGTACTTATCTATAAAACTAACAATAATTAGGAAAAAATATCAAGGAAGGGTTTTTCTGCAAATATATTTTGTTCCATACTGATTAATAATGGAGCAAACTAAATACTACAAACATGAAGATATACTAATATTAACTCCATTTCTTCTCAGAAGTGTACATTTTCCAAATAAATTTATTTTCTCTTGAGTTTGTATAATTTAAAGGGTCTACCACATTGAATTCTAAAGAAATCAGCCTACCAAAGGAATCTCTATGTTCACTCAGGGTTGGTTTGTAGGAATGTTGACCCATATTCATGAGATGAAGCAAATAGAAACAAAGTACCAATTTTTATTCATTTCTACAAGTACATTAAAAAATTTAATCTTATCACCCTCAAAATATTTTTAAATATGTTTATACATAGGACACAGCATAAAAATTGGATTGCAAAGTTCATTTGAAACATTAGGAAGTTTATTAAAAATTCAAGTATGGCACATCTTTATTGCATGTTATTCAGATAATTCTACAATGAATCGGAATGCTTTATTAATTACATTTAGTAAACATATTTATTAGGTGCTTTTGAGTTCTCTGTTAAATAAACAACACCACTGCTTATTATAAAAAGTGAATGTTGTTAATTATAGTATGCCATTACCCAATGCTTAAAAGAGGTTAGCATTCATGATTTGTAAGAAGAGTTTAAAAATTATTACTATACAGATTACAACTACTCTAGATGTTGAGTTCTCCAGTCTCTTTGTAATGAGAAAAATGTTACTGCCATTTCTGCACCTCCTTATAATAAAAGCACATTATTTAATTTGTATAATGGATGTCAGAAAAGTAAAACGAACACAAACAGAAAATAGAACAAAATATAATATGAACTTACTAGGATAAATACCCAATTAAATATCAGCTCTTTTATTAAAAATTTATGAGTGTATTTTCTTTCAAAAACCATTCATTAACCTAGTTTATCTAATTTAAGTGGTGTGTATTAATCTGTCTGCTATACTGTACAACTTCCACTGCCTCACAGTGCTTTATTTGTTGTTTCTAAAGTATCATTCAAGAAGCTGAACTATAAATCATTAATATAGATAAAACTTAACACAAAACTAAACAAACCATTCTCTTCATTAACAAAAATGTTTTTATTAACTCAATAGAAATACAACAATATAAAAATATAACTTCATGAGGAACATAACATGAAATATAACTTCATGAGGAGCATAACAATTTGTAAACAAACAAAAAGCTTTAAAAGGTAACTTTTTTTTTAAATTGAAAAGTAGTTAGTTGCCTACCAGATACTTCTGAAGAGGAGCAAGCTTGTATCCAAAAAAATAAAACAATGATTAAGTGACAACTCAAAAACAACATAGCATAAAATCATCTATACACATTTTCCCAGAATACTATATACAGAAATAAAACAAGAATGTAGAAACTCAATTATTTGACTGAACACATTCAGATAGGACATTTTAAAATTAAATGGTAAAGAAATAAAATCAATAATTATTGTTTAGTGCCTAAATCAATATCATCCTAATTCTTCTTAAAATTACTAACAAAACCTTTAAATCCTCATGGCAATAATGCTAATAATATTAAGTAGCATACATTGAAATATATAACCTATAATTATTGCAATACCATCTCTGAACTTTTATTTATTCAAAACTCTACTGAGGAAAGACATACTGAATTATAACACTTTAACTCCCTTCTGAAAGAGATTAGTGTCTTTCTGGCATTTTATCTCCTTGGTGCTGGTTTAACAATCTTTTCAGCAACATCTAATGAGCACTGTTTAGTGGTGCCAGAAAGTGAGCTACACTCTGGGAAAACTACAAACCATATGCATCTCCACTATTTAAGGAGATGAAAAGCTGATGTGGAGACAGAAAACTGTTATACTGGAATGTGACAAGGATAACTAGGTGATAAGAAACTTACAAGGTGATATGCAAGCTTTAAACAGGAAATTGTTGGGTAGCAAAGGTAAGGCATAATAGAAGACAGAACAATTATGCTACATCTTGAAGATTAGAGTTCCTATGGCATATGAGTTGATGAAGAAGACATTTCAGGCTGAGATGATCTCATATAAAAGTCAGGGAGGAAGAAGCTGGGTTTATCCAGGAAATGGCAAATGGCTGGTAACAGCTGCAGTACAGGATATAAGCGTATAGCAGCAGTGGGAGGTGAAGTGAAGAAAGCAGGTGCCCCATCATGGAGGTTATTGTTTCCCATGGTGATGCTTGTCAATGTGTGGGAAGGAACAGAAGTAAATTGAGTTATCCATAATTGCTAGGCTCTATTTCTGTTGGAAAATAGGAGGCAAAATCACTTGCTAAGGGATAGGGGAGCCAGAGTAAGGAGGGATAACTGAGGATTAGAGGCCCGACTATTTTAAACCTTAATGACTATGTAGTGAATAAGGGAGGGGTTATTCTTTTAAATTCTCCTATTAGAGAAAGAACAAGTACAGGTATTAGGTATTTAAGCAATTGTTTCTTAATAGTATCTTTTTGTGTAGTCATAGTTTAAAATTATGTTTCATAGGCTCATATTATATAAGGTCTACCGGAAAGTTCTGTCCGTTCCTGTCATAACAAGTTTCGACATGTAAGCACATGTTTATTTGGCGCATGTGTGCCTCTCTATTTTTATCACTTAATGTATACATACTGACATAGCAAATTAACTAAAACAAAGTTGATTCACGTTAGTCTTATGTGTGAAGCGACAGTGTACCCATGGCCACTGATAAAGTTCATTTACACCACTGTAATTTTTACAAATTTCAACAAGGAAGAAATGCTACAGAAGCATGTAGAAATTTATTGAAAGTGTTTGGTGAAGGAATAATACCGACTAGCACTTGTTTTTGTCCTTACAAAATTTTTTGAAGGGCAAAAAATTCAAAAATGAAGAAGATATCAAACAAGCACTGGATCAATTTTTCGCATCAAAGGATAGAACATTTTTCAAAAATAGGATATACAAATTGCCCTCACACTGGCAAGAAATCATTAATAAAAATGGCAATGATATTATTTAGTAAAGTTTATTGACGGTAAGAAAAATTTGTATTTTATTCCAAAAACGGACAGAACTTTCTGGTAGACCTTAGTTCATAGGCTCCCTAATCACTTTGTAATTAAATTATTTTCGTCCTTTACCTTAATGAATGCATTATTCATTTTAAAAGTTATTTAGTATATTCAGAAAGCAAAAAACAGGGTGCAAACTGAGAAAAATTACCTATAAAAGTACCAATTTCTATCAACAAATAATACAATCTCATCCAAAACCTCTCCAAAGTGTAAATCTAGCAAAGATAATAGTTGTTTTCTGCCATCCCTACTTCAAACACCCACCTCTTTAGAGCTCTCTATTTTTTTTATTTCTAAGAATACCCCTCACATTCTATACTACTTTCAATAAACTAAATATGTATAAAATACTTTCAATAAACTAAATATGTATAAAATTGCAACAAAATTCTTCATAAAAATCCAATTTATAGTAATCAAAGTAACAAGAGTTATTCTGTAAAAGGTGGTTTCCTACCAGATGCTTCTGATGATTTGCGTGCTTGGTCAAAAAGAATAAATTAAACAGATAAGTAACATATACAATAACAGACCCAGAAGAAGTTATCCATTAATACATGTTCATTAGTATATTTACACATAGAAATAGAATATATAATAGTTGAGCATAATTCAAAAGTATTTTATATAAGGATTACAACACATTCTTTGGATATATATATATATATATATATATATAATATTTAACCAACCAAAACCATATTCTAGAAAGGTGTTAATGAGATATCATATTCTATCCCTTAATCTGAAGAGCAATTGTACTCACTTTGCTGAAGGGACACTTTATATGCTTCACCATATCAAACATATTCAGTCAAAGCAAATCACAGTAGCCTTAAAAATGATAGTGGTCACAAAAAAACTTTACTGCAAATAAATTTTTGTAGTTCAGTGGATGGGACCATGCCTACTTTTGTTTTTTTCTAAGATATCAATTAGTCATGCACAAAGTCACACATGAGTGTTTGGAAATGTAATAGACAATAAAAGCTACATTTTTTATTGTAATATTTATTTTACTTTTCTTTCCTCTCCTTATGCTTTTTTTGTTAATTCTTTATCATGTCTTAATTACAAGTGAACAATATTACTTTCACTAAACCATAAAAAAATAAAGTTTTTGTGAAACATATATTTAAATCATCAAATTATAACAAGAAACATATTAACACTGATTAGTAGCTACATGGACAGATGGATATACTGTGAATCCACAGTGTACTACTCACAACTAATTACATGCACATGCTTTCTCTCCCAACTTGCTCTCTAACTAGAGAAGTGGTGGATTTTCTAGGACATCAAAGCCATGTTTTATTGGAAATGGTCCCTATAGGATTTTTAAATAAAAACTTAAACTAAATTTATAGTCATAAAACAAAGGACCCAGAAATCTTTGAAAATATGTTTTGAAATGCATTCTACTTCCTTAATTGTTTACTGAGGTTTTTTCTCTGAGCAATAATACATCTACCACAATCATATGCTACAGATTTTCCATTTCACTTGAAATTCAATGTTCTGTCTTGTTGACAGACAGTACAAAGCTAGCGGTGGATCCTTACATTTTCAACCTAACTAGATAGGAATAAGAGGATCAAGAAATGGTTATGACAATTTATATTGCCACCATATCCTGATGCTCCATATTCTCACAAAATGTCAGACTTTCTCATTTTTGCTAATCTAAGGGGTATCAGGTTATATCTTTTGTTAAAAATTAGGTAAATGTCTTTTAGAATTTTATAAATTCCCTTGAAAGGTCTTATTATTCTTTTATTAGATTCCTACGTCGGTTCTTAGAGCTTTGATACTGTAAAAAGGAGATTTAAAAAAAATACTGTTTCTGCCTGATGTTTAGAAATAGGGACACATCTCAAACACCTTATGTGAGTTACTATGATAAGGAGGGCTGTTTTGAATACCAGTCTACGGTTTATTCGTAGAGCCAAAGTGCATTATATGAGAATTTGTGAATTTCACCCAAGAAATATAAAGTTTAGGTTAGAACAGCACAAAATTTGAGTCTTAATCAGGATAGAAGGTGCTTTCTTGGAAGGAAAAGTTGCTCTATGAGAGGATTTTAATCTTCCCTAACAAATCCGATTTTCAACCATTTTCCTCCAGATATTTTCCACTATATTTGAAGGATTTACATGCTGCTTGTCCTCTTGAAGTAATAACAATAAAAAATCTAAGCTGAAAAAAAAACTGTTTGTTGTTGATGTGCAGTACATTGTTGATGTTTATATATTGATCTTATATTTGGAAGTCTTGCCAGATTCTGTTATTAATTTTAAAATAGCATTCATATATCATCTTGAATTTTCTATGTAAACATCACATATCACTTGTAAACAATGACTACCTTGTTCCTCCCATCTCTTTCTTGTCTTAATGTGTAGGTTGTAGCTAATAATACAAAACAGACCATAAGCTTTCTTTTCCTATTTCCAACTTCAGAGAAAATGTTTCCAATTTTTTCCCCCACACTTTACCTGTAAAGCTATACTAGACTCAAATAAATTCAAGACTATCTCCTCCTTTTCAATTATTTGGAAGAATTTTTTTACAAGATGGACACTTTTGTTCTTTGAATATTTCCTAGAACTTGACTGTAAAGCAGTGCAGTCTTAAATTTATTGTTTTAAGTAAGCCTTTAACTAATTAAATCTTAAATAGGTAAAGTACTAATCAGTTATTTTAATTCTTTTCTATGAACTGGCCTTTGGCTGTCTGTCACATATCTTTATTTCCCATGCCATTGATTTTTGCTCACATTTTTACTAGTTTTTTTTTTTCTTTTGATTAACCATGCTTTGCTTTTTATATTTTGTTTACTTGAATACTTACATCATAAATATCTTTTGCGTTTTCTAAGATAAGCATTAAAAAATTTGTCTCTAAATCTACTTACTTTTTTTCCTTTTCATTGAATTTATTGGGGTGACACTAGTTAACCAAATTATACAGGTTTCAGGTACAAATTTCTATTGTACAACACATCTCTGTAGACTGTATTCGTTGTCTATTTCCTCAAGTCAATTCTGTATCCATTGTAATGTACCCCCATCCCCTCCTCCATCTGCCCCACCTGCCTCCCCAAGGCAGTCACCACACTGCTGTCCTTGTACATGAGTTTTTTCATTTTTTCTTTTTTCTTTTTGCTCAACCCCTCCACCCCTCCTCCAGCCACCGAGAGTAGTTAATCTGCTCTCCATGAGTCTGTCTCTATTAGTTGCATACCAAAAGTTTTGATGCATAGTTGGGTTTTTTAACTTACATTGAGTTAATTCCTGTGCTGTAAGTTATCCAAACTTTTGAAATCCTCAGATAGAACATTTGTGTGTTTATTTGTTTAATTAGTTTTTTATTATTCATTAAACTTAATTGCTTCATGGTCAGACATCACAGCCTATATATAAAGTCTTTAAAATATTTTGAATTTGTTTAGTTATAGTATCAATTTTGTAAGTGTTGTATATATTTCTGTGTAATCAATTACTGGATGAGGCCTAATCTGTGGTGGCGCAGTGGAAGCGTTGACCTGGAATGCCGAGGTCACCAGTTCGAAACCCTGGGCTTGCCTGGTCAAGACACATATGGGAGTTGATGCTTCCTGCTCCTCCCACCTTCCTCTGTCTCTCTCCTCTCTAAAATAAATAAATAAAGTCTTTTAAAAAAAACATTTAAAAAAATTACTGGATGAGAATTACCTCTCTCTATATCTATAAACCTTATATATATTTATAATTTCTCCTTCTAAATGGGTCCCTTTTGTTATATATATATTTTTAATTTTTAAAAATATTTTATTTATTGATTTTTAGAGAGAGGGGAGAGAGAGAGAGAGAGAGAGAGAAGAGCAGGAAGCATCAACTTCCATATGTGCCTTGACCAGGCAAGCCCAGGGTTTTGAACCGGCAACCTCAGTGTTCCAGGTCGACGCTTTATCCCACTGCGCCACCACAGGTCAGGCCTGTGTTATATATTTTGAGGCTGCTGAGGTACATACAATTTTTTCTCTTAATTTATATATTTTTATGTGATATTAATTTTAAATGGTAGTCTGTGTATGACAAACATACTCTGATATTCTTGGGAGGGTCTATTCCTGTTGAGTATCATTTATAGATGTGTGTGTGTGTGTGTGTGTGTGTGTGTTGATTTTTGGATTGTGAATTCAAAGTTCAGTGGGGCTTTATTTGAGAAACATGCAGGTTTTGACTAGATGTTTTGTATTAGCTTCTGCCTGACATCCAGTGACTGTTACTAGCTTGGAACTATTGCAATGATGTATTTTACCTCAGCGATTTTCATCAGGTGTGCCACGGCACACTGGTGTGCCCCAAGAATTTTTAAGACATGCTAAATCCTATTTAGTCAGGGGCAGTGACCTCTTTTCCCTTACATTGTCAAAATAAAAAGACAACAGCCAACAAAGGAATAGCCATTTGTCTGACTGGATCAAAATTATACCGATTTTCTTTTGTCAGATCAGCAAAAACTATATTTTTTGGTGTGCCATAAAATTTTAGTAATTAGTTTATGTGCACCATGAGTTGAAAAAGGTTGAAAATCACTATTTTATTTCATTGGTGATTCTAAACTACACAATTAATACAGATTAAAACCTGAAATCTACTAGAAGAGAAGCAATTGATTACAAACTTTCAGGAGAGGTATGCCACACACATGAATGCTCACCCCTTCCCTGTCCTTAGGAGCGCAAGCCAAGAAATACAAGCTTCCTTATTTCCTTCCTGAGGTTGTAATCCTTTGAAGATCCTGGCTTTACATAGAAGTGTAAGAAATCCCACATTTCTTCTGTCTTCTGTCTCTGTGAGGTCATTTAAAACTGGAGCTCCCTGCTTTACTGAGGAATGAACATCTCCTTGGAGTAGTCAGTGTACTCCCTCTTAGTTCTGCTTTTCACTTATCATTTCACTTTTTTGCACACTGTGAGTTTTTGGGGTTTTTTTTTGGTATTTTTCTGAAGCTGGAAACGGGGAGAGACAGTCAGACAGACTCCCGCATGCGCCCGACCTGGATCCACCCGGCACGCCCACCAGGGGGCGATGCTCTGCCCCTCCGGGGCATCGCTCTGCCGCGACTAGAGCCACTCTAGCGCCTGGGGCAGCGGCCAAGGAGCCATCCCCAGTGCCCGGGCCATCTTTGTTCCAATGGAGCCTTGGCTGCGGGAGGGGAAGAGAGAGACAGAGAGGAAGGAGGGGCGGGGGTGGAGAAGCAAATGGGTGCTTCTCCTGTGTGCCCTGGCAGGGAATCGAACCCGGGTCCCCCGCACGCCAGGCCGACACTCTACCGCTGAACCAACCGGCCAGGGCCACACTCGGAGTTTCAATTATATTCTTGTAAGGTCAGGTATTCATTTAAAGGAATGCTTGCTATATTTATTAGCATTTCAGAGTATTGTTGTATTATCAATTTCTGCTCTAGTCTCCAATTTTTGGATTTCTCTTTCTTTCTAAGAGAAGCATTTTGTTAGGTGTAAGATGTAAAGAGACCTGAATGTGTGTGAAATTCATTTTTCTTATCTATGAACTTCAAAACTTCTGTCAGGATATATTTAGCTGTTGGTTTCTTTTGTTAATCTTTGTCAAAACACAATGAGCTACCTGAATCTACAGATTCAGGTTTCTCTTCAACTAAGAAATTTTCCTGAAATATAATATATATATATATATAGCTCCTGTTCTATTCATCATTATTTGTTCTTTAGGAATGCTATTCATTCCACTTGTAGTTTCCTGCCTTTATCTAACATGATTTTCACCTCGTAATTTCTATCTATCCTGTCCATTCCCCCTATACTCTAGTAGGTTGCATCAAGCTTCACATCATTAATTTCCTTCCCTGCAATGGTTATTTCCATCTCTACTGCTTCTAATGCAGCTTATAGACTGCAAATGCCAGGTTAAACTCTCTTATAACCTTAGCTATATCATTATTGCTTCTTTTCTATTCCTACCTCTTAACCAGCTCTCTTCATTCTAGTCACTTGTGTTATCCTTCATGTATTAGTTCATAAATTCCATGTTCACTTGAAATTTTTATGAATTCAACACAGAAGCTCACTATAATATCTTACTTTTAAACTCTCCCCCACAAATATTTTCTAAATATTACTTCACTCACCTATTAAAGCTGTGATTTTATCCTTTAATTACATACAATCTCTTTTATAGGTTCCATGTTGTTGCTTTTCTTATTTATTCATTCATAAACAATGAGAAGCCTTTCAAAACTTTAAAATGCCCCCCTAATAAGGTGGATCCTCTCATCTCCTATTCAGGTATGTTAGAATCAACATCTCAGATCTTTCAGTTGATACATATTTATGTTATCAGTTAAATACAGGCAGTCCCTGGATTACAAAGGAGATAGTTTCTGAAGGTTTGTTTTTAAGATGAATTTGTATGTAAGTTAGAACAGGTGCATTTAGCTATTAAATGCAATTTAGACAGATGTTTGTCTTAACATAGTATTTACTTTTACCTCTCTGTGTATATAAATACTTAAACACTTTCAAACTTCCAGAATCTATGTCCTTCATAATCCGGGGACTGCCTGTAATTCAGAGATTTTTCAAAATGGGAATGAAGCTAGGACTATGTGGTTCCTTGCTCAGGGTGATACCTACCACTTCAGGGGACAGCCCTGTCACTTCCGGAAGAAGAAATGCCACTTTTTCATCTTGAAATGCCTAACAAATTTTTGGTTGTCCCACGATAACTGTTTTAAATGAAAATACTCAACATATTGGCCCAGCCACTCATCTCCCTAATAGTCTTTCTTATAGGCCTCATTCCTCTAAGTTAGTGAGGGTAAAGCTACTGTTTATTTCTTTTCCATGAAGCAAGCTACTCAAAGTAAAACTGTCAGCTATTAAACTTTGGCATCTAATCGTTAATCTCATACTGTACATTTCTGAGCAAGTAAGTACCCTTCCTTAATTTCAGAACTGACACACTGTTTTCCCAGTTTTGTGTTCTTTTATATTCAATCAAGATCTAAAAAGGGGAATTAAGTGCTTGTGCTCAAGCCTACAACTGTTCTGTAATTCATAAAAGTTAATGTCATCTTTGGATATTTGCCTTCAACTTTCGGTGGACCAATCAGAGTTTTCATCTGGAATGTTGAAATAATGATGCTAGTTATGTTCCAATAAGCATATGAATCAAAAAAAACTAATGGCTGATATTTTTCATTGATAATGTTAAGTGTTCAAATATGTAAAAAATGGTTGATTTTTAGTTATTTATTTACCTATAGGAACTTATGAGTTCATTACTATGTTTGGGGCCTTGGAGTAACTACTGGAAACACACAGATGAACATGGCATTCCTTGGCTTAAGGAGTTCAAAGGCTGAAGATTGGAAACTGGCATGCTAATATACAATTTCAATATAATACAAATAGTCATCATAGTTTATAAGCTTGCTTTGGGACTACATAACTCTACAAAGTCAGTAATAGAGGCACCACAAAGGTTGTTTTCAAAATTTTTCTGATATGATTTAAATATAGAAAAGTAGTAAGAAATAATATATGTATGTATATAGTATATTATAGCTAGATCAGAATTTTAAGAGATGAAAATAAAGCCAGAAAAGGTAGGTCATTGATCTTATATGCCCTACTAAGGAATTTAACTTCTATCTGAGAGAAGAATATGGAGTTTCATGTTAGGTTCAGAATGGGTATATTTACATTTTAAAAATGGCAGCATAGAAAATGGTCTGAGGATATAAAACTAAAAGGTGAGCGACAGGGAAGCAGTTACTGCAATAGGATTGAAAAGATACAGAATGTCTGATCTAAAAGCATTCCCAGTCTTACCGAGACTGGAAAAAGTAGGTACTTCTGAGACATTTCTGATGTAGACTCAATAGAAATTAATGACTGTGTGCATGTTTGGTGGGAGTGGGGATAAGAAACAAGTGAGGAATGACAATAAAGCTTCTGTTTTAAGTTCCAGCATGGGTAGTAGGATTATTAACAAAAATCAGAATCAAGAAAAAGGTGCAGATTTAGGCTGAAAAGAGAGAATTGACTCTTGAATAGAAAATTCAGATAAGGAAGGAAGATGTGGGCATGGATGAAATCATTCAGAAACATTGTAGCTTAAAAGAGCCACAAAGATAGATTCCTAAGAAAACTAACACTTAATAAGCAGGAAGGAGAAAAGGAATATCTTTTTAAACAAAAGAGTACCATGTACACATAAATACCACATGCCAAGCTATAGACTTAGTTGGCATTTGCTTATATTTTTTACAAATAAAACCACACTCCATTTGTAATTTTCCACATTTTGAAGTGGCTAAACATTTAACCACTTATAATCCTGAAAAAGTCAGAATGTCTAGTTGTGATTACTCTGATTCCTAAGGATATAAGGGCATGCAAATATGATCAAGGATATCAAACACTATCTGATTAATCCACAGCTTTCTTGAAAGAAAAATACAGCAATAAAGAAGCAGCAACCATTTTCTTCAGCTAAAACCAAGACTTCCCATTGTAAAACCTCTGTAACACCACACTGGCTGCCTAAAGATCAGGTTATATACTGAACTTTCACAGAGACAACACGCACTGGCCAGATTCAGAGAAATCTATTATTTTAAGTATGATAACCAGATATATTGTTTTGATATCCACAGAAGTCCTAAGAATGTTAACATGTTGATTCTGTAATATTAGCCCAAATTTAAAATAGTACATCAAAAATAAGTATTCACTAACAGAAAAAAAACAGGATAATAATAGTAACAATTCTTAGTATCTGGCATGGAAAAATATTCTTTGTCTAATATCATTCCATAAACAAATATCCAACAGTGTGGATTGGGTTTACGTTATACTGTAGCAGGATAAAAAATATTTACTGGCAATAATGAGGTGATCTTTAATTATGAGAAAAAGATTCATCTATTTTGAATTCTATCATTCATTATACAGCAAAATTTCGACACTCACAGGTCCTGAATTCCAATTCCAAACCTTTTAAGTGTAGATTATAGACTGTTATAAGAAAGACCATATATAACACTTCTTTTCAAAATCAGATTCAAAGATTAACTTATAAATATCCTCTTTTTATGTTAAGCAAAAAGATACTAATGACTTATGCTCTAAGCAAATATTTCTCACACTAACAACAGGATATCTATTTTTAGCTGCAGGTTTGGCTTAAAGTGAATAGCTTTCACCCTGTGATAAACTGCAGGATATACTATAGTATATCTTCTCAAAAACCATTTTTGGAATATTTAACAAAATAAGACATATAAAGACAAAAACAAATGAAACCAATTATCATAAGAGTACTTATTCTAACAAATTGTTTCCCCCAAAATATTATTTTTGAAAAATTTTAACAGTGCTTTTAAAGCCAAAATGTACATATTTATTTCATCATTAAATCTATATTTCTCAATGAACTGTACATAAAAGCAACCAATAAATCAATAAAATTTTGGCAACATCTTATTTAAAACTAGTATTTTTTATATAATCAAAAAGAAGCTAACAAAAATTAATATTAGAATGATATAGCTAATAAAAAGAAAAGTTTATCTTCAGGATCAGATACAAAAACATCCCCCTTATAATGGTGGGTCTTTCAATCGCTAATTTATAGCACAATTAATAACAGTACTAATAAGTATACCAATAGAACCTAAAGAAATATAGGAACTGATTACTGGCATTGACTAACAGTATTAATTGTTCACAGTTCTTTATGGATTTTAAAAGCAAATTAGTATAATGCCGAAATGCAAAAACATCTACAGAAAATGAAATTCACTATAGCTCTGGCTTTACAACTGCTCTTTTAAAATATATTTTTCCTCTTATACTTAAATTTTTAAAAGAATATAAGGTTAAGAGTCTCAGAGAGCATACTTACCACTCATGATGAAAGCCAACCTTTCCAAAACATATTGCTCAAAACAACAATCCAACAGCAAAGGGAGTTATGCTAATCTCTAGAGGTAGAGCCGATGGTGTAAACACACACACTGGAACACGCAGCACACAGAAAATGAAAAGAGCTTTCTTTTGTTTCAGAAGGGAGAGCCTCTAGAAGCAAAGCATAACTGCCCAGCATGAGATAACACTAGTAAACATCAAATTAATGCCAAAGATGTATATAACTAGATTTAATTTCTTTCAAGCTAGTTATCCTAGCCTCCTTCATATACCACTACAACAACTCAAAATGGCAGAGAGAAAATATTCTCTCCCAGGATGTATAAGATGTTCTCAATTATATCAGCATGAGTTGTTACCACGGCAACATTAGACCAGCATTATCAGTTCACTTGTAACCAAAGAGAAGCTCTTCTAAAGCTTTAATCAACCAAGAGAAATAAAAGACCTTTTTATTTTAGAGCCACATGATTTTTAAATTACCACGTTTTTTATATTTAAGTATTTATCCTTCTCACATGGTTCAAAGATATAAAAAAAAAATGCTGTTTTCTTCAAATACTCACACAATCCCATGTTGAACCTGGCAAGGAACGAACAGCAGAATGATTGCACCTAAACGTCTTTCAATTACACCAGCTCTTACTGTGAGCTGTGGACCTCACCGATATTAAAATGCTATGTGCTGTTGCTAGTGACTATTGGCGATGAATCTTATTGCCCAGATCGCTGATTGCTTTCATTTTTCATGAGCCAGAAAGCTATACTGCAGCACAAATATTAACCATCTAAACATTCTGTATTATGGATGAAATGAAAAATGATTCATTATATCTCTTTATTTGTAAAGATCATAAAATAACTTATTTATAAACTTCCATTAAATTCAGCATTACAAGTAGTGTTAGGTGCCACTTAGGTTGTTTTCAAAAAAGGGGAATACACAAAAAAGTTACTGGCAACTGTTGAAGTGTAAAATTCCTTACATCAAACAGGACTAAAATGACAGATTGTATAATGAGGAAGGCAGACTGGCTGGAATGGTGAACAGACTTTTCTGACTTCCAGAGACCTAAAATTTGTACCAAAATGGTGCAAATGACCATAGAATGGTACCTTCAGTGGAACTGTAGCAAGAGAACTTGTCATTTAAAAGTTACCAGGTGAGACAGGACTTCCAGTGATGGGGGAATAAGTCAGTCAGCAAATCTTCTCCCTAAGAAGCAACTTGGAAGCTGGACAAAATTCTCAGAAACAACCTCATGGCTCTGGAAATTCAGCAATCACAACCAACAAACTAAGAAGCATGTATTCATGAACAACTGCTGAACTTCACTTAGGAGCAGTAGGACTCTGGTGGCCTTGCTCGGTGCTGCTCCTGTTCCCCAAGCTGAGTCAGTATACTACTTCTTTCTATAAGGGTGGGGTGGTCGTGACAACTAACAGCTTTGCTGCTAGAGAGGACTGACTTGTTTTGAAGATGGGGTAAAAAAAACAACAACCCTAAATAAGTGACACTGTCAATAAATTAAAAAAAAAATTGTGAAATGTCCCTCTTTGGAAGGACATTTCTAGTCTGAAGTGTGGCCCTGAGAGGCAGAAGCGGCAGACTGGTAGGTAGTCTAGGAAGAAATGTAACAGGAAATGGAAATGAGAGAGGCAGAGAGGGCCTAGATAAACTCTCCACATATCCCTGGATGACCAGGAAGCTATCCCATAGAGGAGGCCAAGAGGGACTGGCAGAAAGTTAAGGCTGGTACAGACTTTAAAATCCCCTCACCCTGGCTGGGTGGCTACGTAAATACAGCATTGCTGTGGCATGCCAAGCAGCGAGTTCAATTCCTGTAGGGTACACACAATGAGTGCATCACTAAGTCAAACGAGTTGATGCTTCTCTCTCTCTGCTCCTCCCTCTCTTTCTCAAATCAATGGAAAAATTAAAGAAAGAAAGAAAGAAGTAAATAAAATTTCCTGAACCCTGAATGCGTTCACCCCACTCCAAACGGCCCCGTCAGCACAGACTGCCTCAAGGTGTGCGACTACAACCATTCATCAACCACTGACTAATGACAACGTTATGCAGACACAGGGTCCCTAACAGAGAAATCTGCAGCCAGATACCATGGGAGATGCAGTTCATAAATTATAGAAACAAATAAAATACAAATCAGAATCCAGAGCTGCTACAAAAATATTATTTTAAAAAGTAGTTTTTGACACAAACATTATGTAATCCTTAATTAGGAAAAAGACAGTTAAGAGAAAATGCCTCTTAATGGGCTAAAATATAGAATTTAGTAGGCAAAAGACCTCACAACTATTACAAATATATCCAAACAATATAAGAAAATTATGTTTAGAATAGAGGCAGAGACGGGGTCACAGGAAGCAGAGGGACAGCTGTCACAGGGAAGGGGGATTTGGGGAAGAGATCAGACTAGATGAAGGGATAGTGAAATTAAATATACATAACACATAGATACAGGTAACAGGACAGCAAATCCCAGAGGGAAGGGGGGGAGGGAGTTAGGGGGAGGGGGGCAAAGGGGATGTAATGGGGGACATGGGGGTAGTGGGTGAGAGTGTTATATTGAGTGGGACACTAGAATCCATGTTAACACAATAAATTAAAATTAATAAAACTTAAAAATAAAAAAAGAAAATTTTATTTAAAGAATTAAAAGAAAATATGATGGCAATGATACAACAATTTAATAGAGAAAGAAAACTAAAACAAAAATCATAGACTTGGAAAGTAGTACAATAACCAAAATTTAAAAACTTACTATACGGACCCAACAGCAGATTTGAGGATGGCAAAAGACTGAATCAGTGAACTTGAAGATGCATCAATAGAAATCATCCTGTCTGAGGAATAGAGAACAAATGAAATACATAAAAAAATGAATAGAGCTCCAGAAATCTGTGGGATATCAAGGTTACCAACATATATATAATGGGAATTAGAGAAGGAGAAGATAGAGACAAAGGGCAAAGATAAAATATTTAAAAAAATAATGGTGGAGAATGCCTGAGTTTAATGGAAAATATTAACCTACACATCCAAGAAGTTTAAGTAATGCCAAGTAGAATAAACAGAAAGAGATCCTACATACATCATATTGCAACTTGAAAAACAAAGAGAGCATCTTGAAAGAAGCAAGAGAAAAATGACTAATCACATACAGGGGAAAGCAATACTCATGACAAACAGAAATGAGAAAGGCCAGATGGCAGTGGAATGATATATTTGAAGTGCTAAAAGAAAACAGAAGCAAACAAGTTTACAATAATTCTCTACCTTGGAACACTATCCTCCAAAAACTAAGGTGAAATATAGAATTCCCAGATAAACAACAACTGAGGATATTTGTTTCAAGCAGAAATATTAAAGAAGTCCTTCAGGCTAAAAGAAAATGACGTGACACTGGGCCATACTCAAGCTGACAGGAAAAATGAAGAGGATTGGAATAGTAAATATATACTTAAAAGATTACACAAATACGTATTTTTATGTTTTATTCTCTTAATTTCTTTAGAGTACTTAACATTTTTTTTTTCTTTTTCTTTTTTTAACAGAGACAGAGAGTCACAGAGAGGGATAGATAGGGACAAACAGGAATGGAGAGAGATGAGAAGCATCAATCATCAGTTTTTCGTGGCGACACCTTAGTTGTTCATTGATTGCTTTCTCATATGTGCCTTGACCGCGGGCCTTCAGCAGACCGAGGAACCCCTTGCTAGAGCCAGCGACCTTGGGTCCAAGCTGGTGAGCTTTTGCTCAAACCAGAGGAGCCCACGCTCAAGCTGGCAACCTCGGGGTCTCGAACCTGGGTCCTCTGCATCCAAATCCAATGCTCTATCCACTGCACCACCACCTGGTCAGGCTAGAGTACTTAACATTTTAAGATACAATAATTATAACACTGCATTGCTGGGTTTATAAAAATATATGTAATACATATGAAAATAATAATACAAAACTTTAAAAGAAATTAAGTTATATTAGATCAGAGTAGCTACATTTTACTAGAATTAAGTCAGTATTACCCTAAAGTTGATTGTGACAAGATAAAATGTATTTTATAACAACTAAGTTAAGAAAATATCTTTTAGCCTGACCAGGCAGTGGCACAGTGGAAAAAGTGTCGGACTGGGATGCAGAGGACTTAGGTTCGAAACCCCAAGGTCACCAGCTTGAGTGCGGGCTCATCTAGTTTGAGCAAGGCTCACCAGTTTGAGCCCAAGGTCGCTGGCTCGAGCAAGGGGTCACTCGGTCTGCTGTAGCCCCCCAGTCAAGGCACATATGAGAAAGCAATCAATGAACAACTAAGGAATTGCAACAAAGAACTGATGTTTCTCATCTCTCTCCCTTCCTGTCTGTCTGTCCCTATCTATCCCTCTCTTGACTCTCTCTGTCTCTCCCACAAAAAAAAAAAAAAAAAAAAAAAAAAGAATTGGTGTTCAAAATATGTAAAGAACTTTTAAGACCTGATAATAAGACAAAATTTTAAAAAAAAATCCCTCAATTTTGAAAGTGGGCAAGAGATTTGAAAATATATTTCTCCAAAGTAGATAAATGGATAGCCTCTAAGAACATGAAAAATATGTTCAACACTATCAATCTTTAGGGGAACACAAACTGAAAACCAAAACGAAATACCAATTCACATACACCAGAATAGCTACAATCAAGACTGAAGTTACCAAGTATTAACAAGGATGTGAAGAACTGTAATCCCAAGGGCAGAAATATAAAATTGTAAATCCATTTAGGAAAGAAACAAAACTGGAAGTTAAAAAGATAAACATAGCCTGACTGGGCGGTGGCGCAGTGGATAGAGCGTCAGACTGGGACATGGAGGACCCAGGTTTGAGACCCTGAGGTCACCAGCTTGAGCGCGGGCTCATCTGGTTTGAGCAAAAAAGCTCACCAGCTTGGACCCAAGGTTGCTGGCTTGAGCAAGGGGTGACTCGGTCTGCTGAAGGGCCACAGTCAAGGCACATGTGAGAAAGCAATCAATGAACAACTAAGGTGTCACAATGAAAAACTGATGATTGATGCTTCACATCTATTTGTTCCTGCCTGTCTGTCCCTATCTGTCTCTGTAAAAAAAACCCAAAACAAAACATAAACTTACCATGTGACCTAGTAATTCTACTCCTAGATATCTACTCGAAAGAAATGAAAGCATATGTCCACTCAGTCTTGTATACAAATTTTCATAGCAATATTATCCAAATAACCTTACTAGGAACAATTCTAATGTTCATCAAATGTTGAGTTGATAAACAGAAGGCATTATATCCAAACAACACAGCATTATTCAGCAATCTAAAGAAACTAACTATTGATATGTTCTATAACATAGGTGAACAAGGTAATTCTAAGTGCCAGGACCCAGAAATAATAGATTATATATTGCATAATTCCATTTAGACAAAGTATCTAGAAAAGGCAATTTGTAGGGACAAAAAACAGATCAGAATTTGCCTAAGGTTGAGGTTAAAGTAAGAACTAATTGCAAAAGGGTACAAAAGAAATTTGGGGCTCATGGAAATGTTCCAAAACTAAATTGTGGTGATGACTGCACAACTCTATAAATTTACTCTTAAACTCCTTTGTAATTGTACACTTATAATGTGCCAGTTTTATGGTACGTAAAATATACTTCGATTAAAAAAAAATTGTCAAGTGCTTCTCTACCTATGCAGATACAGCTGGCTTGCAGCAGATCTTTGCTGTGGGAAGAACCACTTCTGTGGACAATTTAATTATGTAAATGTAGAATGGTAGGCATCCATTACCTTGGGGGATGATATAACAAATTCTTTGAAGCTTGGTCAAGGCTGTTCCTTTTCAATACCCCACGGTATTAAGATCAGAGCCACAGATGACTTTTCCAGACAATAATCTTAATATATCTTTAAAGTAAATTCTAAATTTTCATATTTTCACATACTTATGTATGTTATTTTCTTAAAATAAAATAACTTTTTCTTCCTCTGAGTCTGAAAATTCTATTTAGTCTTCAATATTCTCAAAGGTGCCATCTTCTCTTTAGTGTTAATTTCTTCTTACACTAAAATTCCCACAGCAAGCTACTTACACATTTTTAAGCAACCATTTTCCTATGCATTGAATTGTTGTTTGTATGTTTGCTCTTTCTACTCTTGTTTTTGTGGGGAAACACTACACTAACTTTTCCCAGAGATTTGTTTACAGACTGATATAGTAAATATTCAAAAAAGTTTGCCAAATGAATAAAAACTGATTATCTGGAAGCTTATGGAAGAGTTGTAGGTGGAAAAAGTAGATAAAAAGTAATGTGGAAAGTCTTCTATCTTAGAAATGAAAGTGATACAGATTCAGTGGACTAAGAAATAAGCACAAAAGTGAACTGTCCTTTGACAAGAAATGATTTGACTTTGGGTGATGGGCACACAACACAATCAACTGTTCATAAGCTATAGAAATGCTTATATGAAACCTATATATTCTTACTGGTCAATTAAGACCCCATTAAATTTTAATTTTTAAATAAAAAGAAGACTGGATGAGCTTTGGAGAGGTAAAACTGACCAGATAAAAGGATATGTTATAACATTTAGCTTTCTAATCCTACCTGAAGAAATCTATATACAAAATTGCTCATTTGTTCAATATACTATTTAAATCTAAGATGCACTAATATGGATTTGTATCTTGCAGAAAAATAGCCTGCAAATTTATGGGAAAGGGGGATAGATAAAGTGTTAGATGGTATTCACCTATCCCATCTTTAAAATGTTGTAATTAGGCACTCATTAAGTGTATAAAATCCAAGATTTAAAATGTGCAAAACTTCATCAACTTCATCATTATATAACAATATACCATTTACAATGAAAGGAATTATTAAAAGTTAATCATAATAAATCTGCTAGAAAGAGAATTCAATAAATGTTAATACTCCCATTCATTTTGAGTCAAAACAAAAAGCAGAATTTCTCCATGTTTTTCTTTTGAACTTCATGTACTTATAAGTGCATGGAACTAGCTGTTAAATATTTATGTTATCAAACAGGAATTCCTGTTACCTAATTTAGTATTAAAAGATGAAACACATTTAGGGCACCTGGAAACCACTATGTGGCCTTTATTCTGTATTTCTTCCTATATTTAATGTCACTGAAGAAGAAATTTGCATCAAAGCGTGTTACATTTCAAACATGCCTAAACTGATGATTTATCTTTACTCCATAGTTAATGAACGTAATTTAAAAATATTCCTTGTAGATCTGTGCTTATTAGTTGATTTCTTAAAATAGCACTTTTAAAACAATCATATTCAAAGTATTTATAATTAGATATTACATTCCTTTTTCTTGTCAAACAAGCCATGCAAGAAAGCTGCTTAAAATACAGTAGCTTTGAAGAATAAGTCTGTATAAAATCTTAATACAGTAAACTTCCTCCATAACTTACTCTATAAATGAATAAAAACTTGTGTTTTTCCCATAAAAATAAAACTTGAAATTTTGTAGCAATAGCTTTCCTGTTTCTGTTGTATCAGTGTTTTTCTTCTACATGAACAGATTCCTTAATAGAAAACATGAGCCACAAGCTTACTGTACTTATTCTATCATATGTAAAAGTATTGTGTATTTGATATTTTTAGGATATGAAAGAGTTAAAGAATACTTGATTAATAAACACTCAGTTACTATTTAAGTATTTCTTACATCATGCCTCTTCTTTGCAGGTTATAAGGTAAGCCTAATTCTACTTGTGTACATGATCCTATTTATTTTATTTTGTGACATCACAATAAAAAAATGCTAATAGTACTTTATTAGTCTGTTTTTTTCCAAAAGAAATAATGGCTCACAATATTATTTTCCACTGCTAGATTTTAAAATGTGTGTCAGAAAACATTAGAAGCCCCATATATTTTAAAAATGGTGAAAGTACAGTTTAAAAATAACCATTAATTATTAAAAGTACATGGTGTCATTCAAGATACATTTATAAAATAACCACTATTTGGAGGAATAGTTATTACTGAAACAGAAACTAGTTCAGTATTGTCATTATTCCTCATTGAACTTTTAATTAAAAAAATCTTTAAAGTACATTAAAAAAGGTTTCCAAAGGCCTTAGGAGATGGTAATTTAACAGAATAGGGCAAACAGAATGAATAATAAACTTTTGTTGTATGATAAATTTTAATAATGTACTATTATTTTCAATATTCATTAGTTGATTAACTTGATATTGTGATTCCTCATCTATTAACTTGCTATATAGTGAGAATTAATTATAAGTGATGAAAACCTTTTGAATAAAAAAGTTGTACAAATTTTTTACTTTGTCCCTAAAATAGCTTCAAGGTAAAAAAATTCTGATGGAGTATAAAAATAATTCAGTAAGCCTCCATAGAATTATGAAGGTGCTATACAAATCAAGTAGCAAACTTTGTAAATTACTCCTGTTTTTGTTAAAACTGAGTTTTCTTCTTTTACTGCTATGGAATATATATATATATATGAACAAAAAGAGGCAAAACTGAGTGCTGTTTGATGATCAAACAAACGTAGCAAAAGGGCCAGAGTACTCAGGGTAATTCTATTGTTCCCTTCATCAGAGTGACAAAAATACCTTGGAGGATTCAAAGTGATATGTGGAATTGAGGCTTTGGTATTGTTTATATGTGAAATGTATCTTTTAAGGTCCATGCCACCAAAAATGGTTACATATCACCATTTTAGCAAAGCAAGCAAGTCCAAACACTTTAACAAGCCTGGAAAGAATGTAATGCATGCATAAACAACTTCCCCTCCTTTAACCATAATTATAAGTAACATGAAATATAATTATAAATGCTTTTGATTTTTAAAATGTTATAAATATAAGACATCACATAGACTAATCATACCATGCTTTGATATTAGAAATCCTGCTTGTAAAACTGAAATAACTTTCATACATTTATTTAAAATCAAAAGTTGGCAAACATAATAGAAATTTAATTAAAAATTCAAGAACCTTTCCCCCCTTTTCAAATTTTAAGGCTTATACATCCAAGAAATTTTTTAAATAAACTGATATTGTTTTTAAAATTTAGACATTTCACTTTCATATAGCAACAAAAAAATAAAAGCAAAAGAACCAGAAACATACCAGAAATGATGTAAAATTTTGTAAAAGTTTCCCACTGATATTCAACATAACTAGTTGTAGATAAAACAAAACAGTGAACATGATTAAGCTCAACTTCTAATCAAGTTATTGTGGAACTTTTTCAACTACATCTTGCAAAATGTCTTTGTTCAAACCATAAAAAGACAAACAAAACATAGTTCTTTATTTTTGATCCTAAAACTCCAATTAGCATTTTTTATTCTAGTTATAATGTATTATTTTTAAAAATAACTTACTTGATCTGTCCCATAAGGCAGTATGTTCAGAGAAATGAAGGCTGTCATTTTCCAGAGATGTTTTCTGATCATGTGTAGTACCTTTAGAGTGTCTATGAAACAGTCGGCTAGCAAAGCCTTCCAATTTCTGAAGAGCAGTTGTACCTGTGCACTGGTTACCGGGTAGTTCTCTATACGCTGCCATTCATGTGTATTTACACTTAAAGTATCTGAAAAAATTTTCCAGAAGGAGCTCAACAACTTCTTACACAGAAGCTAAGAGCTATGCATGTGTCAAACTTCCTGTTTGCAGGGTATTCAAACCACTACTGCTGTTCTGTTTCCTGTTAATATAAAACAGCACATTACTGAGCCTTTCTTAGCAAAACTCTTCATCTTAACTAGAGGTGAGGATTTCAAAGACTTACATATTGACCTAAAAGGCTCTATGTTTAAGAGAGTTTCAATATTAATATACAGGTTAATGAGACCATTAAATAAAAAGCTTTATATACACACAGTAGGCTATTGTTTTTTTTAAAAAACCCAGTTAAATATGTATTACAACACTATGCAAACAACTAAAGGTCAAACCATTCTCCAAATAAAATATACTAAAATAGTTTTTTTTTCTAGGAAATCAGCTAATGTACAGATTTTATAAATCCTTATGAGCAGTTATCTTTTCATCAAAAATTGGTATGAAATAGATATTACAAAATTGGTAAAAAAAATTCGTTACTCATATTTTAACTAAGAAAAAATCTGAACTAGCACTTAAAAAAAGAACTTGTTGCTAACTCATTGACTTCAGTCTAATATATACAGGAATTTCAAAAACTTAGTATATTAGGATTGCTTATCAAACTTATAATCTACTGACAAGTGCCTATTAGCAGTACATTTTAAAACATTTAAATTTTTTTTAAAAGAACTATAAGTTTTAAAATGATATAAAATCAGTCTCAGCAAGAAATTTCCATTGATAGGAAAAAATTCCTTCTAGTTGACTAAGACATGTTAACTTTTAAACTAACATGGAGAACTACTTCTTACCTGATCTATGATTTATGTGCCTCATTTAGAAACAGCTCCTTCAATAAAAACTAAATAAAATTTGCCACTGTCCATTTGTACAAAAAAAAAGGAACCTGTGACATAACAATGATTTTGAGTATTTGCCTTTTCACACTACTTAAAAAATGAGAATTCTGTGTGATTTTAACTTTAGAAGCTCAGTATAAATTTCCTGTGAGCTACTTGACAAATAGAATAGGAATAATGACAAACAGAATACATAGGAACAAAAATGTAATCAAATGAAGACAATACACAACACACACACACAGAAAACACTGCCTAATGGATTTTGTCAAGTAACAGCTCATTTATGTGCACTTTGTTTTGTGTAATAAAATTAGTATCAATCTAAACAAATAACAGTATCTTTAAGACTAAACTTAAATTTGTAACTTTTTAAAAATAAATGTATATATAACAATATATATTAACATCTGACAGTGCTTTAATACAAAACAGACACTGCACAAATGTCTGCAGTCTTTTTTTTTTTAAGCAAGAGGTGAGGAAGCAGAGAGAAAGATTCCCGCATGTGCCCCGACTGGATCCACACAGCAAGCCCCCTAAGGGGCAATGCTCTGTCCATCTGGGGCCATTGCTCCATAGCTCGGCAACGGAGTTATTTTAGGGCCTGAGGTGAGGCCATGGAGCCATCCTTAGTGTCTGGGGCCAACTTTGCTTGAACCAATCATGCTATGACTGAGGGAGGGGAAGAGAGAGAGAGAGAGAGAGAGAGAGAGAGAGAGAGAGAGAAGGGGCGGAGTTGGGGAGAAGCAATGGTTGCTTTTCCTGTGTGCCCTGACCAAGAATCGAACCTGAGACTTCCACACATTGAGCCTATGCTCTGCCACTGAGCCAACTGGCCAGGGCTTGCAGTCTTTAATAAACCTCTGCATGGACTGACTCTACATGGGCAGAAGTAGATAAAATTCCTGAATTTTTTTACTTGCTCTCTTGAGAGGAATTCTATTCATCATCAAGGCTCACCACAAATGTCACCTCCTCACTGATGTTTCCCACACACTTCCTAGAGAAATAAACTGCTCTCTACTGTTTCCATTGATCTTCTAATTTCATGTTAAAATTTGCTATTTATAAATGTATGCCTCAAATAGTGAATTACTTGAATTCATAAATGCAATGCATGTGTTACATATTCAATAAATATACATTGAAGTATTCATTTTTAACAAATTAAAGGTCTAAGTAGTATCAGCAAACACTTGAAAATATTTTAATGTTATCTGTAGGACCACAGTTGTAAATTATCCAATAAGCAATAACTTGCTCACATATAAAAATAAAAGTAAGAGATAATGTCACTTAACTCTTTTTTCTCTATATTCAGTCGGCTACTAAAGTTTATTCATTCTTTGAGCTTCATTTTTATTAGTGTAAATGTGAATTTCTGAAATGACTTTCTTTTCTCTGCTTCCAATCATTCCGTCCAATCACTCATCTCTGCCTTTCCTAAAATAGTACACTCACAGTATTCTCTTGCCAAATGCACAAACTGATCCTAACATTTTGGCCTCACCATATTCATTTTTTTTTAACAGAGACAGAGAGAGAGTCAGAGAGAAGGACAGACAGGGACAGACAGACAGGAACGGAGAGAGATGAGAAGCATCAATCATCAGTTTTTTGTGGCGACACCTTAGTTGTTCATTGATTGCTTTCTCATATGTGCCTTGACAGCGGGCCTTCAGCAGACTGAGTAACCCCTCGCTTGAGCCAGCAACCTTGGGTCCAACCTGGTGAGCTTTTGCTCAAACCAGATGAGCCCACGCTCAAGCTGGCGACCTCAGGGTCCCGAACCTGGGTCTTCTGCATCCCAGTCCGACACACTATCCACTGCGCCACCACCTGGTCAGGCCATATTCATTTTTTAACACATACACTATCCAGACTTATATTCAATGTTGCTTGAGTTTAGGGCAGATATTTCAAATTCCTAACTATAGTAGAACAGTTAGATTAATTTATTTTTTTTATACACAAACCTTACCAAATAATTACTGTTAAAAAAAAGAAAATAAATCTCACTGGACGAGCATCTAGAAAACACTACATTTGAAATCTGTACTCTATTTTTTAAATGCAAGTGTTTATTACAAAGTCCTTACAGAAAGTAGAATCTTTAGTCCTCAGAGTAATGTTTCTATATATGGTAATGTGACAAGGAGGCTGTTGCTATGGAAGTACTTAGGCATTTGATTTTTATTAAAAAGAACTCTACTGGCATCTACTGCTAGAAAGAAACAACTACAGTTTTAACCAAAACTGAGTTCCTTCATAATTCAAACTAATCTTAAGTATATTGTTAGTCTTTCTTCTTGATGGTTTTTTCAGAACTTTAATTTGTATTAAGATGTCTAGTCATGTACTCAAAATTGTAATAATGTATCTTATACTTCATTAATAGTCTAAATAATGTATGATAAACTATAAAGTAACCAGTTTAGGTTAAAAGTCTTTATTATTCAATCTTCATTAATTTTAGAAATCATAACAATTTTCAGAGTGAACTCCTTTAGCTTGCCATAAAATACCACAAAATACTGGTTTCTTATATTCAATAAAATAACTCTTTGAACTGTATTCTGTCTCTTTAATGTGTGTGTGTGTGTGTGTGTGATGTGTACGCATGTATGTATTTGAGCACTTACTTTCTAGCACTATAAAATGTTCCGTGCCCATTTTCTATGCTTCCTGCCCCAGACCTAAAATCAGCCAAGGAGCCTTCATTCTGTTTTCTGGAAAATGGTATTAGAAACCAAAACCTGGAAACTAGGTGTGCTTGTTGTTACCAGGGTGTTGTTGCATTGAGGCCCTTTCAGCTGAGAAATATATGTATATACTAATGTGTATACATACCCATATCTGTAGATATTTATATATTTATCCACTTTCTTGTTAATAAATTAGTAATAAGTTCTTCTGATGTCTCCAACTCTAATTCATTATTGCATGATCCACTTTAGCTTCATCTTCTTGCTTATCTGAAAACTCCTATTACAAAAAGCGAGCAACCTGGCTTCCACCTTCCATTAACTTAATTTCAGTATACATGTATGGCAATATAAGAATTGTTAACCTGGCACAGTTTAAAAGCTTTATGTTGATGGGAAACACTTTTATCAACTAGAGCACACTATTATGTCCAGTTTCTTTTGCCTCTAATCTTACAGACTTCCACTTTTTCCCAAATTAACTTAGGTCAGCACCTTTAACCCCATTTTCAGGGATGTTGTTTCATATATTTGTAATATAGTCAGATTGTTTTTGTCACATTCTGAATTTCATTCTGAAATCCCCAACCTTCTAAATAACTATTTTGAAGTCTTGCATATATTAAAGTTTACTCTATATAATAGAAGTGCTGTGAATTTGGACAAATGCATAATGTCATGTATCCACAATTATATATCACACAGGATAGTTTGCTACCTTAGTAATCTGTGCTTCCCTAATCTTTGGCACCTACCAATATTTTTACCATTGCTAGTTTTGCTTTTTCCAAAACAGCATATAACTGAAGTCATACATTATGCAGGCTTTTCAGACTCTTCTATCACTTAGCAATAATATGCATTTAAAATTCATGCATGTCTTTTTGTGGCTTTACTGCTCATTTCTTTTTATCACTGAATAATATTGCATTGCATGGAATATTTCACCTGCTAAAGGACTACTTGTTTGCTTCAGTTTGGGGCGATTATAAACAAAGCTGCTATAACTTTCATGTGCGGGTTTTTGTGTGAACAGTTTTTAAATCAGTGGAGTACATTCTCAGGTGTGTGATTGCTGGATTGTATGCTCAGACTACCTTTGCAAGAAACTGTCAAAATGTCTTCCAAAGTGGTTGTTTTCATTATGATCAGCAATGAAGAGTACCCTTGCTCTGCATCCTTGTCGTCAATCAGCAGTCAGTTGTGTGTCTTAATTTTAGCCATTTTAAAAGATGTATAGTGGTTTCTCATTGTTGCTTTAGTTTCCGGTTCTTTAATAACAAATGATGTTGAGCATCTTTTCATGTTTATTTGTCATCAGTATCATTAATGAGATATCTGTTCAGACCTTTTGCCCACTTTTTAATGAGATTGTTTGTTATCTTATAACTTGTTTGGTAGAAGTCACTAGTGAGCCCATATGCTCCCGATACTGTTTCTTTGGAAATTGTTTAATTATAATTTTAAAATTTATTTAGTTTTAATAATTTATTCAGCTTATTTATTTCTACTTGTGGGAGTTTTGATATTTTATGTCTTTCAAGAAATTGGCCCACTTCATCTGAATTATTAAATTTGTGAGCATAGTGTTTTGTACTACTCCTTTATTATTGGGTTGGGGAATAAGTTCGTAGCATTTTTATATTTTCTTTTATTTTACAACGATTTGTTTGCTGTTTGGCAAAGGGTAAGTATTCATTCGATAAAACTCTTTCTGCTCTACAAAACTATGTTAATTGTATTTTTGAGTTATTTAATTTTTTATTAGTTTTGAGGCTTAGAAATGGAATACCCAGGAGGCAAAAATCAACATTTTCAACACCTGCTCCTCTTTGCTTTTCATCGAGGTCAAAAAGCTGCCGAAGCAGCCCGGGACATTTGTGACGTGTATGGAGAAGGTGTCATAGGCGAGTCTACAGCATGGAAATGGTTTGCAAAGTTCAAAAATGGCGACTTTGACGTCAATGACACGTGCCACAGCGGAAGGCCTTCTGAATTAGATGAAGAACTGGGAAATGCTCGAAAAGAATGCCACGGTCAACAAGGAGCTCTACATTGCCCAGCTACACCGCGTGAATGAGGCTATTCGACTGAAAAGACCTGATCGACATGGTCAAACCATACTCCTTCACGACAACGCCAGGCCCCATGTTGCACAAGTCGTCAAAGCTGCACTCCAAGAGCTCGAATAGGAGGTCCTTCAGCATCCGCCGTATTCTCCGGACCTTGCACCGACCCATTACCATCTTTTCCGCTCCCTGTCAAACCATATGAAGGGCGTTACCTTCGATAACAAAGAGGTCCTTAAAAACTGGCTCAACAACTTCTTTGACACCAGACCAGCCGGTTTTTGGCGGAAGGGCATCAACAAATTGGTCGAGAGGTGGGAAGAGGTTGTAAACAGCAACAGAGAATATATAATTGATTAACTTATTGATATAATTATTGTTTTTTGTTTAAATAAGTCTTCGGTAAAAACGCTATGAAATTATTCCCCAACACAATACTTCTTAATCCCACAGGGGCTTAGTGATAATCTAGCTTTTGTTTCTGATATTGGTAATGTGTGTCTTCTTTTATTTCCCCTTGATTAACCTGCTTAGATGTTTAACAATTTTATCTTTTTATAGAACAAAATTTGTTTTTTAAAATTTTCTTGTTTTCAATTTTACTACTTTATTCTCTAATTTGTATTTTTTCTTTTCTTTCACATGCATTGGGCTTAAATTGTTCTTCTTTCTCTAGTTTCCTAAGGTGTAATCTTACATTACCAATTTTAAATATTTCTTCTTTTCTGGTTTATGTATTTAAAGTAATAAATTGTCCTCTAAGCAGTGCTTTTGCTAAATTCCCCAAATTGTGATAAACTGTATTTTCATTATCATTTACTTCTAAGATTTCTTTGACCAATGTGTTATTTAGAAGTGTGTTTTATAATTTCCACATATTGGGGGATTTTTCAGCTTACTTTCTATTATCAATTTTAATTCCACTGTGGTCTGTAAATACATTTTGTACTGTTTTTTTTAAACTGTTAAGGTGTGATTCACAGCCCAGAATGTGATTTATCTTGGTAAATGCTCCATGTAAGCTGAAGAATGTATACTCTGCTGTTGTTGAATGGTATATTGTATAAATATTAACTAGATTCAGTTGATTGATAGTGTTTTTTTATGTTATCTATATATTTACTGATTTTCTGCCTGCCTAATTTATCAATTATTGAAAGAGGTGTTGAAGTTCTCAATTATAATAGTGAATTTGTCTATTTCTATGCTATCAGATTTTGTCTCATATATTTTGACACTTTATTAAGTGTACATGTTTAAGGCTGTTAAAGTTTCTGGACAAACTGACTACCAAATCATTATGTAATGCCTATTTGTATACCTCATTATTTACATTATTCTGAATTGTTTTGTTTGAAGATAACATAGCTGCTCCAGATTCCTCTTGGTTAGTGATAGCATGGTTGTCTTTCACCATCCCTTTTCTTTTAACCTGATTCTTATTTATTTATTTAATTTTTAGATTTTTAAAAAAATTTATTTATCACATTTAGAGAGAGATAGGAGAGAGAAAGGCTGGGGGTAGGAGTGGGAAGCATCAATGCATAGTTACTTCCCGTATGTGCCTTGACCAGGCAAGCCTAGGGCTGCGAACCAGCAACTTCAGCATTCCAGGTTGATGCCCCATCCACTGTGCCACCACAGGTCAGGCTTACCTGGTTCTTTATAGTGTGTATGTGTTTTTTTAAAAAAAAAACAGACAACACATAGCTGTTTGTATATATGTATATGTATATGTATATGTATACACACATATGATCTTATTCTTTATAATCCTGACAATCTCTGTCTCTGTCTCTTGGTATATTTATGCCATTTACATTTAAAATGACTATTGACATAGATTGATATCCACCATATTTGAAATTTTTTTCTACTCACTGAATTTTTTTCCCATTTTTTTGTTTATTCTGATTTTAATTGACATTTTATAGGGTCCTATTTAATATCCTCCCTTCTTAATTATACTTTTTTAAAGAAAAATTTTAGTTATTGTCTTAGTTTTTGCAATATGTATTTTAACAGATCTAATATCACCTTTAAATGGCACTATGCTGCTTCATTTGTAGTGCTGGTACTTTATAACAGTATATTCCCAAATCCTTTTTCCTATCTTTACGGCCCTGTATTATTCACTTCACTTATACATATTATATAAGCATTAAGTAGTAAACATTATTAATATTATTAAAGTTATTTTTAGATCAAAAATGAAAAAGAAAAATATTTCATCCTTCAAATATTTTCCTATTTAATTCCTTTTCTTTATGTACATTCAAGTTTTTAAGCTATATTCTTTTTCTTCTCTCTGAAGAACTTCTTTTATCATTTCTTGCAGGACAGGTCTCCAGCAATAAATGCCTTTAGTTTTTGTTTCTCTAAGAAAGTATCTGTCTCCCATTTTTTTTTAAGCGTGAGAGACAGAGACAGAGACAGACAGACAGGGAAGGAGAGATGAGAAACATCAACTTATAGTTGTGCCACTTTAGCTGTTCATTGATTGCTTCTCACATGTGTCGTGTCCAGGAAGCTCCAGCTGAGCCAGTGACCCCTTGCTCAAGCCAACAACCTTGGGTTCAAGCCTGTGATCTTTGAGCTCAAGTCAGTGACCATGGGATCATGTCTATGATCCCTGCACTCAAGCCAGATGAGCCCATGCTCAAACTGGTGACCTCCGGATTTCGAACGTGGGTCCTCAGCGTCCAAGGTCAATGCTTTATCCACTGCGCCAGCATCTGGTCAGGTCTGTTTTACACTTTTGAAAGATAATTTCACTAAATTGTTGGTTAGAATTTTTTTTCTCTCTCAACATATAAATCTTTTACTGTACTCTCTTCTTACTTGCATGGTGATGAGAAGTCTGTCATAATTCTTATTCTATTCTTCTCAAGGGTCTCTCATTCCCCTGAGGTCTTTCAAGATTTTCTTAGTTTCGGGTATCCCTCAGTTTAAATATGATATACCCAGGTTATTTTTGTATTTATTTTGCATGGTACTAAACTTTTTGGTCCTGTGTTTTGGTGTCTGTTGTTAATTTTCTAACAGTCTCTGCAGTTTTTCAAATATTTCTTCTACTCTTTTTCCTCTTCTGGTATTCCAATTATGCATATGTTACACTTTTAGAAGGTGTCCCATACTTTTTGGATGTTCTGTTTTCCTCCCAATATTTTTTTCTTTGCATTTTACTTTAGGTAGTTCCTACTGATCTATCTTCAACCTCATTGATTCTTTCCTCAGCTGTATCTATTCTATTGATGGTTTCATCAAATGTATTTATTTCTATTACAGTGTTTTTTTTACTATAAAATTTTCTGTTGATTCTTTCTTAGAGTTTTTCTCTTCTTACATTACTCATGTATTCTTGAATATTGCTTACTTTTTCCACTGGAATCCTTACTTATTAATAAGTTATTATAAATTCCCTATCTGATAATTCAAACACCTATAATATCTGAGACTGGTTCTGACACTTGCTTTGTCTCCAGACCTTTTTCTTGCCTTTAGGCATGCCATCTAATTTTTTGTTGAAAGTTCACCATGTAGCATTAGACAATAGGAACAAAGGTAAATAGACATTTACTGTATGAATCTGTTAATTTGGCCATGAGGCAAACTATGTTTAATGTTTGCTATAGGTGTTAGAAGCTTCAAGTTCCTCTGGTATCCTTGTTTGGTTTCTCTTACTGACTCTGGGTTTCCTTCAGTTCTCCTCCTCAGAGAGCCCATCCATGCCTTGCGGTTCTTTCAGCTGTAATTCATTGTTATTCTACTGTAGCCCTGTTATATATCTGCATTTTTCCAGGTGTTTTTGTTTGTTTGCTTGTATGTGTGTGTGGGGGTGTTTGTATGAGGGTAAGGTATGGCAAGGGAAAAGCATTCTATAATTTTAAGATATAATCTCAGTTTTTTACTTGACCTATTCATCTGGGCTGTGGCTTTCACAGGTTATTCTCCAGTGGTATAGCTTTTTTCTCACCTTAATGTGAGATTGGAAAGTTAGAGTGGACTGGAGTAGAAGGGATGACCTCCCCAAACTGCTCTGGTAAACTATGTCCCCTCAAAGGGTAAATATTTGCCAGAAAATGCTCTAGGTATATTTCACATAAAAACTTTTCCCTCTTCCTGTGAGAGCAACAAGTGGACCCTTCTTGGGATCTTCATCTTAATAGATTACTATATTTTAAAATACTGATAGAATTGAGTGTATCTCCTGCAGAATTTCACAGAATAGCATTCTTGTTTTCAGTTTTTATTCTTCCTTCCAACAAATAAAGGCTTTAGAATACCTAGTTCTATGTCTTTTAGGTCTTTTTAAGGTACAGAAGATAATTAGCATGCTTACTAATGATATGTTTAAACTACTGATATACCTGTTTTTTCATATTTTGATAGATCACTATTTCTAATTGTTAAAATCAGCTGCTTATTCTACTCTTTGGTTTTTCTCCCTTACACATCTTCATATCATGTGCAAACATACACGTTCTAAACTGTATCTCAGTGAACATACATAGTGAAATGTATTCCATTTCTCTACATTCACTCAAATAGGGCATACTGAGTTAGATTCTATTAGTGAATACTTTATTTCTTGAAATAACAGTGTATATTTCCCAAAATGAATTAGCTTTACTGTCTTTTTAGAAAATGTGTTGTTTTTTTTTATTTTATTTTTTTATTTTTTACAGAGACAGAGAGAGAGTCAGAGAGAGGAATAGACAGGAACAAAGAGATGAGAAGCATCAATCATCAGTTTCTCATTGTGCATTGCGACACCTTAGTTGTTCATTGATTGCTTTCTCATATGTGCCTTGACCTCGGACCTTCAGCAGACCAAGTAACCCCTTGCTGGAGCCAGCGACCTTGAGTCCAAGCTGGTGAGTTTTTGCTCAAACCAGATGAGCCCTCACTCAAGCTGGCGACCTCGAGGTCTCGAACCAGGGTACTTCCGCATCCCAGTCCGACGCTCTATCCACTGCACCACCACCTGGTCAGCCTAGAAAATGTGTTTGATAATGGTGTAATATATTCATTTAAAGGCTTGAGTTAAGAACTGGACATATGCCTGACCAGGCGGTGGCACAGTGGATAGAGCATCAGACTGGGATGTGGAGAACCCAGGTTCGAGACCCCGAGGTCACCAGTTTGAGTGCAGGCTCATCTGCTTTGATCAAGGCTCACCAGCTTGAGCCCAAGGTTGCTGGCTTGAGCAAGGGGTCACTCAGTCTTCTATAGCCCCCTGGTCAGGGCACATATGAGAAAGCAATCAATAAACAACTAAGGTGCCACAATGAAGAATTGATGCTTCTCATCTCTTTCCCTTCCTATCTGTCTGTCCCTCTCTTTGATTCTCTCTGTCTCTGCCACAAAAAAAAAAAAAATAAATAAATAAATAAATAAATAAATAAATAAAAATCTGGACATAGTCCAATGAACCTGGATTATTTTTTACCTAATCAACAAAGAAACAGAAAACATACACCTACCCACAAATATGTCCTGAGAATCTATAATATCCAACCATTGAATTATAGAGAATATAAAATAATTATGTAAGTGTAACTACCTAGGAATTTAAAAGTCAAGTAAAATCTATTAATATTTACCATGTTAATAACTCAAAATTTATATGATAAAATTAAATACATAATTGTGGAGTAGAGGCAAATTTCTCTATAGTTAAGCTTTTGTGGCTTGAGATAACAATTCATTAACAAAATAACCTGTCTGATACACTAACCCACGTATTTGTGAATACATGAAGGAACTCCAGCCACTTGATCCAAATGGAAGACACCACAGCAAATACCAAATTAAAGTCTGACCATTTTAGAATTCTAACATCCCTGGCAATTAGTATTTCTTACTTAAGGATTTTTAAAAGACTACAGAAACTACAAAAGTACCAAAAGACCATAAAGTGTAGAAAGGGCAATTCAGTGTATACTAGGGTACTGAGGAAAATAAAATGGAATACATGAAATTTGAGAAGGGTCTTGGAGGATAGGTAGAATTTGATATACCAGAAAAAGTAACAAGGGCAATTCAATAAGATAAAACTATATGAATGAAGGTTTAGTGCAGGAGTAGTCAACCTTTTTATACCTACCGCCCACTTTTATATCTCTGTTAGTAGTAAAATTTTCTAACTGCCCACCGGTTCCATAGTAATGGTGATTTATAAAGTAGGGAAGTAACTTTACTTTTTAAAATTTATAAAGCAGAGTTACAGCAAGTTAAAGCATATAATAATAATTACTTACCAAGTACTTTATGACGGATTTTCACTAAGTTTGGCAGAATAAATCTTTATAAAACAACTTACTATAGTTAAATCTATCTTTTTATTTATACTTTGGTTGCTCTGCTACAGCCCACCATGAAAGCTGGAACGCCCACTACTGGGCGGTAGGGACCAGGTTGACTACCACTAGTTTAGTGGTAATAATAAATTATTATGTGCTCTGAAAAATGTGACTTTTGAGTCGTCAAGACTTGAACTAGAAAGAAAAGGAACAATCAGGAATGACTGGAGAACAGGATACCAGTCATAAGGAACAATGAATTAAAGACACTGAGAGAGGAATGAGGCAGAAACAATATGACTACTGAGCAGAGAACGGACTGGGAGATGGTATATGTAAGCTGAGGGTAACAGTAAAAGCATGGAAAACAACTTGAGATTACTCGCAACAGTCCAGGTAAGAAATGGTGGCTACTTGAACTGAGATCATAATGGGAGAGAGAATCGGTCAAACTTCATAAATACTCTGGAGAAACAGGCAGATTTGCTAATAAAGTGAACCTAGGGAATGAATAAAAGGAAGTTATCAAAAATAATACCTATATTTTTATTTTGAGCCTCTGGGTAAATAGTCATGCCAATTACTAAGAGAAGGGAGGGTAAAGAAGGAAAAAGTTGGAAGGATGTTGTAACAAAGAAAGATTTTGTCGGACAGATTTATCAGACATCAGATTGGAGATTTCAAAAAGAAAGTTGCATATGAGACTGGAACACATTACATACTAAATTTAATTTTAATCTTATGTATGTCTGTTATCAATTGTTCTAGATTTCTGGTTGTCCAGGAGAAGAAAGAATGGCTTAAATTTACTTTAAGTATTAAATAAATCCTCCTTCCAGTGCTCACTGAGAGTCTGAATATGAATACCAAACACAGTCTCTCTGTATTTCCTCGTCTCTCTAAACTCCCAATGCCATAGTTCCCACTCTCACATTTGTCATATTACTAAAACGCAATCGTACTTCTAAACACACAATGCTATGTCATTTCAAACAAAAACACATTCAAGTGACTTACCATGGCCTGCAAAGTCCAAACCCTTAGCACAGTAATCAAGAATCTTTGCCAATCTTAAACAGGCCTCCATTTAATTCCATTTCACCAATTTATATCACAAATAATAATAACACTAACTTAATTTCCATTTCTTGAGTACAACATGCCCTTTCTTAACATCATGCCTTAGCACATACAATCTCCTGCTTTGGTTCAAAACCATATCTGAAAGTTAAACCCAGAATGTGTGATAGGCAGAATGCCCCCTCCCTAGCCTCCATTTGTTCCATCTATTCCCTGAAATCTGTAAATGTATTACAATAAATGGCTAAGGGGATTCTGCAGAGGTAATTAGGTTCCTAATTAATAACCTTACAATAGATTCTTGGGGATTATCTAGGTACGCCCAATCTAATCACATTGTCTCTTAAAAATTGAGAACTTTCTCCAGCCTGAAGCAGAAGAGATCCAGGACAGGGAACTGTCAGATTCCAAGCCTGGAGAATGGCCCAGCATGCTACTGCCCACTCTGAGATACTGGAGTCCATGGGTCAGGCCAGAGAAAGGCCTCTAGAAGTGCAGGGCAGCACCCAGATGACAGCCAGCAAGGACAGAGACCACAGTTCTGTAACCACAAAGAACAAGATATGCCATAAATATGAATGAGGGTTGAAGGAGATTCTTTCCCAGAAATTAAAGGTAAGAGCCTTCCAGAATTCTGACCTACAGACTTGTGAAACAATAAAGAGGTGTTATTTCAAACCACTAAATTTATGGTTATTTGTTATGACAGTAATAAAAAATTAAAACAAGTCTTACACATAATAAGGCGACAAGGGTGGGAAAAGGGGCGTGGGTCAAATAAGTTTGCAAATACGATGTATATGTTTGCTTGCTTACAGTTTGCATTGGGTGTGGTGGAAAGGCTGTAAGCAGGCAGGATCCTTATAGCCTAAGGCTTAGTTTTAAGACTAAGCCTTTCCTACCCTTTTAATACTAAGATCTTCTCAACACTAAACTTTTCCCCACACCCTTGACAGTTGCATGTGGGGTGGTGCACTCTTATGAGGAATCCCATTTATGCCTCAGATAAGTGACTTTTTATCAGAGACTTTCTTATTTGTATATTGGCTTAAAGGTTTTGATTTCTACACTATAAAATGGGGCAGACCGGGGGCTCGCAGTCTGGGTTTCTGAAATTAGCATTGCAAAGGAGAAGCAGCCAAGATGGCGGAGTGCTGAAGGAGAAGCCAGTTTGTGCAGAGTTTGTGCAGAGAGAAGGAGATGAGGAACAGAGGTGAATAAGGTTGCTGAGCTAGAAACCTTTGATTCTAGGAAACTCGGATAAGTCAGTGGCATTGGGAGCCCTAAATGGAAAGGGAAGGGTTTTCCCACTGTGTGTATTTCTTGCCCACCGGGTTCAAGCTAGGATTAAAGGTAATGGCCCACCAGTTCTTGGCTACGTTGTTTCACTACTGTCTGTCTGAATCAAATGCGAACCTGCATAGGCCCGGCGGCTGTGATGGTGACCGTGGCTACTGGTTTTACAGTGGAATTCTATTTCCAGAGTATTAAAATATATGAAATACAAAAATATGAAAGTTCTAATCATGGTTGATGAGACACTCTCTCCCTATAGACAGTCCAGCCCTTTGTGTTGATAGACCCTTCCTGTTGAATCACTGCTGACTCACCAGCCAAGCTCAGGCCAGGCAGCCCAGTATCTAAATCTCCACGGAAGGACTTTTTAAATACCTGAAAGAGAAGTGAAGAAGATGAAACAATTCCTTTCAACTTTCATTGCCACTACACAAATGAAGTCCTTGCATTCATACAACAGCCCTCATCAGTATAGATTGGGCAAACTCCAGGTCTCAGGTATCTGACTGCAGTGTGGTAGGTACAGTTCCAGAGTAGGGAGGTGAACAGAGGGGACGATAGGCTCAGGCAGCAACATTGAAAATGCCCTGAAAGCCTGACCAGGCGGTGGCGCAGTGGATAGAGCGTTGAATTGGGATGCGGAGGACCCAGGTTTGAGACCCCGAGGTCACCAGCTTGAGCGCAGGCTCATCTGGTTTGAGCAAAGCTCACCAGCTTAGACCCATGGTCACTGGCTTGAGCAAGGGGTCACTTGGTCTGCTGTAGCCCCCTGGTCAAGGCATAAATGAGAAAGCAATCAATGAACAACTAAAGTGCCACAACGAAAAATTGATGCTTCTCATCTCTCTGTGTTCCTGTCTGTCTGTTCCTATCTATCCCTCTCTGTGACTCTCTCTGTCTCTGTCAAAAAATAAAGAAAAAGAAAACGCCCAGAAAAGTACAGTTTGCCTTTATCCAGAATTACCATGATAGAAGCCTGGTCTTATGCATTATAAATACAAATGCTTGAAAACTTCATTCTCTAGGTGATGTGTGACACAGCATTCTGGATTTAAAAGGCAGTACTGCAGTACTAATATGAAATGTGAGACGGTGCAGACAAACCAGTAGTCGACAATCATTCACAAAAGCCCTATTTATGTCCCTGGCCAGTTGGCTTAGCAGTAGAGCATCAGCCTGGCGTGTGGATGTCCCGGATTCAATTCCTGACCAGGGCACACAGGAGAAGTGACAATCTGCTTCTCCACCCTCCCATCCCCTGCTTCTCTCTCTCTTTCTCTCTCTCTCTTCTCCTCTCCTCCTGCAACGGAGCAAGGGCCCTAGAAGGGCACAGCATCACTCCCTAGTGGGCTTGCCGTGTGAATCCTGGTCGGGGAGCATGCAGAAGTCGATCTCTGCCTCCCCTCCTCTCACTTAAAAAAAAAAGCCTCATTTATGTGTGAAAGGTAATATAAGCAGTCAGTGCTGCCACCCCAGAAAAACTGCCATGCATGCCTTCATCCTCAAACCTTTGGAATGTTTGAACTGGGCAAAATCCCCTTTGAGCCGGGCCAAAGCAACACTATATTTCAAACAACTACTTGCAAAGCTAATAGGAAAGCAGACATTTTGATTAGCACACTGAAGAAGACATTCTTTAGAATTAGCAACACCAAGTATCAACATCAATAGAAATTCCTTCCTTCTATTCATGCAATTATTCCCATTCCCTTTCTTATAAAAACTCCTTGCCTTTGGCCCCTAATCAGAATATTATTTGGGTTTCTGCCTGAATAACTGCTTCCCAAATAGCTATTCTTTGGATCTCAAATACTTGTGGACTCTCTCTTTGATCTTTTATTTTTAAGTTAAAAATATAAGATGACTTTCTCCGGCAAATTTCTACTTGTTACTCAAAATCTAGTTCAATGTCATTTCCTCTGTTCTAGCTCCTAAAATATATTAACACCCACATTATTGTACTGATCACACTGCATAATAACTATATGTTTATTCTTCTAACTCTTCTTGTGTGCTTCTCCCAAAACTGTCTACCTCTAGAATCCCACACACAGTGATCACATAGTAAGCATTCTATGTTTTTGAATTGATTAATTTTTTTAGAGATACTATAGCTCTGTACTGAGATAATTTTAGGTTTCTCAAGAGAATGATGAGGCACGGACAGAAACAGAGGGACTTTGTGAGGCCCCAGTATGTCACATAAAGCTTTACCTTAGGAGGCTGTGCATTTATTTCTACTATCTTCAATCTCACTATTTTAATATTAGTTATAAAACTGTAAAAACATATAAAACTTATTGTCTAGATATATTGAAATCTATTTACAACATATATGAATATATAATATAGTCTTAATGTTGCAAGACTGATGATAACACTAACTTATAGGTCAGACATTATTCTAAGCATTCTACATGAGATAACATATTTATTCCTCACAACAACCTACTTAAGATGACTAAGATATTATCATCTCATTTTCCAGAGCCATGGAGAAGTAAAGTATGTCAAAAGGTCACAAAATTGCAATATTCTATATTCTGGTTTAATTCTTTCTCCTTCTCCCCAAAGAAGTACATCATACTTACTTTAAACAAATTACACTTTCCAGTTTTAAACTTCTACCAAAATCTGCTTTGAATAAAAATACACGAAAGTCACAAAACCAAGGACACTAAGATTTCACTAACAAGCATATGGTTTATTCTCTTAGAGTTCTAATAAATATTTTCTAATACATTAGTTTATTTAAAAGAACTTAGCAGTGAAGTCAATGTTCCATTTTTATATCAGTATTCTCCAAATAACTTTGTTATTTTGACTGGAACAGCTATAAAACTTGATGTAGTTTTAATATCAAATAATATCTGAAGAAACTTTAGTATTGTGGAAAAGCCAAAAGCAGCTATAACTACATAGTGTTAGAAGAAACAACCCTACACATCAATGTATGGCATCCTAGTCTACAAACTCTAATACATTTTAGAACTGAGAAATAAGGATGAGCCTAAGTCATTAGAACCATGTTATACCTTACACTGACCACATCTGAAATTTCCCAGGCCCCGAAAAAAATGATCTGACAACAGCTGTGGCAGAAAGTTAGATGATGCCTAGTTCATGGCAACATAAGACAGCGTCAGCCAGAAGGTGGCAGAATGGGGCCATTCAGGCTTCACATACAAATTTGGAAAAATCGTTTATTGTCATTACCTTAGGTTTTATCAGTATACAATACCCACAATTTTAGATCCTTATCCAAATAAGATTTTTGTGTACTAAGAGCTATGTTGAAGAAGTATTTTATGTAGACAACTGAAACTATAAAATTCCCCACATAGAGTAAGTACCAGATTAGAAACTAATCCCCATTCTGTCTCTGAAAAATCTTCCCTATTACACAATGATATAAAAAAATAAAGTCCTCCAAAGTCCCTCATACTGTTCCAATATCCCGTTTGAATTCACTAACAATTTATGAAGAATTACTGTAAATGTTGATTATATAACATATTTAATTCCATAAATTCAGTCAGAGTTACTATATAATGGCAGAGTAAACTCTTTTGTAAAATCTTATGTAACTTTAAAGAAGACAGTTGTTTTCACATGCGTATTTAAAATGTGGTTTAGATACTACAGTAGTTTAATATATGGCAGATTAATCATAATATTCTTTATGTTACATATTACATGTTTACAATGGATCTGTTTATTTTTGTAATTTCAGAACCTATCATTGGACCTAGAACACATAAGCCCTCAAACACATTTGCTCAATGAGTATAGAATTTCAAGGAGAAAACTGAAATCAATTAAGCAGATACTTGAAACACCAACCTGTATTAAAAAGGGTTTTCTTTCTTTTTCCATCAGGTGACCAGCCCCTCCAAACTGAATACAAAACAACAGATGCTAATTACTGTCAAGCAGGGACAAGGCCACCTATATAGACAAATGAAGGTCATAAAACCAGATCTGCCAACATCAGTGGATTTATCAGGGTAGGGGTTGCAGAGTCCTGGAGAGACCATTACAGAGCAAACTGTGCGGCAGGCAACGCTATTCAGGGGAGGAGTTTTGCCCCTACCTCCAATCAAATGTAGGGTTTCTAGGGAACCACTAAGAGATCTGGCATGTATCTTCTACTCTAGTGTCCAGAGAGCTATGGGCTGTTTGTGCAGATTCACCATATGTAGGCGCTAATTGACAGATGAAGCCACCAGCCCCACGCTGAGTAAAGAGTTGTATGAGAAAACGTGTCTCATGGACCCCAGGAAAAGGAGTATGGGCAAGGGAGTCTAAAGTGTCCAGCCAGAGAGGGATTCCCTCATAAAGGGAACTAAAACCCAAGGTCTATAGCAGATTGACTGTGAAGCTCAAATTTCAGCAACCCTCACATGTGGGCATGGGGGTGAAAAAGGTCCCTAGGACCCTGGGATAGACTCTAGCATTCTGTGCACAAGATACATACTTTTGTAAGATATGCAAAAGTAACATTTTGACTACAATTGGTTAAAACTTCTGTTTCTTTTCATTCCAACTTTCTCCTCTTCATACTTTCCATTATGTTAGATGTTAATGGAGTGGCAGCAGGTGTTTTAGAGACTTACTAAGGGGGAACTGAGATGAAAATATGTCATTTTAGCTGCAATTAGGAAGATGTTTTAGAACTTTTTGATAAAAAAATTACAGACTACTGATTTGAATATATATGAGGAGAACCTCATTTTTCATATCTAAATTTATGTATTAAAAAAACCAAGGTAAAATTCAGATAATGGAATATAAAACAGAATGAAAAAGAGCCATGAAATCATTAAATGTCATTCTTATTTAGAAAAATGAGTAATAGCATAAAATTTTCTAGTTCACACAAAGCACTAAATTAAAAAGAAAATATTCTCAATAGAAATAATGAAGTCATTTTTTTCCCACAATTAAATTAATGAAGAGAATAGGCACATTAGAAAAAGATTTATAAACTTGCTGATTTGACACAAAATACTAACATTGACAGAGCCATAAAACTCATAACAGCCAGTATAGTGAAGACATTGAAGACAAAATGATTAATGTATGTTGTTTATTAAAAACTTCTTTAAAATTATTGCCTAGAAAATCTGAAATGTCCTGAAATCTTAAAGCTCACATATGGAAGAAATATGTCAGCCACCAGTATATGGTGGTGTTTCTTCAACCACAAAAAACACAGATGTGAGAACCAGAAGAAAGAAGGGCCACAGGTAGACCTCGCTACTACAGTTCACTGTATCTAAAACTATCAATTGTAAAAATCATTATTTTATATACTACTCATAAAAAAAAGTCCAGCAATTAAACAACAAAATAATGCTTTATTAGTTACAACTTTATTTTTCTTTAAGGTAATTATTTTAGACTTATTTAGTCATAACTTTATCATGTATCATTTGTGCACACATAAATTTAAATATATATATATATACACATACGGTATATATGTATATACATATTCTTTGGTTTATATATATGTATATAAAGCAAAGAGTTGGTTTAAAAATTCCTAAAACATTCAGAATCTGACTCTTAGGAATCATTTTTTGACTTACAATTATTTTGCTTTTACACAATTATTGTCCTTTATATCAAGAATATTGTTGGTGCATTATTTCTTGATATTTTCTACTACTACCGCCTAGATTATTTCCCAAGCTGCCTATACCTATTTTAATATTTGTGTGTGTGGAGACAGTGGCAAGTATATCACAAGTACTGCCTGACAGTTAACTACAAAATGTCACTAAGTTGAGGAAGCATTCTAATTTCAGAGACATAAAAATGTGAGAAAAGTCTGTACATTAGAACAAAATATAGTATCATATTAATTGTCCATTTGAAAAATGTTTGTTTCCTCACCTTGTGACTTTGGACTCTGATGATCTAGAAATCTTAGTACCCTTGCAAGGGATACTTCTACCAAGCGGACATACAATGGGCCCCTTCAAACGGAAGAGTACCACCTAGTCTGGTCTCCTCATTGCACTGGAATAACAGGTAAAAGGGGAGCATTATTTTAATTTGGATGATTAATCCTGGTTATTAGTGAATCACAGGCTCTTGCTAGAAAATGCAGCAGGAAAGAATAGGACTGGACCCTAGGAGATCTTGTGGGGTGTCTTCTTGTAATTTTCATATTGAGCGGTAAAAAAAAAAATAGGTTATTTCAGCAATCCAATATAAGAAACACTACCAAGATGTCAATAACTCAAGAATGATGGTCTGAATTATCCTGAACTAGAATCTTTTCTAGATATAAGCTGGTAGAGGGAACAGGGAATGAGCAGCAGAGAGGTTTTATATACATAGGAGATATATATATATATACACACACACACACACATATAAAATCACCAATTTCCAAGCAGAATAAGGACTATAGCACCTCCATAAATACTACCCTGCTCTGCCATGTGTATGCATATATAGACACATCAATTTCCCTCTCCCCTTTCTCCAGTAATTTTATATAAAGTGTGATGATAGTGATGGCCAACTTTATAATTTAGCACTAGGTCAGCAATCACTGTGATATTATGGCTAAACCAAGATGAGTATTGTTCAGAGATTGATATAGGGATTGATAGATTTTTGAGTCTCTTCCCTTGGATAGAAGTTGAACATGTTTTCATTTACATGAAGGATAGTAGCATTTAATTAGATGAAACATTCTGTGATGGTCATTGTTTGGAGTCATCAGTAGAAGAGCATATATAGGGGATGAGCAGCCAAAGATGTGGACCGTGCTGGAAGGTGCAATTGGCTCGTTCGACATCCTTTCTATTCTACAATATATTGTAGGAGAGGCTGAAAAGCTGTAAAATACTATTTCCTGAACTCTCCATTTTTCAAGTTTCTGATGCAAATAATGTTCTCCCCATTAGATGCACTTCTGCAATATTTGGAAGGTAGAAATGGGGCCCTTTTTTGGATATTTTATATGGCAAGCATGGTCATGGACATAAGGCTTCTGGAAGCAGCACTTTGGTGACTTCTAGCTCTAGCTTCTGACCATAAAAGAAGCCATGTTAATAGTATAAGACAGAAAAAGAAAGGAGAACACAGAAAGAGGGTAACAGATAAATCTAATAACATCATTTGAGGTCCTGGATAACTCAACACCTAAAGCCAGTTTTATCACTTGGACTTTCAAGTTACTGAAGAAAATTCTGTGCTTCAATCAGGTTGAATAGGGTTTCTGCCTCTTGCAATGAAAGAAACTCACTTAATACAGATACCCAAAACAAGTACAGTATAATTGTTTGGATTATCCCACATTTTGCAAAAGTCAACCCTTTCCTATATGTAAACTCATTCTAAGAGCTGCTAAGAAATGAGAGGTGAGTTCCCACATTCCTCAATTGAATAAGTGAATAATGTGGCTTGAAAAACATTGTCAAGTGTTTATAAGCAAGATGATTGTTGAGTGAGAAGTAGAGGAGATGGCAAGCATGTTTCATGTGGCTATCAGATGTCCACAGTATTCTGATCTGGAAAGCTCACTTATAACACTATGGACCCTGCCAGTAAAATACACGACCCCTGAGATTATTCTGTCCCCAGGCAGAGCTCTAGGTTTTCCTGCTGTGGTCATGTGCTCTTTGCCAAAGGTCGGTGGCCCCGATGGCAAGCTGCTGTTCTGCTCTTGCTGCTGTCCTCAGGTCCACTTTGGCTCACAGCGGAAAAATTTTGCCATATTTTGGGCTTTATTTTCAGATTAACATCTCTACATTAGGTAGTCAAAGAGAAGGATGGCTCCTCTATATTTGTTTTAGATTTTAGGTTTTCTCATCCTTATTCCCACTACCCAGAAATAGCAGTACAGTACTGTTATTTTGAAATATCTGTTTCAGGTCCATTTTTCTGCTTATACTTAAAAAAATTACATGGTTCTGAATATAAACTCTATTTAGAAATTAAAGCATTACATAAAATAACTAATGGCCCTCCTGATTTCTATCCTCAGCCTGAGTCCTCTGCTCTGCTCCCTGGAAGCAAGCACTATTCTAACTTTGCCTGTAGCCTTCAAATCTCTTTTTTATACAATTCCACAGACAACGTATGCTAATTTAAAAAATACTGTATATACCTGAATGGTATCATGCTCTATATATCCTTTTGGAAGTCACTTTTTATACAAATGCATCCTATTTTACTAAGCTGGTTCTCTACTATATGGGCCTTGAGATTATTTCAGTTTCCATTGTTACAAAAAATGTGATAATGAACATCTGTACCTCTCCATTTCGCCCGACCTCTTTGCCTTCCTCTCGCTTTATCTTTCTGTAAATTATTTTTTTAATGCACCATATTTTATTAGCTGGTTCTGTATTAATGGGTCTTAAGGTTATTTTAAGAATGTAGCAATAAACATATGTATCTCTCCCTCTCCCCACCTATCTCTCCCTTCACCCTTTGTGTGTGTTCCATTATCTTGATTTTTTCTCAAAGTCATGATATGTCTCTGGTCACGATTTCTTCCAGTTATGCTTCATATAAGTATTGACTTACCATCTCATGTTACAATGTTTATAAAGTCTCTAACCATTTTTAATAGTTTCATTGGCCTGACCTGTGGTGGCGCAGTGGATAAAGTGTCGATCTGGAAATGCTGAGGTTGCAAACCTCGGGCTTGCCTGGTCAAGGCACATATGGAGTTGATGCTTCCTGCTCCTCCCCCCTTCTCTCTCTCTGTCTCTCTCTCTCTCTTCTCTCTCTCTCTCTCCTTTCTAAAATGAATAAATAAAGAAATTAAAAAACAATTAAAATAGTTTTGTTGAGCTATAAATTACATATCATAAAAAGAACTATTCAATAGTTAAAGTGTAAACTTCAGTGGGGTTCTTAAAGTAAATCTTTAGACCTGAGCAATCATCACCATTACTTATTTTTAAACCATTTCCCATCACTCTAAAAGGAACCTCGTGCCCATCTGCAGTCAATCTCCATTCCCACAACTAGTCACGGACCTACTAGTGACTAATCTACTTTCTTTATAGATTTTGTCTTTTTTATGTAACTGAAATCATACAATATTCAGTGTTTTGTGTCTCACTTATTCCAGTTAGCATTATGATTTTGAGGTTCATCCATGTCGTAGCATTTACCAATATTTTGTTACTTTTTATTGCTTAATGGTATTCCATTGTATGGATATAACATCTTCCGTTAAGTTGTTTCCAATTTATGCTATTACAAATAATGCTGCTATAAACATTCATGTACAAATTATTGTGTGGACATATGTATCTATTTCTCTAGGATAATTATTTAGGAGTAAAACAGTATGGTAATTTAATGCTTTACATTTTGACAAATTACCAAAATGTTTCCAAGGTGGCTGCACCATTTAACATTTCCAACAGCAATGTATGAAGGTGTCAATTTCTTTACATCCTCACCAATATATGTCTTTTCTTTTTATTAATTTTAATGGCGTGACATAGATAAATCAGGGTACATATGTTCAGAGAAAACATCTCTAGGTTATTTCGACATTTCATTATGCTGCATTCCCATCACCCAAAGTCCAATTGTCTTCCATCACCTTCTAATTGGTTTTCTTTGTGCTACTCCTCTCCCCCAACACCCTCCCTCTCCTAGCCCTCACCCCATAACCCCCACACTCTTGTTCATGTCTCTGAGTCTCATTTTTATGTCCCACCTATGCATGGAATCATATAGTTCTTAGTTTTCTCTGATTTACTTATCTCACTCAGTATAATGTTATCAAGGTCCATCCATGTTGTTGTAAATGATCCGATGTCATCATTTCTTATGGCTGAGTAGTATTCCATAGTATATATGTACCAAAACTTTTTAATCCACTCGTCCACTGATGAACACTTGGGCTGTTACCAGATCTTCAATATTGTGAACAATGCTGCCATAAACATGGGGGTGCATTTCTTCTTTTCAAACAGTGCTATGGTGTTCTTGGGGTATATTCCTAAAAGTGGGATACTTGGGTCAAAAGGCAGTTCAATTTTTAATTTTTTGAGGAATCTCCATACTGTTTTCCAGAGTGACTGCACCAGTCTACATTCCCATCAGCAGTGCAGGAGGGTTCCCTTTACTCCACATCCTCGCCAGCACTTATTCTGTGTTGTTTTGTTGAAGAGCACCATTCTGACTGGTGTGAGGTGATATCTCATTGTGGTTTTAATTTGCATTTCTCTAATGATTAGTGATGTTGAGCATTTTTTCATATGCCTATTGGCCATCTGTATGTCCTCTTTGGAGAAGTGTCTATACATTTCTTTCGCCCATTTTTGATTGAATTGTTTGTCTTCCTGGTGTTGAGATTTACAAGTTCTTTATAAATTTCGGTTATTAACCCCTTATCAGACGTATAGTCAAATATATTCTCCCATTGTGTAGTTTGTCGTTTTATTCTGTTCTTATTGTCTTTAGCTGTGCAAAAGCTATTTAGTTTGATATAGTCCCATTTGTTTATCCTGTCTTATATTTCTCTTGCCCGTGGAGATAAATCAGCAAATATATTGCTGCGAGAGATGTCAGAAAGCTTACTGCCTATGTTTTCTTCTAAGATGCTTATGGTTTTACTGCTTACATTTATGTCTTTTATCCATTTTGAGTTTATTTTTGTGAATGGTGTAAGTTGGTGCTCTAGTTTCATTTTTTTGCAGGTAGCTGTCCAATTTTCCCAACACCATTTGTTGAAGAGGCTGTCTTTACTCCAATGTATGCTCTTACCTCCTTTGACAAATATCAGTTGTCCATAAAAGTGTGGGTTTATTTCTGGGTTCTCAGTTCTGTTCCATTGATCTATATGCCTGTTCTTATGCCAGTACCAGGCTGTTTTGAGTACAATGGACTTATAATATAACTTGATATCCGGAAGTGTGATACCTCCTGCTTTATTCTTCCCTTTCAAGATTGCTGAGGCTACTCGTGTTCTCTTTTGGTTCCATATAAATTTTTGGAATATGAGTTCTATATCTTTGAAGTAAGTCATTGGTATTTTAATCGGTATTGCATTAAATTTATATATTGCTTTGCATAATATAGACATTTTAATGATGTTTATTCTTCCTAACCATGAGCATGGTATATGCCTCCACTTGTTTGTATCTTCCCTGATTTCTTTTATCAATGTTTTATAATTTTCCGAGTACAAGTCTTTTAATCTCCTTGGTTAAATTTATTCCTAGGTATTTAATTTTTTTGGTTGCAATGGTAAAGGGGATTGATTCCTTAATTTCTCTTTCTGACAGTTCATTGTTAGTGTATAAAAATGCCTCTGATTTCTGAGTATTGATTTTATATCCTGCCACCTTGCTGAATTCATTTATCAGGTCTAGTAGTTTTTTGACTGTGACTTTAGGGTTTTCTATATATCATATCATCTGCAAATAATGATAGTTTTACTTCTTCTTTTCCAATGTGGATGCCTTTTATTTCTTTTTCTTGTCTGATTGCTGTGGCTAAGACTTCCAGAACTATGTTGAATAAGAGTGATGAAAGGGGGCACCCCTGCCATGTTCCTGATCTTAAGGGGATTGCTTTTAATTTCTGCCCATTGACTATGATATTGGCTGTGGGTTTGTCATAGATGGCCTTTATTATGTTGAGGTATGTTCCCTGTATTCCCACTTTGCTGAGAGTTTTGATCATGAATGGGTGCTGGATTTTATCAAATGCTTTTTCTGCATCTATTGAAATTATCATGTGGTTTTTCTCCTTCCTTTTGTTTATGTGATGAATCACATTGATTGATTTGCGAATATTGTACCAGCCTTGCCTCTCAAGAATAAATCCCACTTGATCATGGTGTATGATTTTTTTCATATATTGCTGGATCCAGTTTGCTAATATTTTGTTGAGGATTTTTGCATCTAAATTGATCAGGGATATTGGCCTATAGTTTTCTTTCTTTGTCTTGTCTTTGCCTGGTTTTGGAATCAGAATTATGCTCGCCTCATAAAAGGAGCTTGGAAGTCTTACTTCCTCTTGAATTTTTTGAAATAGCTTGAGAAGAATAGTAGTTCTTCTTTGAATATTTGGTAGAATTCACTTGTGAAGCCATCAGGCCCAAGACTTTTCTTTTTTGGAAGTTTTTTGATAATTGTTTCAATCTCATTTGTTGTAATTGGTCTGCTTAGGTTTTCTGATTCTTCCAGATTAATTTTTGCAAGATTATATGTTTCAAGGAATTTGTCCATTTCATCCAGGTCAGTGTTTCTCAACCAGTGTGCCGTGAGACATGGTCAGGTGTGCCGTTGGGAAATTAAACATGGGTCCCCAAACTACGGCCCGCATGCTGGATACGGCCCGCGGAGGCTATTTATCTGGCCCACCACCAGCCGCCTCCATCTGAACATAAACATTCCCCTCACAATCCCTCCAGCTATCAGTGACAGGAAGAGTAGAGGCACAGGGAATGCTCACTGACCAATCACCTTCTAGGACTCATCCCGACCACTAGCAATGAACCAATAGTAGGCCGCCTCTCATCCACACCCAGGAAGGTCCCTGCTTGGGCTGCCGCGCACTTGTCATTGTGTGACTGCGGGGAGTACTTGAAGCTGCTACTTCTCCCCATGGTCCCGATTTCTAATCCTGGTTAGGACTGGAGGTAAATGTTGCCACCACTAGATGAAGTCTCACCCTCAGCTGGTTATGTCTATCTTGATGGTGTATATAGATATTTGACCTTTTTCTTTTTAAAAGAGGCCCCCACAGAGGGTGATATACAATGCATCACAATGTTATCTATATTGTATATGGCCTCCTGAAGGGTCATCTTCTTAAAGAGCTCAAATCTCTATATACACCATCAAAACAGACAGACCAAGGCCCTGCACCCAGTTGACCATGGGATTTGAACCCACAACCTCAGGGAGAACTTTAGTATTTATCAGAATCCTTACCTAGAAAGCAAACTTCTCAATCTGACAGTAGAGATGCTCTGAGGACTTATGATGTTACACAAGTACCCAACCTTTTCTAAAATTAATTTTGTCCAGTCTCTATAGAGAGAGAGTATTTGCCAAGTTGATTTGAACCCACAACTTTGATGAAAGCTCCAGTATCAATTAGCGGGACTGTATATATGAGGGGATACATGGGACTATATATATGAGGGGTTACATGGGACTGTATATATGAGGTTACATGGGACTGTATATGAGGTTACATGGGACTGTATATGAGGGGATGTTACGTGGGACTGTATATGAAGGAATGTTAGGTGGGACTGTATATGAGGGGATGTTACGTGGGACTGTATTTATAAGGGGATGTTACGTGGGACTGTATATATGAGGGATGTTACATAGGACTGTATATATGAGGGGGTTATCCTTTTTTATTTAACCTTTATTAAATAAATGTAATTTATTTAAACTTTAAATAAATTCTAAAAGTTAGAGTGTCATTTTGTGTCATTTTGGTAGGTGGTGTGCCCCAGGATTTTGTAAATGTAAAAAATGTGCCGCGGCTCAAAAAAGGTTGAAAATCACTGATTTAGGTTGTCTAGTTTTTTGGCGTACAGTTCTTGATAGTATTTTCTTACAATATTTTGTATTTCTGTTGTGTCAGTTGTTATTTCTCCACTCTCATTTCTAATTTTATTTGAGTCCTCTCTTTTTTTCTTGGTGAGTCTGGTTAAAAGGTTCAATGATCTTGTTTACCTTTTCAAAGAACCAGCTCCTGGTTTCATTGATCCTCTGTATTTTTTCTTTAGCCTCTATTTCATTTATTTCTGCTCTGATCTTTATTATTTCCTTCCTTCTACTACCTCTGGGCTTTACCTGCTGTTCTTTTTCTAGTTCTTTTAGATGCAGGGTCAAGTTGTTTATTTGAGCTTTTTCTAGCTTCTTGAGGTATGCCTGTAATGCTATGAACTTCCCTCTCAGGACTGCTTTTGCTGTGTCCCATAAATTTTGAGTTGATATGTGCTCGTTATCATTCGTTTCTAGAAATTTTTTTATTTCTTCTTTGATCTCATTGTTAACCAATTTGTTATTTAATAAAATTCTATTTAGTTTCCAAGTGTTTGAGTATTTTTCAGTTTTTCTGTTGTGGTTGATTTCTAGTTTCATGCCATTGCGATCAGAGAAAGTTCTCAATATGATTTTAATCTTCTTAAATTTGTTGAGACCACTTTTGTGCCCTAACATGTGGTCTATTCTAGAGAATGTACCAAGAACACTTGAAAAGAATGTATATTCTGCTGCTTTAGGGTGAAAGGTTCTGAAGATATCTATTAAATCGAGTTGATCTAGTATGTCCTTTAAGTCTGCTGTTTCGTTTGTTAATTTTCTTTCTTTCTTTCTTTCTTTTTTGTATTTTTCTGAAGCTGGAATGGGGAGGTAGTCAGACAGACTCCCGCATGCGCTTGACCGGGATCCACCCGGCACGCCCACCAGGGGGCAATGCTCTGCCCATCTGGGGCGTCGCTCTGTCGCGACCAGAGCCACTCTAGCACCTGGGGCAGAGGCCAAGAAGCCATCCCCAGCGCCCAGGCCATCTTTTGCTCCAATGGAGCCTTGGCTGCAGGAGGAGAAGAGAGAGACAGAGAGGAAGGAGGGGGAGGGGTGGAGAAGCAGATGGGCACCTCTCCTGTGTGCCCTGGCCAGGAATCGAACCCGGGACTTCCGCATGCAAGGCCGACGCTCTACCACCAAGCCAACTGGCCAGGGCCATTTGTTAATTTTCTTTCTTGAGGATCAATCTAGTGATGTTAGTGGGGTATTGAAATCCCCTACTATTATAGTATGGCTGTTGATCTCGCCCTTTAAATCCATCAAAGTCTGCTTTATATATTTAGGTGCTCCTATATTATGTGCGTAGATATTCATAACGGTTACATCTTCCTGTTGGATTGTTCCCTTTATCATTATGTAGTGACCTTCTTTATCTCTTACTATACCCTTTGTTTTAAAGTCCATTTTGTCTGATATAATTATTGTGACTCCGGCTTTTTTTTCCATTTCCATTTGCGTGAAATATTTTTTTCCATCCTTTTATCTTCAGTCTATGTGCATCTTTTGTTTTAAGGTGTGTCTCTTGTAGACAGAATATGTATGGTCCTGTTTTCTTATCCACGCAGCTACCCTATGTCTTTTGATCAGATCATTTAATCCATTTACATTAAAGGTTATTATTGATATGTAGTTGTTTATTGCCATTTTATTCTTTAAAACTGTATTCCTCTTTTGCTATATTCTTTTTCTCCTTTGATCTGTTTACAACAGGCCCCTTAGCATTTCTTGCAGCATTGGTTTGATTGTAGTGAATTCCTTGAGTTTTTTTTTGTCTGGAAAGCTTTTTATTTCTCCTTCAATTTTAAACGATAGCCTTGCTGGATAAAGTAGTCTTGGTTGTAGACTACTCTTATTCTGCATTACTTTGAATATTTCTTGCCATTCCCTTCTGGCCTCAAGTGTTTCTGTTGAGAAGTCAAAAGTCATCCTTATGGGGGCTTCTTTGTAGGTGATAGTCTTTTTTTTCTCTAGCAGCTTTTAATATTTTCTCTTTACCACTTAGCTTTGGTATTTTAATTATGATGTGTCTTGGTGTAGATTTCTTTGTGTTTCTCTTTAATGGAGTTCTCTGTGCTTCTTGATCTTGTGAGACATTTTCCTGCCTTAATTATGGGAAGTTTTCAGCTATGATATGTTTCAACAAAGTCTCTATCCCTTGTTCTTTCTCTTCTTCTTCAGGAACCCATATGATGCGAATGTTATTTCTCTTCATGTTGCCACAGAGCTCTCTTAGAGTTTCCTCAGACTTTTTGAGTCTCTTCTTTTTTTTTTTTTTTGCTCTGCTTCCGTGCCTTCATTTATCTTGTCCTCTAACTCGCTGATTTGATTGTCAGCTTCATGCATACCGCTTTTAATAACTTTCATTGTGTTCTTCATTTCTGATATTGTATTTGTCACTTCTGACTGATTTTTTATTATTTCAATGTCCTTTTTTATATTTGCTATCTCTTTATTTAGGTGTTCGTAATGACCATCTATTGTTGTTCTAATATCTTTGAGCATCCTAACAATCATTATTTTAAACTGTGCATCTGGTAATTTGGGTATATCTGACTCATTCAGGTCCTTTTCTGGGGATGTCTCTTGATTCATTTGTGTTGCATTTCTCTGCCTTTTCATTTTGTCTGTGTAAAATAAGGTTTTGGCCACTGGAGTCCACTGGGTGTGACCTCTGTGTTCTCTAGGTGTGGTCTGTCTGCAGGCCCGCCACCCTATCTGCTGTTGCTGCCTAGGGCGTTTGGGTATGGGCGCTTCCAGTGCCTGCCCACTGGAGCTGTTACTGTGGTTTCCGCCACTCCTTCACGAGAGTGGCTATGATCATGTACTTGGGTGTTCAAGCCTTGGTGGCCTTGGTCTTCGCCCTGCCCCCGCGGGTGGCATTATGCTCAGCCATGAGGGCAGGGATGAGCACCTTTGCTCAGCTGTGGGTCTCTTCCTGATTCTGGGCTTTCGCCCCGCCTCGTTCGTGGGACGGATGCAAGCCTTGGCTCCACAAGCCGGGCAGGACTGCATGCCCACCACGCTCAGTAGTGGAACTCCACCTGTTCTGGGCTTTTGGCTCCACCTCTGTGGGAGGAGCTGGCTCCCAAGTCAGGCCACAAGCCTCAGTTCACGGGCGGGGCAAGGCTGTGCTCCTGTGCCCTTGTTCAAGGGTGGGTCTCTGCTCCTTCTGGGGCTCCTGCCCTTCCCCTACAGGCTGGATTGCAGGCAGCCTGCAGCTGGGCTTGACCACTTTTGCACATCCCCTACTCCCCAGCCGGGAAGACTGAGCTCACACCTGGGCCTCAGTGGTGGCCAGCTGGCTTCTGCCCTTGCCGATAGAACCACACTTCCACATCACCCGCCACCTGCCCTCGGGCGAGCCCTCAGCTGTTTGGGTGGGGGTGCTGCAGCTTAGACCCTAACACTCCATACTGTAGTCCCGAAATCTCCCGCCTTCTAAGCGAGTCTGCTCTGAGTGCCGCGGGAGAGCTTGTTTGGCTGGTGTCCTGCTTCCCTTTGCTGGTATTGCTGTTTCCAGGGGAAATATTCACTTCAGATTTTGGGAGTGACTGGTCCCAAGGGTTAGGGTGGCTGTCCCTCAAAGTGTTTCTCCCTGTGCCTCCTAGATTACACTCTTTTCCCACTGCTTCGGTCCTCTCCTCTCTCCCCATCCCCCAGAGCCCCAGGTGAGTGGTTGTGAGATAGGTTTTCTGCATGGTCCCTTTAAGAAGAATCCTGGGTCTGAGAAATCAGTCTCTTTCTCACAAACAGTATCCTGTCTTGTTTCTAGCTAAATACTGTCCATATGCCTCTTCTAGGCTCTGGGGCTGCAGGTTGGGGATTTGTTCCTGGGACTCAGGACCCTCCCCTCTCTGCTAAACTAGCTTCCTGCCATGCAAGTCTCTCTCGGCTGCTGTTCGCTCCGGGGAGCTGGGCAGCCCTCTCCGCGTTTCTGCTTTTGCTACCAGTCTCGGTGTGGCTTCTTCAGTGTTCCTTGGTTGAAGAGTCCTCTTAGTTTAGTCCAAAGTTGGTTTTTCCAAATGATGGTTCTTAAAATTAGTTTGTAATCTACTTTGGTTCTGGGAGGTGGAAGTTGGTACATCCACCTAATCCATTGCCATCTTGTCTTCCAGGAATCACCTTTTCTTTTTTAACATATACTTTTTAAAACATGTATAAATGTTTCTATTTATAAGATACCTTGAAGGTAAATCCCTGGGTGATTGTTCATAGTCATTTTAATAGGTACAAACAAATCCCCTCAGGAGTGGTCCTCCCAGATTATATTCAACATGCTTGCCATACATAACACTCTGTAACTTGTTTGTCTTTCCTAATCTAGTAAAAAAAAAAAATACATCTTATTTTATATCATATTTCATTAATATTAGTGAAGTAAAATATATTTTCATTAGTCAATTGATCATCTGAATTTTATCTTCAGTAATCTACCTATTCATATCCTTTACTCTATTTTTTTCTTACTCAGTTTTTATCTTTTTGTTGACTTAAAAATGTTTTATTTTTTATTCTGGATATTAATCCTGTCAGTTTTATGCATTAAAAATATTTCCTGTCAATCTTGTAAGGCATTTGGAACACTGTCTCTTGGAGTTCTGTACAAAAAGCACTTCTCTGAACATACCGTAACTCCCCATGTATAAGACGCACCCTTTTCCGAAAAAAATTGGGGTCTAAAAGCTGGGTGTGTCTTATATAGTGGTTGTAGATTTTCTTACTTACATTTCCCACTTGAGGAGTTGTACGAATTTTATGATGAATAAAATTTGAGTTCAATAACTTTATGTAATACTTTTTTTTTTTCAAATTTCAGGCCCCAAAATTAAGGTGTGTCTTATACATGGGGAAATACAGTACTCTTTGATTACCATGCCTAAGAGCTCAACCAACCACCTTAAGAATACCTTTCTCTAGTTTTCTGGGAACCCTATGAAACATGCATACAAGTAAAACCTCTAGCTGCCTTTCCTGGGAGGACATGTGAAATAAATGGGCATATTACAGAATGATTAGGAAGACTGGAAAATCAGGTTAAAGCAGAAAAAGCAGCAACAAATGGAGGCAAGCTACACTTGTGAAGGAATCCATTTAGGACATTGTGTATGGTGAAATGGACCCTCACCTCCAAGACTGACAGCAATGCTAACAATGGACAGTTGTTGCTACTTCAGTATATTCTCAATTCTGCAAAAGCAATCTCTATTAGATCTTGTGTCTTTGAGACAAGTTCACAAAACTCCCTTGCAATATTAGTTTTTCATTAAGACATTGCTCCAAATATAAAAAGTAAACCTTGGCCTGAAGTTGAAGTACACAGCTGAAATTATCTCCAGGGAGGTAATTAATCTTCTCTAATACAAAGCAGAAGTATTTCATGATGAGACTGACGCGCTACCTACTGCGCTAACAAGGCTTGGACCAAAGCAGAAGTATTTTAATGCCAATATTCCCAACCTTATATTAGAAATGAATACAAAGAAAAAATTGTAAGCACCAGTTGGCATATCATTCCATCAGTTCAGCAGAGATTTTTTACAGTAATATTTAGATATATCTAAGTTATTATGACTATATTTTTGAAAAGCACCACTCTGAAATATATTCCAGATCTATCCTCTTTTGCTTGTTAAGAAACTGTGTTTATTTATCAAGTATTTCCTGAGTGCCTACTATGTGCCAAGAATATACTATGTGTTACATTTTATGATGAGCAAGAACAGACATAATAGTTCACTCAGAAATAATAAAAGTGGCATGATGATATAAATATATATAAGAGGGGACTTTAATCTAGTGTGGGAAGATCAGAGAGTACCTTCCTGAAAGTATTACTGAAATAAAATGGGAAGAATAAGATGAAGGGTTAGAAAAAGAGAGAAGAGATCAAGAGACTTCCAGACAGAAAACAGTATAGATAAGGGCTTTATTAAAGAAAAGCCCTGACCAGGTGGTGATGCAGTAGATAGAGGGTCAGTCTGGAACACAGAGGACCCAAGTACAAAACCCAGAGGTCTCCAGCTTAAGTGTGGGCTCATCTGGCTTGAGCATGTGCTCACTAGCTTGAGTGTAGCACTGCTGGCTTGAGCATGAGATCATAGATATGACCCCATGATGACTGGCTTGAGCCCAAAGGTCACTGACTGGAAGCCCAAGGTTGCTGGCTTGATCAAGGGGTCACTCGCTCTGCTGTAATCGCCCCCTCACCAGGTCAAGGCACTATGAGAAAGCAATCCATTAATAACTGAGGAGCTTCAACAAAGACTTGATGCTTCTCATCTCTCTCCCTTCCTGTCTGTCCCTATCTGTCCCTCTCTCTGTCTCTGTCACAAAAATAAATAAGAAAGAAAGAAAAGTATGGGGGTGGATATCAGAAATTATAGCTTAAAAAGAAGCATATGGACCCTAGCTCAGTAGTAGAGTGTTGGACTGGCATATGGATGTCCTGGTTCGATTCCCAGTCAGGGCACACACAGGAAAGGTAACCATCTGCTTCTCCACCCTAATCCTCCCCCTTCTCTCTCTCTTTCTCTCTCCCTCTCTCTTTTCCCCTCCCAGAGCCAAGACTTGATTGGTTTGACTGCACCAGCCCAGGGCACTGAGGATGGCTCTGTAGAGCCTCCACCTCAGGTACAAAAGATAGCTCAGTTGCAAGCATGGTCCCAGATGGGCAGAGCATTGGCCCAAGAAAGGTGTTGCTTGGTGGATTCTCATGGGGGTGCAAGTGGGAGTCTGTCTCTCTATCTCCCCTCCTCTCATTTTGAAAAGAAAAAAAAAAAAAGAAAAAAGCAGCATACTTACCAAGTAAATATAATTAAACAGTTGACAATTATGTATAAGTACTATTTATATCCTTGGTGAATTCATTTGAGATGTTTTCATAATGTCAAATATACTGCTCATAAAAATTAGGAGATATAGTTTAGCTTCATATTCATTTTGAAAATATCTTATTTTTGTGAGCAGTATAGAAAAAAGATCCGGTACAGTAAATCTTCAATAATCCACACTAGGACATAAAAATGGAGGAAGGAAGATGGCAGCAGAGTAGGCAGATGCACAGACTCCCAGCTCACACCACCAAATGGATTACAAATTAATTTAGGAACAATCATTGTGAAAAGACAACACTGGACTAAAAGAACAGGTCTCAAAAACCAAGGAGCAAAGAAGAATCCACATTGATCCTTGTAGGGAGTACGGGGGCATGTTTGGGTCTCCTCTGCTTCCAGGAATGATGGGAGGCTGAGGCTGAGAGCCCAGAAGGGGGTCTCTGTTGGTCAAATAAGTTTGTAAATATGATATATAGCAGGGGTCAGGAACCTATGGCTCGTGAGCCAGATGTGGATCTTTTGATGGCTGCATCTGGCTCACAGAAAAATCTTTAATAAAAAAATAATAATAACATTTAAAATACAAAACATTCTCATGTATTACAATCCATTCATTTCCTATCACTCATGTTCATAGTTGCAGGTGGCTGGAGCCAATCACAGTTGTCCAAAAATTTGGACAACACCAAATTTTTATTGGATAATAAATAATGTACACGGGTCATTGTCTGGCTCTCATGGAATTATATTTTAAAATATGTGGTGTTCATGGCTCTCTCAGCCAAAAAGGATCCCGACCCCTGATATATAGGTTTGCTCACTTAGAGTTTGCATTGGGTGTGGGGACAGGCTGTAAGCAGGCAGGATGGTTATAGCCTAAGGCTTATTTTAAGACTAAGCCTTTCCCACCCTAAGTGACTTTGTATCAGAGACTTCCTTGTTTGTATATTGGATTAAAGGTTTTCATTTCTACACTATAAAATGGGACAGACTGGGAGCTTGCTCTCTCTCAGTTCTAAAGATTAGCATTAGAGAGGAGAGCAGAGAAAGGCCACGTGGAGGAGAGGGGAAGCAGCCAAGATGGCAGAATGCTGAAGGAGAAGCCAGTTTGTGCAGAGTTAGTGTAGAGAGAAATAGATGGGGAACAGAGATGAATAAGGCTGGTGAGCTAAAACCTTTGATTCTAGGAAACTCGGATAAGTCAGTGGCTTTGGGATCCATGAATGGAAAGGGAAGTGTTTTCCCACTGTATTTCTTGCCTGCTGTGTGCAAACTAGGATTAAAGCTAATGGCTCACCAGTTCTTGGTTCCGTTGTTTTATTACCGTCTATCCGAATCAAATGTGAACCTCCATGGGCCAGGCAGCTGTGATAGTGGCCGTGGCTATTGGCTTTATAGTCTCATTATAAGAAGAGAGACCGGAAGAGATGGGGGCCCTCAGTCTCAGAACCGGAGACCCAGCCTAGAAATCCAGGGACTGGAGGAGACAGACAAAAACATTGAGAGGGGAGAAGAGCAAAGTTCTGTATGTGGGAAGTGGTGGGGATGCCTTAAATGGACAGAGCAGAAAATATCACTCACAGCCACTTGCCTGGGGCTCTGGGACAAGGAGGGATGAGAGGACTGGCTTGTCTTCCAAAAGAGAAGTGGGGAGAGCAAGACAGATGGTAATGGGCAGAGGAATGTCTGGGATGATCTGAGAAGCTGACTCATCCAGTGTGGAGGTGGCCATAGCTGGGGGAAGGGTTGAACCCTCCACACAACACAAACCTAAAGTTGTTCCAGGTGACCCACTTCGAGAAAGCTCTCCAGCTCCAATCAGCACAAAAGACACAGCTGAAAGCAGGAAGTGGGGTGGAGAGGCAGTAACTCAGGTCTCCAGGGAGATCTGAGATACACTTCCACCTTCAGTAGCTGGCAGAACCCACCTTCAGATTCTCAGAGGTCACACCCACCGCATTCCTGGATACAGTTTCAAATAAGCCCCCTGCTGAGATCAGTAAACAAGCCTACCACTGAGTTAAGTAAACTGAAAATAAATAAATCAAGACTTCAAAGCGGCTCTACTAGGTAAGGAAACCACAACTGGAACAAGCCTGCAAGCTACACACAAAAACAATGGGAAGACAGAGAAACATAAATCATGCTTCAACAAGACAAATCCTCAGGAAAAGACCTGGATGAAATGGAAGTAATCAAATTACCAGATGCAGAAAATAAAAAGGAACCCCCATAAGGATGACATCGACTTTTCAACAGAAACACTTGAGGCCAAAAGGGAATAGCAAGAAATATTCAAAATAATGCAGAACAAGAACCTACAACCAAAACTTCTTTATCCAGAAGGACTATTGTTTAAAATTGAAGAAGAAATAAAAAGCTTCCCAGACAAAAAAAAAAAACTCAAGAAATTCAACCAATGCTGCAAGAAATGTTAAGGGGCCTGCTGTAGACAGAACAGAACAAAGTGAAACAGGAAAAACAAAATCTAGTAAAAGATAAATGTAGATTTAAAGAATAAAATGGCAATAAACAACTACATATCAATAATAACCTTAAATGTAAATGGATTAAATGCTCCAATCAAAAGACATAGGGTAGTTGAATGTATCAGAAAACAGGACCCATACATATACTGTCTACAAGAAATCCACCTCAAAACAAAAGATACACATAGACTGAAAGAAAAAGGATGGAAAAAAATATTTCATGCAAATGGAAATGAAATAAAAGCTGGGGTAGCAATAATTATATCAGACAAAATGGACTTTAAAACAAAGACTATAGTAAGGAATAAAGAAGGTCACTACATAATATAAAGGGAGCAATCCAACAGGAAGAGATAAGCATTATAAATATCTATGGACCTAGTATAGGAGCACCTAAATATATAAAGCAGACTTTGATGAACATAAAGGGCCAGATCAACAGCAATACTATAATAGTAGGGGATTTCAATACCTCACTAACATCACTGAATAGATCCTCAAGAAAAAAAATTAACAAAGAAACAGCAGAATTAAGGGACACAATAGATCAGGGATCCCCAAACATTTTACAAAGGGGGCCAGTTCACTGTCCCTCAGACTGTTGGAGGGCTGGACTATAAAAAAAACTATGAACAAACCCCTATGCACACTGCACATATCTTATTTTAAAGTAAAAAACCAAAACGGGAACAAATACAATATTTAAAATAACAAGTAAATTTAAATCAACAAACTGACCAGTATTTCAATGGGAACTATGGGTCTGCTTTTGGTAATGAGATGGTCAATGTCCAGTTCCATATTTGTCACTGCTAGCCATAACAAGTGATATGACGTGCTTCCAGAGCCGTGACCATGCGTCCCGCATCACCGGAAGTAGTACTGTACGTGAGCGATGCCGCTCTTTGCGGATGCATCCTGTGCTCCTCTCACTGACCACCAATGAAAGAGGTGCAACTTCCACAACTGCTGCAGGGGCCGGATAAATGGCCTCAGGGGGCCTCATGAGGCCCGTGGGCTGTAGTTTGGGGACCCCTGCACTAGATCAACTGTATTTAAGAGATATCTTCAGAACCTTTCACCCTAAAGCAGCAAAATATACATTCTTTTTCAGTGTACATGGTACATTCTCTAGGATAGACCACATATTAGGGCACTAAACGAGTTGCAACAAATTTAAGAAGACTGAAATCATATCAAGCATCTTCTCTGACCACAATGGCATGACACTAGAAATCAACTACAATAGAAAAACTGAAAAACATTCAAACATTTGAAAACTAAACAGCATGTTATTAAATAATGAATGGGTCAACAATGAAATCAAGGAAGAAATAAAAAATTTCCTTGAAACAAATGAAAATGCATATACAACAACTCAAAATCTGTGGGACACAGCAAAAGCAGTCCTGAGAGGGAAGTTCATAGCAATACAGGCATACATTAAAAAGCTAGAAAAAGCTCAAATAAACAACTTAACCCTGCATCTAAAAGAACTAGAAAAAGAACAGCAAGTAAAACCCAGAGGAAGTAGAAGGAGGGAAATAATAAAGATCAAAGCAGAAATAAATGACATAGAGACTAAAGAAACAATACAGAGGATCAATGAAACCAAGAGCTGGTTCTTTGAAAAGGTAAACAAGATCGGTGAACCCTTAGCCACACTCACAAAGAAAAAAAGAGAAAGGACTCAAATAACATTAGAAATGAGGATGCAGAAGTAACGGACACAGCAGAAACACAAAGGATTATAAGAAAATACTATGAAGAACTATATGCCAAAAAATTAGACAACCTAGGTGAAATGGACAAATTCCTTGAAAAATATAATCTTTCAAAAATCAATCTGGAAGAATCAGAAAACCTAAGCAGACCAATTACAACAAATGAGATCGAAACAGTTATCAAAAAACTTCCAACAAACAAAAGCCCTGGGCCAGATGGCTTCACAGGTGAATTCTACCAAACATTCAAAGAACTAACACCAATCCTTCTCAAGCTATTTCAAAAAATTCAAGAGGAAGGAAGACTTCCAAGCTCCTTTTATGAGGCGAGCATAATTCTGATTCCAAAACCAGGCAAAGACAACACAAAGAAAGAAAACTATAGGCAAATATCCCTGATGAATTTAGATGCTAAAATTCTCAACAAAATATTAGCAATTGGACACAGCAATACATGAAACAAATCATATACCATGATCTAGTGGAATTGATTCTGGGGAGGCAAGGCTGGTACAGTATTTGCAAATCAATCAATGTGATTCATCACATAAACAAAAGGAAGGACAAAAACCACATGATAATATCAATAGATGCTGAAAAAGCATTTGATAAAATCTAGAACCCATTGATGATCAAAACTCTCAGCAAAGTGGGAATACAGGGAACATACCTCAACATGATAAAGGCCATCTATGACAGTCCCACAGCCAACATCATACTCAATGGGCAAAACTTAAAAGCAATCCTCTTAAGATCAGGAACAAGGCAGTGGTGCCCCTTTCACGACTCTTATTCAACATAGTTCTGGAAGTCCTAGCCACAGCAATCAGACAAGAAGAAGAAATAAAAGGTATCCAAAATGGAAAAGAAAAAGTAAAACTATTGTTATTTGCTGATGATATGATACTGTACACAGAAAACCCTGAAGTCGCAGTAAAAAAACTACTGGACCTGCCTGACCAGGCAGTTGCGCAGTGGACAGAGCATCGGACTGGGATGCAAAAGACCCAGGTTTGAGACCCTGAGATCGCCACCTTGAGTGCAGGCTCACCTCGTTTGAGCAAAGCTCACCAGTTTGTTGGACCCAAGGTTGCTGGCTCAAGCAAGGGGTTGCTCGGTCTGCTGAAGGCCCACGGTCAAGGCACATATGAGAAAGCAATCAATGAACAACTAAAGTGTCACAATGAAAAACTGAGGATTGATGTTTCTCATTTCTCTCTGTTCCTCTCTGACTCTCTCTCTGTCTCTGTTAAAAAACAAACAAAAAACTACTGGACCTGATAAATGAATTCAGCAAGGTGATAGGATATAAAATTAATACTCAGAAATCAGAGGCATTTTTATACACCAACAATGAACTGTCAGAAAGAGAAATTAAGGAACAATCCCCTTCACTATTGCAACCAAAAAAATAAAGTACCTAGGAGTAAATTTAACCAAAGAGATTAAAGACTTATACTCGGAAAATTATAAAACATTGATAAAAGAAATCAAGGAAGATACAAACAAGTGGAGGCATATACCGTGCTCATGGTTAGGAAGAACAAACATCATTAAAATGTCTATATTACTCAAAGCAATTTATAAATTCAATGCAATACCGATTAAAATACCAATGATATACATCAAAGATATAGAACACATATTTCAAAATTTTATATGGAACCAAAAATGACCACGAATAGCCTCAGCAATCTTGAAAAGAAAGAATAAAGTGGGAGGTATCACACTTCCGGATATCAAGTTATACTACAAGGCAATTGTACTTAAAACAGCCTGGTACTGGCATAAGAACAGGCATATATCAATGGAACAGAACAGAGAACCCAGAAATAAACCCACACCTTCATGGACAACTGATACTTGACAAAGGAGGTAAGAGCATACAATGGAGTAAAGACAGCCTCTTTAACAAATGGTGTTGGGAAACCTGAACATCTACCTGCAAAAAAAATGAAACTAGAGCACCAACTTACACCATTCACAAAAATAAACTCAAAATGGATAAAAGACTTAAATGTAAGCCATGAAACCATAAGCATCTTAGAAGAATACATAGGCAGTAAGCTCTCCGACATCTCTTGCAGCAACATATTTGCCGATTTATCTTCACGGACAAGTGAACTAAAAGACAGGAAAAACAAATGGGACTATACCAAACTAAAAAGCTTTTGCACAGGTAAAGACAATAAGAACAGAATAAAAAGACAAACTACACAAAATGGGAGAACATATTCGACAATACGTCTGATAAGGGGTTAATAACCAAAATTTATAAAGAACTTGTAAAACTCAACACCAGGAAGACAAACAATTCAATCAAAAAATGGCCAAAAGAAATGAATAGACACTTCTCCAAAGAGGACATACAGATGGCCAATAGGCATATGAAAAAATGCTCAACATCACTAATCATTAGAGAAATGCAAATTAAAACCACAATGAGATATCACCTCACACCAGTCAGAATGATGCTCATCAACAAAACAACACAGAATAAGTGCTGGCGAGGATGTGGAGAAAAGGGAACCCTCCTGCACTGCTGGTGGGAATGCAGACTGGTGCAGCCACTATGGAAAACAGTATGGATATTCCTCAAAAAATTAAAAATCGAACTGCCTTTTGACCCAGCTATCCCACTTTTAGGAATATACCCCAAGAACACCATAGCACTGTTTCAAAAGGAGAAATGCACTCCATGTTTATGGCAGCATTGTTCACAATAGCAAAGATCTGGAAACAGCCCAAGTGTCCGTCAGAGGACAAGTGGATTAAAAAGCTTTGGTACATATATACTATGGAATACTACTCAGCAATAAGAAATGATGACATCGGATCATTTATAACAACATGGATGACCCTTGATAACATTATACTAAGTGGAATAAGTAAATCAGATAAAACTAAGAACTATATGATCCCATACATAGGTGGAACATAAAAATGAGACTCAGAGACATGGACAAGAGGTGGTGGTTCTGGGGGGGGGGGGGGACAAAGAAAACCAGACAGAAGGTAATGGAAGACTATATGACTTTGGGTGAGGGGTATGCAACATAATCAAATGTCAAAATAACCTGGAGATGTTTTCTCTGAACATATGTACTCTGATTTACAAATGTCACCTCATTAAAATTAATAGTAATAATAAAACAATTATCTCTTTCTATTTAAAAAGTTGTGATTCCCAGTTGAACAATGGATCTTGGACAACCTGTCTTTAATGGGCCAGCATTAGAAGTAATGTCCTTTTGTACTTTCCATCTGTGCATCAGTAACACTATGACCCTGATTCTTTACCTGCCCCTTTTAGTGGGCAGGATATAATTCCTCAGCCCTGGACTTGGCCATACAATTTACTTTGGACAATGGGATGCTTTCCAATATAACACAGAATCTTAAAAAGCACTGACACATTGCCTGCTTTCAGGCACTACCATGACCATGAGAACTTAACCAGGTCAGTATGCTAGATGACAAGAAACATTTGGTTGAGTTGCTCCAGTAATCTCAGTCACAGTTGTTCTAGAACAGCTGACGGCCAACCAACCTCCAGATATACAAGTTTATTCAAGAAACTAGATGCGTAAGCAAATCAACACATTATTTGAGAGGGCAGTAACAGAGTTTGGGACTGGTGGTTATGTTACATTACTGTGACATAAACAACTGATTCAGATTTTATAGTTATAACAAAATAAGAAAAGAAAAAAACCTGGAAATAATGGGATAAAATACTGATAAGACCCAATCATCAATGAGAGGTAGGGATAAGGAAAGTGAAAAAAAAATTTAGAATGACTCACAGATTCCTGGTTTATATGACTGGACATTCCCCAACTTTTACTAAAATAGGGGATATAGATTTAGGGAAAAGATAATTTCCTCAATTTGATTTTTCAAGGAATGCACTCAGTACAGCTCATATTTGCCTGAACAATAGAAGCAAGATATGTGTTTGTCACAAAGCAGAGAAATACAACCATAGGAAGTGCCAGTAGTTGAAGTACTTGAGTAGATGACTCATTTGGGAAAACACAACGGAGTTATGTTTATAGCATCAAGAAATAAGCTCATGACCAGAAACAACTCCAGTATCACTAATGCTTGCCAGAGCAGGTAGTAATAAAAATCAAACTCAGAGGATTTGAAGTGTAAATGGAGAAGAAAGTAAAAGCTGTGAAGTCAGCCTATTAATTAAGTAAAGTTTGGTTTTGAAGGGAATTTGAGAAAAAGAAAATGATAGCTAGATATCATTACTCTATAATTAAGTCAAGGAGTTATGCTAACCATAACTGTCCAACTATTAAATGTAAGGTGCTAGGGAATAAACCTCCATTACATAGATAACCTATAGGTACAGACAGTTTTCTAATGATGGAAAGGGGGTTCCAAAGGGTCCTCTGAAAGAACGGGGACACAGGTAGTGAAAAACGTGATTGGACACAATGGTTCTTACTGTCTCTGGGCAGATGATAGAATTTTTCTGCATTTCAGTTCCTTCATTTGTGTTTCAGTTGTTTATTGCTATGTGACAAATATAAAAATTTAGTGTTAAAACAGTAACCATATCTTGCTCACAATTATGTGGTTCAAGAATTTGAAAAGGTACAAAAGGAATTGCTCTTTTCTCTCTGGGGTCTGGAGTCCAAACTGGGGGGGCTCAAACATCTGGAAACAGTCCAACTGAGGTTACACATCTGGCATCTCAATTCTCACAGTTGAAGCCAGATGAAGCCTGGGCTGACTGAAAAGTCTAGGAAAGCTTTGCTCACTTTTCTAGTGCCAGGTGCTACTATTATTCAGTGTGGCCAAACGCTCTCTCTTCCTCCAAGGCTGGTCTCAGAGTAGTGAAACTTCTTACATAGCAGCTAGCCTCTACGAGAGCAGAGGCTGTCAGTCCTCTCAAAGGGATAAGCCTAGACCTAATCCAGGATCACACCCACTATATTTTACTGGATAAATAATCTAAATTAAACCAAGCCCAGATTTAAAAAGGTGAAGAAATCAACTACGCCTCTGAATGGAAAGGGTGGTTAAAATTTTGCAGCCTTCTTTATTCTGTCACAGTCTACCTTCTGGCCACATATTATTTACACTCCTTCATTTTCAAAATATATTCAACCCTTCCTGAGACCCCCAAAAGTCTCATCCTATTACAACATTGGCACAAAGTCAAGGACCTAACCTAAATCAAGTGCAGACTTGACCAGACGAGACTCTTCAGATCCAGATTCCTGAATGTAGCTCCTCAGATTCTTTTAATCTGAAGACCTGTGAACTAAAGACTACAGGCATCTGCCCAACACACACCCAATACACAACAGTGAGACAAGAATAGAAAACTGCAATGGGAGAAATTTAAAAAGAAAGAAAAGAGGCACATAACAGTCCCTGGTCAGTAGCAATTCTGACATGTCACCAGTTCCTTGATTAGTCCCAGGAGTGGCTGTCCATGTCTTTTAACTCTATTCTGTGGCTTCTAGACTGCATCCTCTGAGTCATTCTTCATTTTCCATAAAAATGGCCTATATTTGGAGCTGAATAGCTTCTTAGCCTGTTTGCTGTCTGTAGGCAGTTGAGGATCCAGATGTTTTTCTTTTCTTCCCATTATAACTCTCTGCCCCTTTCAATCTAAGTAATACAATTCCTTTTAAAACTCCATGGGTTTCTTATCAAATTATAATCAACTCCAATAGAAAAAATCCACTTTTTTTTTTTTTCTGAGAAGCCTTTCTCTACCTTGAGCCTCAGGTAGGGCTGCTGCTATGACATAATATCTTTATTTCTAGAAACTCTAACTGTTTAACTGCAAGGGTCTATAAGACACACATTTAAGAATCTTATAAGCATTTTAGTCTAGTTGAAGGTCTATGATGCATCACGCTAAATCTTCCATGTCTTAGTAAAGAATCCTACAGCATTTTAAATTTTATTTATCAAAAGACAATTTTATTTACAAAATGATAAAAAATATATATAAATATTATATATATAAAAAACTGCAGGCAGCTCTCTGAAGCCCTGCACCTAAAAATCTAAGCGGGTATTGTCTCTTTTATTAAACATTAATTATCTCATAAATTATGTATGCTAATTCTCCTTGTAGTTAGTAAATTCAATTCCAGTTAGAATTCCATGCTAAATTCTTTTAGAATTTCAGTGAATTTAGGAAGAGATTCTTTTTTTTTTTTTTTTTTAAACTCCATTTCTCCTTTTTTTTTAATTTTTTTTTTATTTATTCATTTTAGAGAGGAGACGGAGAGAGAGAGAGAGAGAGAGGAGAGACAGAGAGAGAGAAGGGGGGTTGGAGCTGGAAGCATCAACTCCCATATGTGCCTTGACCAGGCAAGCCCAGGGTTTCGAACTGGCGACCTCAGCATTTCCAGGCCGACGCTTTATCCACTGCGCCACCACAGGTCAGGCAGGAAGAGATTCTATACTGTGTAACTCTCTTGCTGAGATAGCATAAAGAGCTGGGCCTGGGAAATGCAAGAAATGTTACCACTCCTCCATTCCCTACTCAAAAACGCAAAGGTAGCTGATTTACCTCCCTTCCAACTGCCTGCTTAAACTACTGACCCGCATGCACAGCCTATCAAAGCTTGGACATATGTAACCTTCCTAGATTGGTGGTAATGAGCTGTCCGCCATCTTGTCATAGTTACCAGGCAACACAGCTAGAAAAGGAAAGCAACGGACCCTGAAGTGGAAAATTCCAGGAGCCTTCCCTTTTCAAAAAGCCTGCCTTTTCACAAAAGTCCACTTTGTTCCCATCTCATAAAAGCAGCCAAACGAAGGAATCCCCCAAGTCAGTTCAGAGGACCTTCATTTCCTCTGTGCTGCCTCCCTTGTGCTTGAGCATAAAGTTAATAAAATCTGTCTGGAAATTTATCTGGTGTCTCCTCTAAACAAGAACCCCAATACTGGTAACACTGCCATGTAATAAATGCTAAATGTTATGTTCAAACACAGTAACTAGCCTCAGCATAGGTTTTCCGGTTCAATCATTTATGTACCTTTTATTTTGTTTATTTTTAAAGGTAATATGGTTTACTCACATTGTGTGTGTGTGTGGGGGGGGGCGTGAGGATAGAGTTGAGGAGGTAGTAGGGATGATCAGAAAATAAATGAAGGTCAAAAAGAAAATAGAGGGTTGCATTCCTGGCTTGGGAATATGACTCTCTCCCCAAACACACACACACTCTGGCATTTAAAAAAAATGATGTCCATGATGATCAGTTTTAAATGTCAACCTGGCAAGCTATAGTCTCCAGTTATTCAATCAAACACTAACTAGGTTTTTCTCTGAAGTTATTTTGAACATGTGATTCAAATTCAAGATCAGTTTACTCCAAGTAAAGAATATTAGCCTAGATAATCTGAGTGGATCTGATTCAGTTTTGCTTAAGAGTAAAACTGATTCTTCCCTAAAAAAATTCAGCTGTGGACTGTAGCTGCAGCCTGCACCTGAGTTCCAGCTTGCCCTTCCTGACAGCCTGGTTTATGAGTCTTGGGTTTGCCTAGCCAGACCTAACAATCAGTAAATCAATTCTTTGCAATATGTGTGTTAATATATACCCTACTGATGCTGTTTCTCTGGTGTAACCCTGACTGATAAACTGCCTTATAGAGTAATGAGTTAACCATCACTGGAAAGATTATTATGAAAGAGATAAGTAAATGCAGTAAAAAGATGTGTAAGTTTTTAAAGGAGCCAATATGGCATAGAGTAAAGAACACAGACTTTAAGAGTCATACTGCCGCCTGACCAGGTGGTGGCGCAGTGGATAGAGCGTCGGACTGGGATACGGGAGGACCCAGGTTCAAGACCCCGAGGTCGTCAGCTTGAGCGCGGGCTCATCTGGCTTGAGCAAAGAGCTCACCAGCTTGGACCCAAGGTCGCTGGCTCCAGCAGGGGGTTACTCGGTCTGCTGAAGGCCCACAGTCAAGGCACATGTGAGAAAGCAATCAATGAACAACTAAGAAGTCGCAATGCGCAATGAGAAACTGATGATTGATGCTTCTCATCTCTCTCCGTTCCTGTCTGTCTGTCCCTGTCTATCTCTGCCTCTGTAAAAAAAAAAAAAAAAAAAAAAAAAAAAGAGTCATACTGCCTAGGTCCAAATCCCTGGTTTACTGCTTAGTAACCGTGTAGCTTTGGACAAGTTACTTAATCACTGTGCCTACATTTTCTTTTATATAACATAAAATCACAGTTTTTACCTCAAAGGGCTGTGAAGTTAAATTAGGTATTATTCATGTAGCACTGACAACAGTGCCTGGCACATAGGAAAAGATAAGTAATATTCTAAAAAGGTGACAGGTAGGCAGACAGATCTTCTAAGGGCCCTTTGGGTTCTAGAACAGTTTCAAATGCACAATTTTTAAAAGAAAATTATCATCATGTTAGGGGAACCATGTAACAGTGATTATGAGGAGAGGGCCTAGAATCAGATTGACTGAACTATATTACACGAAATTCTGCCACTTTAACTTTCTAAGTCTTAATTTTCTTATTACAAAAAAATGATAATAATAAAAGTATCTATTACATAGGGCAGTGGTCGGCAAACTCATTAGTCAACAGAGTCAAATATCAACAGTACAATGAATGAAATTTCTTTTGAGAGCCAAATTTTTTAAACTTAAACTATATAGGTAGATACATTCCTTACTGAGGTAGCGCCCGCACGTGGTATTCTGTGGAAGAGCCACACTCAAGGGGCCAAAGAGCCGCATGTGGATCGCGAGCCCAGATTGCCAACCACTGACACAAGGTTATTGTGAGAAATAAATAAGCCTTTTTTTTTTTTTTTTTTTGACAGAGACAGAGAGAGAGTAAGAGAGAGGGATAGACAGGGACAGACAGACAGGAACAGAGAGATGAGAAGCATCAATCATTAGTTTTTTGTTGCGCGTTGCAACACCTTAGTTGTTCATTGATTACTTTCTCATATGTGCCTTGACCGTGGGCCTTCAGCAGACTGAGTAACCCCTTGCTTGAGCCAGAGACCTTGGGTCCAAGCTGGTGAGCTTTTACTCAAACCAGATGAGCCCGCGCTCAAGCTGGCGACCTCGGGGTCTCGAACCTGGGTCCTCTGCATCCCAGTCCAATGCTCTATCCACTGCGCCACCGCCTGGTCAGGCAAATAAACCTTTTTATGTAATTTTTAAAGTTTTGATGAATAACTAAAATTTCTCCCTTAATGTTTATATCTTTTTTATTCTGAGTGATCCTCAGGTTATGGATATAAATCATCTCCTTATAATCTATAATTCTTCTAGTAGATTCATTTACTATTTCTAGTTGTCTGTTGATGGGCAATTCATGCTTGTTAAATAAAAAACATGCCCAATCTATATAAATAATGGGTAAGGATTTTTCTTAAAACACTATAGCAGTTATTATTTACTGATAATCTCCTACATATCAGGAGAAACACATCATATACCTAAATCTCACAACTCTGCACTATCTCCATTTTTCAGATTAGGATAGATCTTAAAAGTAACTGTGTGAATTTAATATAAACACATTGTAACACCTTTATTGTTTCTTTTAGAACTTTTATTATTTTCTGAATCTCAGTGTAATTCAGATACTAGGTTCATATTAAGTATCCAGGTAAGTAACTTCTAATCACCTGAGTAGCTAGGTTCTAAATCCTCAAAGGACAATCAGTTAATTTCTTTTTAAAAATGAGAGGGATTTTTCTGCTCACTGAAGAACAGATTGGACCCAACCGGCTACCATCCTTCAATTATCCTTCGGACTACCTGTCTCTAGTGTGCGACTTCAGCTTTAATGAGGATTCTGATGAACTTTTATAAAAGCTTATGTGTCTTTTTTAATCACAAGAGTCTTAATTGGGGATGTTTCCGGAAACTGAGATAGGCTGAGAAGTTGTCTGAGGAAGGGTCCCCAGTCTGTCTCCCTTCATGTTCAGTGTTTCCAGCATGTCCTTGGGAAGGAATGGTATATGGGCCTGTTCCATTAAACCCTACAGCACAAAGGTGTTTGCACTCCAAAAAAATGAGAGGGATTTTATTAGGGAAAACATAATAGTTTTCCCTAATCCAATGGCTTTCTACCTGAAGCCTGAGACCAATTTCTCCCTACCAATTAAAAGTGATATAATTTTGACTTATAAAAAGTCAAGTAAATGCCTGACCAGGAGGTGGTGCAGTGGATAGAGTGTCTGACTGGGATGTGGAGGACCCAGGTTTGAGACCCCGAGGTCACCAGCTCGAGCGTGGGCTCATCTGGTTTGAGCAAGGCTCACCAGCTTAAGCCCAAGGTCGCTGGCTCAAGCAAGGGGTCACTTGGTCTGCTGTAGTCCCCCGGTCAAGGCACATATGAGAAATCAATGAACAACTAAGGAGCCGCAACAAAGAATTGATGTTTCTCATTTCTCTCCCTTCCTGTCTGTCCTTATTTGTCCCTCTCTCTGACTCTCTGTTTCTGCCAAAAAAAAAAAAAAAAAAAAATCAAGTAAACTATATGCTAAGAAGAGAGGAAAAGAGGTATCCTCTTATCTCATAAATTGAATACTATACCCAAATAGTCAATATATTAGAGAAAGGACCTGTCGACTGAGGATGGTGGGGGTAAACACTTCTAAAATAGACTTGAATTTTTATGCATTTAACTATGATTTTAGCTAGGAATGGTGCCAAATTCTAGGGATTAAAATACTAACAAATGTAGATATTCTCTCTGCCCTTATAGATCACAGTGTAGTGGGAGAAACAGCTGAGAAATCAATGTTGGTGTTAAGTGCTACAATTATAGATATAAACATCTCCAAAATGGACTGAAAGCCAGTTTTTATTTCAGTCAATTACAGTCTACTTCCCAGCATGACCTCAGAAATCCTATACTTATTCCTATATAAAGTACTGTTTTATTTTTACTGAAGTATCAATCTCAGGTACCTGTGTATCATTGTAAATTTTATCATAAATGTCTTTATGTATCTGTCCTCCAGATTAAAACACCAAGCCTTACTTTTATTTGCTTATTTGCATTTCTGAAAGAACACAGTGCCAGGTACAAAGCAGGCACTCAGTAAGTGCTCACTAAGAATGACTAGAGAACTGAGTGACTAACAAAAGACTTTTATGTCTCTGTGTCATTTTATCAGTTGAATTATGATTTATTTACTAACCTTAGTAAAGTTTAGTTAAGACTGCAGCCCAAAGAGGAATTCACATTCTTCCCCAGTTTAACTATTTGTGGCTACTACTCATCTAGAGAACTGAGCTAGGATCGAATTGGAAGAGCTAAACCATCAACAGAACTGGCTCCCACAAAAGAAGCTCATTACTAGAATATCTGTTTAAACATGTTCTCTTGAGTTTGCAGTGCACATACAACAGTTTACTGATGCTATTGTATATGGACAACTACTTAACAATAACGTGGCATAAAAACTGAAGACTCATTTTGTTAAGTAAGACCATAAACTAATGAGATCTCAAGACAGTATCTTTAATTTTTTTGAGGACAAAGTCCAGATGAAGAAAACAGATTTGCCAGAGACTTAGGGTGTAGATTCAACAGTTGCCTTATAGGAAAAGAAAGTTTCAGAAGCTATTGAAAAGTTAACAATTCATGACAGTAGACAATAGGGTATACAGCCTTAAACCATGACCATAAAGCTTGGGACTTAAAACCTTTTTACAGCAAGTCAGATAAAGATATGACATCTATGTTGGATTTTCTAAGGCAGCCCTATTGTCAAATATGCTAGTGCATCATTTATCATTGTGAATTTTTAATTAGCAAATGTTTCTTTCTACAAGAGTTCCAAAGTTGATTCAGAAAATCATCTGCATAGATACATAGATACAGAGTATTACTGAATCTAACTTATATTATAACCAAAAAGTGAACCACCAAATTATTACTACAGGAAACATTCTTTACTACAATTCCTACAAAATTCTCATCACTTATTTAGATCTTCCAATAGACTATGAGCTACAAAATGACAACTCTTTAGCTCCCATTCTCCAGAAATTTAAAAAAAAATTAAATAAGCAAATGAATTCTAACAGTTTAAAATCTAAAAAGTATTGCTATACCTCCTTATCATGGGAATTTATTAGTATTTGCATTATAGTAATAAACCTCAACATTAGAAAGAAAAAGGTGAAGATCTATTAATAGTCATGATTCTGTTGGTAGTTGTAAAAGCTGAAGGGGTAACAAAAGTTCTAAGGAATAAAAGCATTAAATTCTTCTAGCAACTGCTAAAAAATACTGAGTTTACACACATAAATGTTTTACCTTTAACATAACTGCAAATCAGTTAAATATAATTATTCTGTAAGCCTATTTTATCAATGCTTTACTATAGCTCCTTTTACTTGCTCTATAACTAGCTTTTATAAATTTTGAGAAATAACCCATGGGTTCTAGTGTTTCAAATTTAGGTGAAAAATCTCAGATTTTTCTGTCTATACTGCTTGGTTTAATCACTTCAGTGGTGAAGCCCTAATCTTTCTAGGTTGAAGAGTTTTGCTTTGTTTTGTTTTTTTTAAGTTTATCGTCATATAATAGATGGCCCTTTCTCTTACTCCTATTAGGTACCCCTGATCTTAACTTTCTCTAGATCTACTATATACAAAACATCACATCTACACACTGTATGCTAAGGGTTTTAATTAGAGTAGAATATACTATGTTCACTTCCAGTATACTTTCCTAACCCTTTGAGTAGTGAGTTTTTTTCATTCTCACTGACCCCCAGGAGTGAATTTTTTTTTTCAAAAAATGAAATTAGTTCCAGTTACAGTTTTATTAACTTAAAATCATGTTTGTTTGATAATCAATGTATAGAAACAAGAACATACATTTGCCTTTTTTTAATGTTGCCTGACACACGTACGATCGTACTCTGGAAGGTCAGGAGGCACGAGGACATACATGAACGTTCAAACTATTCAAAGGGCTAATGACCAATACTCAGTCTCTTTATCTGTAGAACATGAGAGTACCATCAAAATCAACACAGTGATTCATACATTCCTTAAGTCGAAATTCAGAGACTATCATTCTTTAAGTACAGATAAAAAATTTCCCCTAAATAATTAGCTTATATTTGCTCACACTGAGGCTCATTTACCACTTCTCTACTTATTTTGTGAGCACCCTTTTTAATTTATTCCCAAGTCTTCCTCCTTTTAAAATGTGCATTCTTCCTTTTAATAAACACATTAGAATCATTGGATTATGAAGCTGGAAGAGATCACAGTCTCAACATCAAACCATGTTTCTTAATTTTATAGCATAGCTTGAAGTCATTAAAACATGTGTCCAAACTGAAGTAACAGAATGTATTAGGAAACAAATTTAAATTTTTTTCTTATTCTAAGTTTATGTTCTTACTATTAAATTACATCTTAACTTTAACATCTATTTAAAAAGACTGTAGGGAAAGAAAACTGATATTTACTTAACACAGTATATGTTTTGTACTATATTTTACATATTCTTTCCACTATTGCACATGACTCTATAAAGCTCAATAATAGGTTGTGTACTTTAATTATGAAAATATTTTGTCTGACTTTAAATTAATGTCTTTAGAAGTTACATTGTTTTCATCAGCTTTTACTGTTTTCAAAACAAAAAATTAAACTTTTAGTAGCTATAGTTCTTAACTTACAAATGTTGTATCAGATATTATAGTTCTATAGTTTCTAAACAGCTGGCCTTAAAACGGGGAGTAAAATGAGGATCAAATGTAGAAAAGATCACTGAACCATCCAAGGTCATCCCCCTACCATGGCTGGGAGAATAAAAGAACATCCTAAAAAACCCAGCCAATCAGATATTTCTCAAAAGTGCCATAGGCACTCTGAGTTCAATATGCCCCCAAGTCCTCTCTTACCCTTGTATTTAATATTTCTGACTCCATTATTGGCATCACAGCCCATCCAATGAGACACAGAAGCTAAAAACTTGGGAGTCATTTCTAATTCCTCCTTTTCCTCATTCCCCACCTACTATCAGTTAAGTAATCTGTTCATTTTTCTTTTTCAAATTTCCCACATTTCAGATCCTCTCCTAAACCGCTACCTCTAGCACCTTGATTCAGACCATAAAAGCTCCTCATTTGAGTGAGGAAGTCTTCTTATTGATCTTTCTGCCTCCACCCTTCCTTGTTTCACGATGACTCACCTTCACATGACCACCAAAATAATCTCTCTAAAACCAAAATTTTATGTCTCTACTTTATTTCAAAGTCTATACTAGCTCCCTAATCTCTATGGGATAAAATTCAAACTCTTTCCATTGCATGACCTCTGTCCCTATCTTCAGTCTCATCTCTTCAAGTACAGTCCCCCTTTCTCCCCTCCCACTAACCCATGCTCTATCCTTTAGTCATGAAGGACAACCTACTTCCTTTTCCTGAGTATGCCATGTTGCTGCACTGCTCTGCATCTCTGTTCACTCTGTGCTCCCTCAGAGCACATTTCCCCTGTAATCCTGCTCCTTACATTTACCATTTTCAAGGCTCAACTCAGGGTTTACCTCCTTTTTGAAGTCCTTTGTGAACCTTACGCTCCCCACCCAGTGTAAGTGACCATTCTTTCACTTGGTTCCCCCACTGAACTTCTATGAAAGCACTGGGTTTTATTTGTTTGTTTGATTCATTTGTTGACATGTCTGTGTCCCCCTTCTGAAATACAGGCACTCTAGAGCAGCTACTATATTCTGGTCAATCTTTATTTTCATAGTCTTGCTTAGAAGCTGTCATATATTATTACTATTTTTTTTTTTTTTCTGAAGCTAGAAACGGGGAGAGACAGTCAGACAGACTCCCGCATGCGCCCGACCGGGATCCACCTGGCACGCCCACCAGGGGGGGGGCGCTCTGCCCACCAGGAGGCGATGCTCTGCCCCTCCGGGGCGTTGCTCTGTTGAGACCAGAGCCACTCTAGCGCCTGGGGCAGAGGCCAAGGAGCCATCCCCAGCGCCCGGGGCCATCTTTGCTCCAATGGAGCCTAGGCTGCGGGAGGGGAAGAGAGAGACAGAGAGGAAGGAGAGGGGGAGGGGTGGAGAAGCAGATGGGCGCTTCTCCTGTGTGCCCTGGCGGGGAATCGAACCCGGGACTTCTGCACATCAGGCCGACGCTCTACCACTGAGCCAACCGGCCAGGGCCTGCTGTCATATATTAGAAGCTCAATTATGTGGAATGAATGAATGAACAAAAGAAAGAATTATATAAGATTCTTTTGAAGGAATATTTTTAAAGTTAAGATAAAACACAAAATTATATGATAATGACTTAGGTATATTTACTTGCCATAAATTCCACATTTTTCTATTTAACATATCTTTTTCCATATATGTATCCTGACATTTACTATCACCTAGCTGTATAGATAATTTTGTAAATTATAGTAATTGTTTTATTGTATTAATGTAATAGAACATCCAAACGACTTATGGCCGACAACTCCTGACTCTCTAGTAGGCTTTCCATAGCTATCCTGCTCCCCTGGGATCTTTCACGTGCTGCTTCCACCTCTCAGCTATGGCTCACTTTTTTTCTAAGCTGGCTCTTATGCCTCTGATTATTCTGTCCTTATCTAAGTGACCAGGAGAATAAAAATAATGGCTCCTGGACCAAAGATAATTTTATAAAGCAGATAATCGGCACAAAATGAATCACAGAATCACAAAACTGGATAAAACAACATGTGTTTATCATCCAAATACTGTTGCTGTTTGTTTTGACTTTTCTTAAGAAGTTTTTCCATTGATTTGAGAGGAAGGGAAGTGGGGAGGGAAAGAAAGAGAAAAAGAGAGAGAGAGAGAAGCAGCAACTTGTTGTTTCACTTAGTTGTTCCATTTAGTTCAGTACTCACTGACTGCTTCTTGTAGTGCCCTGACAACGGGGTCAGACTGGGGGCCTCCGGCACAATGGGCCAACACTTTATCCACTGAGCTACCTGGCCAGATCTGTTTTGACATTTTAATTCTTTTTCTCATTTCTTAACCGAAGTAAGACTATTCCTAAGTACTTCTGCTAATCCAGAGAATTGGAACAAATATCTGCTTCTGATTTTTCTTTAAAAAATTGTAATTTGAAGATTTAAAGAGATGAGTAAGCTATGAGATCACTAAATTTGTTTAGTCAACATTTAAATCTACAAAGATTTTCAATAAAAATATATTTACTAAGATTCAGTAATAAGTACTACAAAATTTTAATTCCAGTACAGTCTAATAAGAATATTAACTTTGTAGTTACCTTTACAAATTATATACAAATTACTAAACAATAATAATCTGTTCACTAAGCTTATAAATGCTTATTCAGAGAAAATACTGAATAAGTTAATTACCAGTAGGAAAAAAGATAAAATCAGCATTTGTTGATCTACACATTCTTGTGAAGATCCACAAATTCCCAAAAATGATGGAACAATATACTGTCATTTTTATTTCATGTAAAGAGAGCTATGTTCTACACCTGTGTAGTCCAACATACCATGTACTAATAGCCACCTATAAGTTAAAAATTCAGTTCCTCAGTTGCCCTGGTCACATTTCAAGTGCCAGATAGCTGCAAGCAGCTAGTGTCTACCACAGTATACAACACAGACAGGAACACTTCCATCACAGCAGAAAGTATGATTGAATAGCACTTCCCTAATCCATGGCAAAATGTAAACTTCTAAATACTTTAAAAATATCAATACAAGTTCAAATAGCAATTTTTTAGTTGACTATTTAGCAGGAAGAAAAGGCATACATTTACAGATGAAGAAATAATTAAATACAAATAGTAATAAAGACTTTCAGTATATAAAATTTTATATAGCTTAATTTATACCATATTGACCATGAATAGACTGTCAAGGTAATTTAATCCTTCATCCTCATTGTGCAGATGAGAAAACTGAAACTGAAGAACAGTACAAGAAAAAATAACTCTTATTTAAAATATTTAATATAGCCAAATAAAGGCACTATTGAAACAACCACAATGTTTTATAACTGACAATAAACTGAAACAAAGTAAAGTCTAAGCTATATGTCTTAGAATCAGCTTTTCCACTGGATACAAAAGCTGTTTAAGCACAACTGTTAGTATTTCAGGTCTGGGGTTAGGCTGCCTACGTTCATATGCTGCTCCTTGACTTATTAGTCCTGCAATCTTATGCAAGTCATTTAGATTCCCTAACCCTCTATTTCTTCAACTATAAAATATAAAATAAATAAATAAAATAAAATAAAAATAACTACTTCATAGAATTGAAAAGATTAACTGAAATTATTCATGCAAAGCACTTAGAGAACCTGGCACATAGTAAGCCTTCAAAAAATGCAGTTATAAAATTTGCATTTTGGTTGAACCTAGTCTTACTGGTGACTTTTTAATTTCTAATCTCCTTAAATTCTTAAAACAGAGAGATATTTTGGAAAATATACAAAGATCATTATGCAAACACGAGGTTACACAGAGTGGCTGTAGCACTTGTAGTCATGGGAGCATTTACATCCAAATCTCTATCAACATTTCACCCATAGGCCTCAACACTTCTGCCATGAGAGTAATATAAAGCCCCACAGACAACCTGCGGGGTCTATTTTTTTTTCTTTTCTTTTTTTTGGTGACAGAAACAGAGAGATAGAGGGACAGATAGGGACAGACAAACAGGAAGAGAGAGATAGATGAGAAGCATCAATTCTTCATTGCAGCTCCTTAGTTGTTGTTCACTGATTGCTTTCTCTTATGTGTCTTGACTCGGGTGGGCTACAGCAAAGCGAGTAACCCCTTGCTCAAGCCAGCGACCTTGGGTCCAAGCTGGTGAGCTTTGTTCAAACCAGATGAGCCCACGCTCAAGCTAGCGACCTCCGGGTCTCGAACCTGGGTCCTCCGCATCCCAGTCTGAAGCTCTATCCACTGCGCCACCACCTACCTGGTCAGGCTTTTTTTTTTTTTTTTTTTTTTTTAATGAAATAAGCAAACTAACAAAAAACTTCCCAGGTTAAAATAAGTGGCATGTGTTTTTTATGTTGGTAACTGTGGCTAAACTAAAAAGTGAGAGACTGGATAATTAAAACAACATGAGTTTAAAACTTCTTGGGAGATTTACGGTATATACTCATATTTCTACAACATTATGTCTTTGTGTATTAGCTAAAGTTTAAATAACTGCATTTAAACTTTGAAACACATATATTTATTTTGAGAGTAATTTTTAAAAAACACACAAAACAGCCTGACCAGGCGATAGCACAGTGGATAGATCATTGGACTAGGATGTGGAGGACCAGGTTGTAACCCGAAAAGTCGCTGGCTTAAGTATGGGCTCATTTGGCTTGAGCAGGGTCTCACCAGCTTGAGCATGAGATCATAGACATGAATCCGTGGTCGCTGTCTTGAGCCCAAGGTCGCTGGCTTGAGCAAGGGGTCACTTGCTATGCTGTACCCCCCTCCCCTGTCAAGGCACATATGAGGAAGCAATCAATGAACAACTAAGGAGATTAAGGAGCTGCAATGAAGAACTGATGCTTCTCATCTCTCTCCCTTCCTGCCTGTCTGTCCCTATCTGTCCCTCTCTCTGACTCTTTCTGTCTCTCACACACAAAAAAAAACCCCGCACAAAACAAGTATGTAATGGTATAAGTTATTCTTTCATTAAGTTTTAAGACGTATTGGCCTGTCCTGTGGTGCTGCAGTGGATAAAGTATCGACCTGGAACCCTGAGGTTGTTGCTGGTTCAAAACCCTGGGCTTGCCTGGTCAAGGCACATACGGGAGTTGATGCTTCCTGCTGCTCCCACCTCTCTCTCTCTCTCTCTCTTTCCCCTCTCTAAAAAATGAATAAAATCTTTAAAAAAGTTTTAAGACCTATTGATACAAATTCCTAGTTCACTACTATAGGTATGCAAATTAACGTTATCTGCAGAAACTGTGGAAATGAGAATGGACTCTCCTTAGCTTTTAACATTTACCTGCGTGAATGTTTAATTTTAAGAGCAGAGGAGTAACTTTCTGTAGAGTACAACTTAGGTACCAGATTGTCAAAGATAAGTAAGACACTTTTTAACTATCTTTATGCCCAGTTTGTCTTCTGGAATATTTTTAGAATTAAGCTCCAGAATTGCTAATATGAAACATGGTACAAACCAAACCTCAAGTCTCAATCGACCTTTTATTTTAAAATCAACTTTCCAAATCAAACATTTTCCTATTGGTAATTTTCAGATTTCTAACTTCACTTTCCATAATTAGCACTTATTGTATATTGCTTTCCAGTTACTTTTATTTGGATATTGTCTCTCTTATACTGGAAAGTAAATTTCTTGAGCTTTTACTCACACAGTATCCAAATGAAACTAAGGCAATTGATGGGCAATTTGAAAATATATGTATTAATTGGTTATTTAGTGATGCAGAATGGAGTCAGGGAACCAGACTCTGTTCCTTACTCTGGTATCACCAATAGTACGATTTCAACTCCAGCTTCTTCAGAGGTCAGGCTCTTTGCCTTTGAAATGGAATGGTTACATAGGCTATCTCTAAAATCACTTAAACTGTACTTCTAAAACTTTATGCTTTCATGTATCCCCTAAAGTTGATATAACTACATTCAAATTATGAAAGGTATATATTTTCAAGAATAATTTAAAAACACACACAACAGATATATATCATAAAGTTGTTTTCATTAAGTTTTAAGATATAGCAATAACATTTTTTTATTCACTACAGTAGAACAGCAGCAACACATGCCTGATAACATTACTCCAAATTAAAATTACAAACCGATCAACCCGTTACATTTCAAATAATTGCCCCTCTGGAAGCCATCATTTGTTATTTTCTTTTATAACTTCACAAGATTTACTCAAACTACCACAATGACACTCAGTTTCCATTAATAAACCTACATACAAAGCTGGCAAACATACATATGAACTAGGCCGTCGCTAACAGTTAAAACACAAGAAAGAGGCCCTGGCCGGTTGGCTCAGTGGTAGAGCATCGGCCTGGCGTGCAGAGGTCCTGGGTTTGATTCCAGGCCAGGGCACACAGGAGAGGTGCCCATCTGTTTCTCCACCCTCCCCCTCTCCTTCCTCTCTGTCTCTCTCTTCCCCTCCTGCAGCCGAGGCTCCATTGGAGCAAAAGTTGGCCCGGGTGCTGAGGATGGCTCTATGGCCTCTGCCTCAGGCGCTAGAATGGCTCTGGTTGCAACAGAGCAACACCCCAGATGGGCAGAGCATCGCCCCCTGGTGGGTGTGCCGGGTGGATCCTGGTCGGGCGCATGCAGGAGTCTGTCTGACTGCCTCCCCGTTTCCAGCTTCAGAAAAATACAAAACAAAAAACAAAAAAAAACAAACAAACACAAGAAAGACTATTCATTGGAATAATTTAAATATATTCAGATAAACATTTAAAGTTCCCATTCTGCTTTCTATAAGTATTCCAAGATCATCCCATAGCTATAAGCTTCAAATTATTACTGTCTAGAGAAGAACTGGTTTGGTAACTTAATAACATAAATACAGTAGTTCTCCGTATCCATGGGAGATACATTCTTAAGGCCCCCAGTGGTTGCCTGAAACTATGCATAGTACTGACCCCTATATAAACTTTCTTTTTCCTATACATACATATCTATGATAAAGTTTAATTGACAGAGTGTAGTATGTGAATAACAATAGGAACTAATAATAAAATTTAAAAATAATAATATACTGTAATAAAAGTCATGTGAATGTGGTCATACTCTCAAAATATCTTATTGTACTATATAAACCCTTCCTGTGATAATGTGAGATGATACAATGCCTATGTAACAAGATAAAGTGAGGAGAATGACACAGGCATTGCCACTATAAGGGTTACCTGAATATAAGCACTGTGATATCATGACATTCAATCTGATAACCAAGATAAGAGACTAACAGGCAGGTAGTGAGTATGCCAAACAAAAGGGATGGTTAATGTTCTGGGTAGGATGGAGTGGGATGGTGCCGAACTCCATCATGGTACTCAGAACAGCACAAATTTAAAACTTAAGAATTGGCTTTTTTATGGAATTTCCCATTTAATATTTTCAGAATGCGACTGATCACAGGTAACTGAAACCACAATAAACAAAAACATGGATAAGGTGGGACTACTATATATAGATCACAAAAGAGTCTATTATCATTATAAAAATATAAACACTGTACAGGTCAGCATTGCTAATAAAAATCACTGATATGATTCAATTCCCAAGCACACTTTTTGTAATACAATTTGCACATGATTTAGCTTAAATTAATACAGCTTTAATTAAAAGAAAAAATGACAACGCATTAGGCACAAATAATTCTTTACACTTTCCACATTCTTTATATTTTATATTATAGTACAGTTAGTACATTTGTGCAATTTTTACAAAAAGATAATGAAAGTTCTACCTCTACATTGATTGGCTCTACATTGATTGGCTTTTTAAAATTTCCATATCACATGCCAAATTGTGTTCATTGATCATCTGTATGATAGTATTACAACCAACTTCTCTGGAGCTCCTGAAAATTAACACCAAAACCTGACTAGTGAAACACATACCATATAATCTGATCTCAGTATTCATATTTAACAAAATGAATGACTAAATCTTTCCAAATCAATTTTGCTTTATTGATACAGAAAAAGTAACTATTTTCTTCATGCTAAATTACAAAATTAGCCTAAAACATATAACAAACATAGAAACATTAAAAGGTACTGTTTACACAAAATGCAATAAATCATCAGGCATTCCCTCAGGTGCTGAGATGTAATCTACTCATGGTGATATAACAAATATCATTTGTTATATGGTCATTCTGAATTTTAAAATTGGAGGTGAACCTGACAAGGGCAAATACACTTTTTTTTTTTTTAACACAACAATCCTGATCTAGTATATGTTGAGGGGGACCAAAGTTTTGCCACCCCAAAATGTGCCTTCTGGAACATAGATTTTAAGCTGGTTATTAAGAAACAAAAGACTCAGAAAGAACTTTTGACCCTCTCGCTTTACCTTCCTAAAGAAATTCAGATAGGAAAAACTTGCTTAATGAAAGAAGCATCGCCTGACCAGGCGGTGGTGCACTGGATAGAGCGTCAGACTGGGATGCCGAAGATCAGGTTGGAGACCCGAGGTCGCCAACTTGAGCGCGGGCTCATCTGGTTTGAGCAAAGCTCACCAGCTTGGACCCAAGGTTGCTGGCTTGAGCAAGGGGTTACTCGCTCTGCTGTAGCCCCATGGTCAAGGCACATATGTGAAAGCAATCAATGAACTAAGGTGCCACAACGAAAAACTAATGATTGATGCTTCTCATCTCTCTGTTCCTGTCTGTCTGTCCCTGTCTATCCCTCTCTCTGACTCTCTGTCTCTGAAAAAAAAAAAAAAAAATGAAAGGAGCATCACCTTAACATCATAATATAAACTACAAGTGTCAGACAGGGAGAAATGCAGCAAAGCCTGTTAGACTTCCCTCTATGCCTCACTGTTTCAGGGTGGCCCAGAAAGAATTTATCACAAGTTTGAGCTTTTAATCTACCTGTAATAGTCCACTTTCCCTTTGAAATTCCTGACCACTGCCCCCCTATCCTTTGTCCAAAATGCAATATAAACCTCAATTGCCTAATGTGTCCTCAGGTTTCATATCTTATGGCACCCCCAAATGTACATCAGTATGGATTCTGGAGATTTTCTCCTGTTGATCTGTTGCATGTTGATTTATTAGCCCAAATAGAGGAACTTAGAAGGTGGGATAAAAATTACTTTTCCCCTTCACTACATATACATATAGCAATACAGAAATTCAATTTTCATATATATATATATATGAATATATACATATTACTGTTTGTTGTAAATTGTGGCCTGCCTGCACTTTTAGCTCTGAGAAAAGAATTCACCACAGTATTCTGGAAGCTCTTTCACTCCGAGTGCTACAAAATAACTTTTACACAGTTGCCGATTCTTGACTGTCCTGAGAAGACAAGCCTATATTGCAAGTTGCTCTTCAGTCTTACCATATTTTACATTCCTAATCTGAAGAGGGGGGCTCTCTAAAACATAGTTCCCACTCAGGATTAACGTCACCTGTGGAGAGCCAGACTAGCAGCCCCTCACCTTGGAGTAAGGTTGGGTTGCAACGGTGATGGAGGGAACAGAGCCAATTCTGCCTGCAGGACTACCTGTGGCTCCCAAAGAAGGGGGGGGGGGGGGGTGGAAGCGAAGGTTAGGATGGTACAAGGGACTTTTTTAAACGCACCATATTTGGGGAAGTGTTTCAGAATGTGTAAGTCTCCCTCGCTCCAGTGAAAAGGGGGAATCGTGGGGACCGCTCTTCTCCCTCCTCTTTCCATCAGGCCCTTCGCGCTCAGCCCTCACGCCGGACCTGGGGGGGGAGGGCGGTGGAGGAGGAAGGCAGCTGGTCCCCAGGGCCCCCTCAAGCAGCTCCCGATCGCCGCTGCGAGGCCTGGACCATGCCCACGGCCTGGGGGCACCGACCCAGAGGGGCGCTCGGTGCGCCGCGCCCGCGCGCCCGCTCGGGTTGCCCAGACCCGGCCCTGACTCACCGCTCTCCACCTCGCTGCCTTTCTTGGCGGTCGCCGCGTTCCCCATGACTGGGGCGACGGAAAGATGGGGTCAGCGAGGGGGGTGGGGGATGGAGCCGTCCCCGCCGCTCCACCGCAGAGGCTACTCCCACTTTTGCACGGACCAGAGCGGTGAGTGCTCCTGGCACCGAAGCCCTGAGTACCGGCGGGAAGACTGGGCCGGTTCGGTACGCGGGTTTCTGAGAACTCCTCTGCCCCGGCGGTAGCGACGGCGGCCGCAGCACCCGCCACGAGCAGACACTCCCCCTGCCCCGGCCCTCCCTCCCTGCGCGCCCCCGGGCGCCCGCGCGCCCCGGCCGGGTCCCGGTCTCTCTCCCCGGGCGGGTGTGCGCGCCGGAAGTGACGTGACCGGGAACTCGCGGACCCTCCTGGGGGGTCGATCGGCCGGCGGAGACAGACCCGTACGGCCGGGACTGGCTGTGCCGCGGCCCTCCGAGCCGGATGTTGTCGTCGGCCTGGTGTCCGGGTGCCCACCTCCCAGAGCCCGCGTGTCCAGTGCCCGGAGCGGCGCCGGGAAGCCGTGCTGGGCTCGGGCGGCTTGTGCCCCGCAGCGCGGCGGCTCCTCACTCTGCGGCCGTCTTCTCCCCGCACCCTCGGCCGGAGAGAACCGCAGCGTCGGGAAGGAGATGACTTGCGAGGGGACATTCCTAGTCCCCGCCTCTGGATCATTAGGGCTGTTCAGTATGAGCCGCGGAAACAACCTCGTCCCTAGTCGCGATGATGGTTGGGCGCCAGTCCGCCTCGCAGATACGGGTGTTCGCCGAGCCCACCGCGGGGTCCGCGGGGTCCTCCCGCAGCGGTCACACGCCCTGCGATGTTCCCAGTGCGCTTTCCCTCGCCGCGGTGTCGCCGGTTGCTGCCTCGGGTTTTGTCAGACATCCCAGGAGGAGGAAGGGCAGTATCCGTGTTTCTGCAGAATGCCTATTGATGTGCGCCCTTTTATGGAGCAGCTTTCGGTGTAGATGGTAAAATAAACGCATTCCTAACTGGTAGCTGCGTGTTTATTAATATACATACATCTTAGAGCGCGTAATTTGAAAATAGCTTTGCTTAGCGTGTAATTTATGTGGCACGATAGTACTTTTTTTGTGCCATGTCTCTTTGAACTTCGCGCTGTGAGCCTTTATTCCATATTTGGTGTGGAAAGACTAAATTTCCCGAGGGGCAGAGACCACATTAAATTTTTTATGTTCCCAAGGCAGTAATTATTTAATGGATACCTGTTGATTTCTCAGAATTTAAAAAAAATATTCTTTATTACTGACAAAAACGGAGTTGCAACTTGAAAGTTTTGTCAGTCAGCTCGTCCTGCTATTTCTTACTATAAATTTTGTTAAACCAATTTAACAAACATTTATATCATGATACTATATTTTAAGTACTATACAAACAGTAGCTCATTTTATCCTCAGGTATGTTGCTTTATTATTATTATTATTTCACTTATGAGCAAACCGAAGCACAGAGAAGTTAAACAACAGCCTAGGTTACACAGCTATTTGGTGGGAGTAGAATCTGAACCTAGATAGTTGGGTTCCAGAGTCTGACCTTCAATATACATTATGTTGATCAGAAACCTATTGATGCGGTGGTAAATTGCTTTCTCTCTAGTAAAAATCCCATTAACTTGATAATAGTTGCAGTGAGGTTACTGTTTGGGGAAATTTGTTACATTTTTTTCTAGGTTTCCATTAAACTCAAGTAACATAAAAGTAATAGAATGTTTGGGTGATGGGCACACAATGAAATATACAGATCATGTATCACAAAAATGTACACTTGAAACCTATATGATCCTATTAACCAATGTCACCTTAATAAATTTCATTAAAAAATAATAGAACAAAGGGTTTGGTCTAGATGTCGTAAGGTTTTGTGTCAGCATTAAACAGTATTGCAATAGTATCATCCTTTTCATCACATTTAGTTTTGTGTTGTGGATGTGACATTTTGCCTTACATACAAAGAAAGTTCAATAAATAGCATTAGGTCAAATATATACCAAATTAAAGACAACTTTTTAATATACTTTATTCTGGAGGGTATCTTTCTAGAATCCTGGAATTCTCATACTGGCCGTATGCTATCTACAAGAGACCCACCTCAGAACAAAAGATACAGACTGAAAGTAAAGGATGGAAAAATATACTCCACATAAATGGAAACATAAAGCTGGGGTAACAAAACTTATATCTGACAAAATAGTCTCTAAAACAAAGGCTATATACTAAGAGACCAAAAGTGACACTACATAATGATAAAGGGAGCAATTCAATAAAAGGATTTAACCATTGTAAACAGTAATGCACTCAATGGAGTAGCACATAAATACATAAGGAGATCTTGATGGACATAAAGAGAGAGATAATAGCAATACAGTCATAGTTGGGGATTTTAACAACCCATTGACATCAATAGATAGGTCTTCCAGACAGAAAATCAACAAGAAAATGGAGGCTTTCAATGACATGCTAGATCAGTTGGATATCTTCAGAGCACTTCACCCCAAAACAGCAAACATCCATTCTTTTCAAGTGCACATGGAACATTTTCTAGATATGATCATATGTTAGGACACAAAACAAGTCTTCATAAATTTAGGAAGATTGAAATCCTATCAAGCATGGTCTCTGACCACATGGTATGAAACAAGAAATCAACTTCAATAAAAAAAACTGAAAAACATTCAAACACATGGAGGCTAAATAGCATGTTTTGAACAGTGAATGGGTTAACACTGAGATCAAGGAAAAAAATTAAAATTACCTGGAAACAAAAGAAAATGAACATACAACAACTCAAAAATGTATAGGACACAGCAAAAGCAGTCCTGAGAGGGAAGTTTATAGCATTAACAGGCTTACCTTGAAAAGCAAGAGAAATCTCAAATAATCTAACCGTATATTTAAAAGAACTAGAAAATGCACAACAAATAAAGCTCAGAGTAAGTAGAAGGAAGTAAATAAAGATCAGAGCAGAAATAAATGATACAGAGTCTAAAAAACAATACAAAAGATCAATGAAACCAAGAGCTGGTTCTTTGAAAATAAATAAGATTGACAAACCTTTAATCAGACTCATGCGGAAAAGAAAGGACCCAAATATATCAGAAATGAAAGAGAAATAACAACTGACTTCACAGAAATACAAAAGATTATAAAATATATGCCTTTTTAGGAACCAGCTTTAATAATAAAGGAATTGTTCATTTATAATTTGTCCCTTTACGTAATTTTGAATTCCAGATCTCTAATAAGAAGGCAGCCATCTATTTTTGTAAATCATTAATTTGAAAAGGATGCAATTACGTGATTCTAGAGTTCGATATATCAGAACTACGTCCCGAAAAACTAATAAGCAAAAAATTCAGTTTTGCAAAATGTATCCCTGTCTCAATTTAATTTTATCATTAGTTGAAAAAGAAAATTAATTGTTAATAAATAAAAACTCAACAATTGAAAATATTATTTTTTCCTTATACTAACTAATATTTGTTTCTTAGCTTCCACTGCTGCTCTGATCAAGGAAAATTATAATTTAACAGTATAGTTTTATAGTTTTTAACTAGTTAACATTCACAATGATTTAGTTGTAATTAATACAAGTTGGCTTTTTATTGTTAGAAAAGTTATCTGTGAGAATTCAATTGTTTGCATAGCGTCTAAAAGACTTTCAAGATTTTTTTTTATATTTTAGAAAGGATTGAAATTTTATTAACTAGTTATTCTTGAGTGATTAGAGACTGGAGCTCGCATGGGGCAATGCTATCCTTTGCAATGAATGACTTTGCTGTAACTTAGACAAGTACAAAGGTAGAACTGTATTTGGTTTCCCTATGAAAGCAAATTTATAGCAAGTTTCTTACAAAATTCACAAGCTGATTCTAAAATCCATATGGAAATGCAAAGGACTTGGAATAGCTAAAACAACTTATAAAAAGTAGAGCCAAGTTGGGAGACTTTAACCTGACTTAAAGATTTATTATAAAACTACAGGATATTAGGGTTCTCCAAAGAAACAGAACTGCGAACTTGAAAAACGAGGAAAGTTGGTGGTATAATTTAATGAGTCTAAAGGCCTGAGAGCCAAGGGAATGGTGTGATTAGTCCCAGAGCTCCAAGGCCTGATATCCGAGAGCTCTGTCATCTGAGGGCCAGAGAACACGGGTGACCCAACTCAAGAGAATTCACTCTTCCTCCACTTTTTTGTTCTATTTGGGCCCTTAGCAGACTGGGTGATGCCCACTCATATTGGTGAGGGTGAGTGGATATTCTTTACTCACTCTACTGATCTTCTGGAAACACCCTCATGGACACACCCAGAAATAATGTCTTACAGCTATCTGGGCATCCCTTAGCCCAGTAAAGTTGAACCATAAAATTAATAGTCCTATACAATAATCATCAGACTGTGTTGATGGTATAAAGATAAATAAGCAGATCCATAGAACAGAAGAGAGAATCCAGAAAGAGAACTGTACATATATTTTCAATTGATTCTTAACAAAGGCACAAAAAGGTTAAGTTACATATTCAGTGGAGAAAGGTAATGGTTAAACAGATAGTTCCATAACAATTTGATCCTTATGTCACGTATTTTGATCATATATCTATATCTGAGTTATATGGGAACATTAACTCAAAATGTACCATATACATAAATATAAAACAAAACTATGAGAGATTTTCTAGGTAGATTTTGTTGTTAATTTCTAGTGTTATTGCATTGTTGTCAAAGTACATTCTCTGTATTATTTTACTCTCTGAATTTATTTAGAGGGAGTTTATGGCCAGTTACATGGTCAAATTTTGTTTATACTACCAGTCTGCACGAAAAGGACTCCTCCACTAATAAGTAGGAGGTCATTTCCATGGCAGTGTCTCCTACTGTCAGCCCTGAGCTATTGAGCTCCCTCATTCATGGGATTCCTCATTGCATTAGTGAATAAAGTATCGTCTGGGTGCTTTTAAGAAATAAAGCAGTCAGTGGGTTCTCCAATCTCACATGAAATATCTGTCCAAAATTCACACACCTGGAGCCAGCTGAGCTTTTCTTTAATACTATTCCAATGCATTTCTAGTATTCCCATCTCATTTAGGTAGGCATCAGAATGTCCAGGCTTCAAAATGTCATCTCAAACTATATTAGGACAGCCCCAGAAGTCCTACCAGAATGTTGAATCACAAAAAAATGGGTGAATGTTCCCCATATCAATAAGATTTCCTCCATCCAATCCTATATTTTTCAGCCTCCTCTACTAGCAATCTACTCCCACAGTTGTTCCCATAGTTCCTGCAAGTACTTTTTAGCCAGACCTGAAATTCCTTTTGTGTATACAGTGCAGTCAGCTCTTGTTATTTGAGGTAGTTGTGTTCTATGAAGTCACTGAACCATATCCCTAAGTTAAATACAAGGTTAGATATCTGGTAACTTTGGTTCATAACATTTTCATTGACTGATCAATACATAGCCTTGTTTTATATGTGTTGCTGTTTAAAAACACCTTAGTTAATATATGTGGTTGATTCATTAACATTGTATAACTCATGACTGAATGAAGCTAATGTAAGACATATTTTCTTCATAAGGCACAACACAGTCTTTTGAACTTAAAAACATTAGACAACAGCCTGACCTGTGATGGCGCAGTGGATAAAGCATTTACCTGGAACACTGAGGTTGCTGGTTCGAAACCCTGGGCCTGCCTATTCAAGGCACATATAAGAGTTGGTGCTTCCTGCTCCTCCCCTCTTTCTCTCTCTCTCTCTCTCTCTCATTCTTGTCCTTCTCTAAAAGGAATAAATAAACAAAACAAAGAAAAACATTAGACAGCATTTCAGAACTACCCTTGGGGGCCATTTTAAACAGCAAAATTACCAATAAAAAGCACAAAATGTGAAGAAAACATGGTATTAGAAAGATTTGAAAAAGGTCTGAGAGCTGAAACAAGAAGGCAGTGCGGACTTATTCAACCTCATCTGGGTATCTACAACTAGCAACTCAAATTTTTGCAGCTATACATACAGCTGCAAATGACCATGAAAGTACTGTATCAACTTGGTGGTTACAAATAAATTTTAACAAGTAGGCAAACTTGACTGACCAGGTAGTGATGCAGTGGATAGAGCATCAGATTGGGATACAGAGCACCCAGGTTCGAAACCCCAAGGTCACTGGCTTGAGCACGGGGTCACTGGCTTGAGCGTGGGATCATAGACATGACCCCATGGTTGCTGGCTGGAGGCCAAAGATCACTGACTTTAAGCCAAAGGTTGCTGGTTTGAGCCCAAGGTCTCTGGCTTGAGCAAGGGCTCCTTGGCTCTGCTCTAGTCCCTGGTCAAGGCACATTTGAGAAAGCAATCAATGAACAACTAAGGTGCCACAATGAAGACTTGATGCTTCTCATCTCTCTCTCTCTTCCTGTCCGTCTGTCCCTATCTGTCCATCTTGATGTCTCTCTCTCTGACCTTTTTGCAAAAAACAAACAAACAAAAAAACAAGTAGGCAAACTTGCAGATCTGGAGTTCATGAGCCTGACCATGCAGTGGATATGGCCTGGGGCCCTGAGGACCCAGGTTCAAATCCCCAGGGTCACCAGCTTAAGTGCAGGGTCACCAACTTGAGGATAAGATCATAGGCATGACCCCATGGTTGCTGGTTTGAGCCCAAGGTCACTGGCTTAAGCAAGGGGTCACTGGCTCAGCTGGAGCCCCCTGGTCAAGGCACATTTGAGAAAACAATGAACAACTAAGGTGCTGCAACAAAGAATTGATACTTCTTATCTCTCTCTCTTCCTGTCTGTCTGTCTGTCTCTTGCTCGCTAAAAAAAAAAAAATCTGGAGTGCATGAATAATCATTATCAACTGTATTTTCTCAAGCAGGAACTATACTTACCTGTTTAATGCAATGAGTGGAGAAGGTAGATCTTGAAGATGATAAGCATTTTCTTTGAGGCATATGTCTCAAGTGAGGTTCTTGAAAGATTTTTTAGCTCAGTGTCTTCTTCTTTTTATTTTTCTTAGAGAGAGGCAAGGAGAGAGAGGAACATCATGCTACTCTTGTATGTACCCCGACCAGGGAATCAAACTGACAACCACCATGCTCTGAGACAATGCTCCGACCAACTGAGCTATCTAGCTAGGGTTTAATATATACTGCTCATAAAAATTAGGGGATATTTTATAGCTTCATATTCATTTTGAAATATCCCTTAATTTTTTTTTATAAATAAATTTTTATTTTAATGGGGTGACATCAATAAATCAGGGTACATATATTCAAAGAAAACATTTCCAGGTTATCTTGTCATTTAGTTCTGTTGCATACCCATCACCCAAAGAGAGATTGTCCTCCGTCACCCTCTATCCAGTTTTCTTTGTACCCCTCCCCTTCTCCCTCCTTCCCTCCCCCCACCCCCCGTAACCACCACACTCCTGTCCATGTCTCTTAGTCTCGCTTTTATGTCCCGCCAATGTATAGAATCCTGCAGTTCTTGTTTTTTTCTGATTCGCTTATTTCACTCCGCATAATGTTATCAAGATTCCACCATTCTGCTGTGAGTGATCGATGTCATCATTTCTTCTAGCTGAATAGTATACCATGCTGTATATGTGCCCCATCTTCTTTATCCAGTCTTCTATTTTTTTTACAGTGATTAAAAGCCTTTAAGCAAACTCTTGGCCAATACAGCAAGAATCCATAAAAGAGTAGTGTCCGAAATATCCCTTAATTTTTGTGAGCAGTATATATACAGAGGCAGATTTAACGGTAGGTGCACCAAGCTCTCACCCTGGGCCCTGATTTCTGAAGGGCCCCGCAAAATGCCATCTTTACACTTTTTCTAATGAAGGGAAGGCCCTTCACTGGGCCCTTAGGGGCCCAATATTTTCTTCTGCGCCCAAGGCCTCAACCAACCTTAATTGCCGTGTGTGTGTGTGTGTGTGTGTGTGTGTGTGTGTGTGTGTGTGTGTGAGAGAGAGAGAGAGAGAGAGAGAGAGAGAGAGAGAGTGTGTGTGTGTGTGTGTGTGTGTGTGTGTGTGTGTGTATTTTGGAGACAGAGAGAGGAAAGGAGAGAGGGAGGAGTGGGAAGGGAAGCATTTCTTTGTTGTTCCATTCAGTCATGCATTCACTAGTTGCTTCCCCTGACCAGGGATCAAACTGTCAACCTTGTCATTTCAGAATAGTGCTCTTAACCAACTGAGCTAACTGGGCAGGGCCAACTGATGTCTTCTAACAAGGGGCAGAGACCTATTCTGCTGTTCAGAGTAGTCTGGTGATATTAGTCTCAGGCTTGCTTATGGGTCTTCAGAGTCTGACCTTTTCCTGTTAAGGCCATCTTTGACATTGAAGACCTGGAAAGGCTGGACATTCCATCTTTATCATAGCACTAGCACTCTTACAAACAGAGCTGGAGTCCAGTTTTCCTATAGCCTGCAGAAGATAAGGATCACCTTAAACAATACTATTGAGTTGCAAAAATGTGGATTAATAGTTGGAAAAACCTGAGCTTGTCTTTTTCTTCTTCAAGTCTTCTAAAAGTTAGCAACAGCCAATATCACCACCATCCTTATATTTACTATTGTTCCCATATCTTTTGCATTCCATAGCTATCCTGTAACCCAGTGTTAATCTTTAATCTTCACCCATCCCAACCCCATTTCACCAGGTAAAACAGATAAGAGAGGATAGCCAGCAAAATTTTAAAATAAAAAGCAATAACTTTCTTTATCAGATGTTAAAATATATTTTAAACCAAGGTAGAGTGCTGTCCCTCATCCCCCCCCCCCCCACATTGACAAATATTTTGTCATTCATCTACAAATGAAAATGCCTTTATGGAAACCGTGGGATCCAGCACCACTCACCAAGTAACGTAGGAGAGTCTTGCCCACCTGTGTATCAGGTAACAGACAGACCTCCAGCCTGGCTGTGGACACTGAAGTGTCCTGTGAACCACCTCCAGCTATGCTTGACTCAGTTCAGGAGCCCCTTTGTGCAACACTTACTGAGACAATCACTCATGTACAAGAGACCCTTTGCCGAAGTCCAGGTTTTCTGATGAGAGGACCTAGCACTCCACTGGAGAAAAATTTAAAAATCAGTTTGAACACATTGGAACAATTTAACTTTAACTAAGTCATTTCACTTGCAAGGCAGCACAGGTTAGGTCCAAGAGAGATATTCCTTGGCCCATTATTTCTCCGGTAAGGGAAAGAGCAGGCCCTCGCTTCCCCAGCTATGTAGATGGTGACAAAGAGGCTCATTTTTCTCTCACTCCATCTAGAATAGTAAGAAGAACTCTCCATGAGTAGAAAATGGGAAGAGACTGGGAAAGTAGTACATAGGACTGTTGGAGGACCTTAAACAAGCAGGAATCCTAACTGCTTGGTGGACTCCATCAAGAAGCCTCACCTACACCCACAACCACTCTGTGGCCAGCACCTTGCATGTGCTGCTAAATGTGGCACAACCCTAATGAATATTCACTCAAGCAACAAGGAGCTTTAGAAGATGGCTACTTAGCTCATCCAGATTGAGCGGAGGCTCACCAGCTTAAGGGAGGGGTCACTGGCTTGAGTGTGGTATCATAGACATGACCCCATGGTTGCTGGCTTGAGCCCAAAGATTGCTGGCTTGAAGCCAAGGTTGCTGGCTTGAGCCCAAAGGTTGCTGGCTTGAGCCCAAGGTCACTAGCTTGAGCAAGGAGTCACTCGCTCTGCTGTAACCCTCCCCTTCAAAGCACATATGAGAAAGCAATCAATGAATAACTAAAGTGCCTCACCTATGAATTGATGTTTTTCATCTCTCTGCCTTCCTGCCTGTCTGCCCCATCTGTTCTTCTCTCTGACTCTCTGTCTCTGTCAAAAAAAGAAAAAAGAAAGAAAAAGAAGAAGATGGCTAGTTAGCATGCATAGAAAACAAGCCCAACTCTGCAGGACAGCAGAGATGTGCTATAACAGTGGTCCCCAACCCCTGGGCCATGGTCCATGGGCCATTTGGTACCGGTCCGTAGAGAAAGAATAAATAACTTACATTATTTCTGCTTTATTTATATTTAAGTCTGAATGATGTTTTATTTTTAAAAAATGACCAGATTCCCTCTGTTACATCCGTCTAAGACTCACTCTCGATGCTTGTCTCGGTCACGTGATACATTTATCTGTCTCACCCTAAAGGCCGGTCTGTGAAAATATTTTCTGACATTAAACTGGTCCGTGGCCCAAAAAAGGTTGGGGACCACTGTGCTATAAGAAGCTGTCAACACTCATCCTGATGTATTTTAGGTTAGAGAGAAGGCATGTAAGCTTAATAGTTCTGCCACAAGGGGGAGCAAGAGTGTGCCCATAGAGGGTCTGAGAAAGCCTCAGAATCTAGCAGGGCTAATGAAAGTAATTTTTCTCCCTGAAGGCAGTTAGTAAAAACTGAAGGAGGTAACTGCTACTTCAAATGCAAAGATAGCCTCATAAAACTCCAATGAAAGTGAAAAATTAAGGAGAAACATGACACCATCAAAAGATCATAATGTTTCAGTAATCAAAGATACAGAGATCTATGATTTATCCAATAAATAATTCAAAATAGCTCTTTAAAGGAAACTCAATTAGCTACAAGAAAATACAGAAACACAGGTTAACAAAATCAGGAAAGCAATACATGAGCAAAAGGAGTTTAACTAAGAAACAGAAATTATACAAAAGAACCAAACAGAAATTCTGAAGCTGAAAAGGTCATTGAATGAAATGGGAAAATATAACACACAACACCAACAGCAGACTTGATCAAGCAGAGGAAAGAACTGGTGAGATTGAAGACAAAAAGGTTTTCTATTCAAAAGAACAAAGAAAAAATGAAAAGGTGTGAAGAATGCCTACATGATCTATGGCAGGGGTCCCCAAACTTTTTACACAGGGGGCCAGTTCACTGTCCCTCAGACTGTTGGAGGGCCGTACTATAAAAAAAACTATGAACAAATCCCTATGCACACTGCACATATCTTATTTTAAAGTAAAAAAACAAAACGGGAACAAATACAATATTTAAAATAAAGAACAAGTAAATTTAAATCAACAAACTGACCAGTATTTCAATGGGAACTATGCTCCTCTCACTGACCACCAATGAAAGAGGTGCCCCTTCCAGAAGTACAGCGGGGGCCGGATAAATGGCCTCAGGGGGCCGCATGCGGCCCACGGGCCGTAGTTTGGGGACCCCTGATCTATGGGATACTATTTATAGAGCCAATTTGTGAATTCTTGTGTTCCAAAAGGAACAGAGGAAAGGAGACAGAAAGCTTATTTAAAGAAAGAGTGGTGCCCTAGCCAGGTAGCTTGGTTAGAGCATCATTCTGATATGACAAGGTTGTGGGTTTGATCTCTGGTCAGAATCATACAAGAATCAACCAATGCATGCATAAATAAGTGGAAAAACAAATTAATATCTATCTCTTCTTTCCCCCCTCTCTCTAAAATCAATAATAAAAACAGAAAGGAAAAAAGAAAAAAGAAAGAAAGAAAGAAAGAAAGAAAGAAAGAAAGAAAGAAAGAAAGAAAGAAAGAAAGAAAGAAAGAAGGAAAAAGAAATGCTGAGAACTTTCCTAATCTGGGGAAAATTTTGGATATCCAAGTTCATAAGCTTATAGGTCACCAAGAAAATTAACTAAAAGAAATCCTTCCCAAGTCACATTGGAACAAAACTGTCAAAAATAAAAAAAAAACAAAGAAAGAATCTTAAAAGTAGCAAGAAGAAAAAAAACTTGTAACTTACAGGCAACCCCATAAGACCATTAGCAGATTTCTCAGCAGAAACATTATATACCAGAAGAAAATGAGATGAGTGGTGAAAAAAACAAAAAACCCACAATTGCCAACCAAGAACACTTTGCCTGGTAAAGCAGTCCTTCAGAAGTAAGGGAAAGATAAATACTTTCCCTGACAAACAAAAGCTGAGCTAATTTACTACTACTAGACCTTTCTTACAAGAAATGAAAAAAAGGAATCTTTCAAGCTGAAATGAAAGAATGATAAGTACATATGAAAATATATGTCACACTTGTAAAGATAAGTATGTAGTAAAATTCAAAATACTCCAATACCAAGTGCTGGCTGGTTAGCTAGTTAAGAGTGTCATCCCAAAACAAGGTTGTGAGTTTGATCCCCAGTCAGGGCACACAGAAGAAACAACCAAAAAATGCACAACTGAGTGGAGCAACAAATACTTCCCTTCCCCCCGCTTCCCTTCCTCTCTCTGTTTAAAAGTCACTAAAAATTAACTCCTGGCCGGATAGCTCAGTAGGTTGGAGTATCATTGTCCCCGAGCATGGAGGCTGACAGTTCAATTCCCCAGTCAGGGCACATACAGGAGCAGCTTGATATTTCTGTCTCTCTCTCTTCTTGCCTCTCTCAAAAAACAAAAACAAAATTAAAAAATACTCCAATGTCATAATACAGTAATGCATTACTTCTAAGTAATACCCAGTGGATGCCTGAAGCCATGGATAATACTGGACCCTATATATACATGGCTATAATAAAATTTAATTTATAAATTAGGCACAGTAAGAGATTAACAACAATAACACATAGTAAAATAGGACAGTTATAACAATGTACTATAATAAAAGTTATGTGAATGTGGTCTTTTTCAAAATCTTATTGTACTGTACTCACCTTTTCACTTAAAGGAAGCATTTTGTGGCTTCTCTTTGGCATTTCTAAATCGCCATCATCATTACTCTTGCATTTTGGGGCCATTATTAAATAGAATAAGGGTTACTTGAACTGATTCCCTGTAATACTGTGACAGTAAAGGGATGATTCATTCCTAGGCGGGATGGAGATTTCATCACATTACTTAGAATGGTATGCAATTTAAAACTTTTGAATGGGTTATTTCTGAAATTTTCCATTTAATATTTTGGACCATGGTTGATAATGGGTAACTGAAACTGCAGAAAATGAAACTATGGATAAGGAAAGACAACAGCTGGAATTTTAGTGGATATTATATCAAAAAATAACTTGTCATAGTAAGAAAATTGATACTACAGTTAAATATAGTTTACCTTACACTCCAAATAAGATTGCTTAAGTAACCTTTACTTATGGTCTATCTTCAAATTCTCTTTCAAATTCTTATCTATTTACATTAGCTCAGAATTTAAATAACTTGAGCCAGGTCACTACAGTAAAGACAAGAAATTCTAAGCATAGTATGTCACTCCTTACTTACCTCTAGTCTTCCCATTTAGTTGCACAGGAATGTTAGTTTTTGGTGCTCCAAAGAGAAGATTCAAGGATGATGCTTTGAATAATGGAATATTACTTGGCTTTAAAGAAAAGGAAAGCTTACCCTTTGCAACAACATGGATGGACCTGGAGAGTATTATGCTAAGTAAAATAAGCCACTGAGAGAAAGGCAAGTACCATATGATTTCTTTCAAATGTGGAATCTAATGAACAAAATGAGCTAACAAGCAAAATAGAAGCAGATAGATAGAGAACAGACTGACACCTGTCCAAGAGGAGGGAGGTTGTGGGTCTGCATGGAAAAAGTGAAAGGATTAAGAGGGGAAAAAAACCAAGACAAAAAAACTCATAAACACAAACAACAGCATGAAGATTACCAGAGAGAAAGGGGATTGGGGGAAGCAGAGGAGGGTATTGGGAGAATAAATCATGATAGAAAGAGACTTCGGGTGGTGAACATACAATATACTATACAATGATGTTTTAAAGAATTGTACACCTGAAATCTATGTAATTTTATTAACCAATGTCACACCAATAAATTCAATAAAAAAGTTTTTAAAAATAAGGAAATCAATCAGTGTAATGCACCATGTGACTAGAATGAAGGGGGGGGAACCATGTATCATCCCAACTGATGCAGAAAAAGCATTTGAAAAAAATTATTATAATAAAAAAAAAACCTTGACAGACTAGAAATAGAAGGAAACAGCCTCAGCATCATAGAAGGCATTTTGAAACACCCACCGCTAACACAATATTCAATGGTGAAAGACTAAAAGCTTTTCCTCTAAGATGCAGAACAAGATCAGATAAGGATGCACCTTTTCACCACTTCTGTTCCACACTTTACTGGAAATTCTAGACAAAACAATTGGGGGGGGGGGAACACAATTAAAGGCATCCAAACTAGAAAGAAAAAAATAATGATGATTACTAGAGTGGAAGCAGGGTGGGAGGTAGGTTGGAGAAGGTAAATGGGGAATAAATGGTGATGGAAGGAAACTTAACTTGGGGTGGCAAACACACAATACACTATTCAGATGGTGTGTTATAGAATTTTACCCCTGAAACCTCTATAACTTTATTAACCAATGTCACCCCAATAAAGTCAATGAAAAAAAAAATAAAATAAATATTAAAACGTAGAAAACTTAGTGCAAAGCTACAGTAATCAAAACAGAAGTACTGGCATAAGGATAGACATATAGATCAACAAAATAAAATTGAGATTCCATAAATAAAGCAGAAATATATGGTCATTAAATTTTATCAAGAGTGTTAAGACCATTCGATGAAAACAGAGCGGTCTCTTCAACAAATGGTACTGGGACAACTGGATATTCACATGCAAAAGAATGAAATTAAATCCTATGTCACACCATATATAAAATTAACTCACATAGATCAAAGACCCAAGTATAAGCCAAAACTATAATTTTTAGAATAAAATATGGGGGTAAATCTATCAGACTTTAGACTTGTCAGCAGTTTCTTAGATATGACACCAAAGCACAATCAACAAAAAAGTATAATAAATTAGACTTCATTAATAATTTGAACTTTTGTATATTAAAGAATAGTATCTAGAGAGTGAAAAGACAACCCTCAGAATGGAAGAAAATACTTGCAAATTATTAATTTTAATAAGGGTTTAGTATACATAATACATAAAGAACTCCTACAATTCAACAACTAAAAGACAACATAATTAAAAATTAGCAAAGTAATTTTAAAAATCGGTTGCACATACTGACTGTATTAAATGTCACTTAATTGTATACTTCAAAATGGTTAAAATGGTAAATTTTATGTTATGTGTTATCACAAGTGCATGGAATACACACCTGCTAAAGATTCCTAGGAGTGAGTCCCCAACGCTCAGCAGCACTAGACATTATCAACGTTGTAAATTTGGTTGATCTTACAGGTGCAACATATATGCTTTAATTTGAGAAATTTTAATTATTAATGAGATCAAGTAGCTTTCCCTGTAGTTATTAAAACTTTGAATTTTTTAAATTTTGTATTTGTTTCTTTTGTATCTTACTCTGTTTTAGTTGTAAGGACTTTTTTTTTTAGTTCATTTTTAGAGAGAGAGAGAGAGAGAGAAGAAGGGGAGGAGCAGGAAGCATCAACTCCCATATGTTCCTTGACCAGGTAAGTCTGGGGTTTTGAACCAGCAACCTCAGCATTCCAGGTCGATGCTTTATCCACTGTGCCACCGCAGGTCAGGCTAGTTGTAAGGACTTTTTAATGTTTATACTAAACTTTCATCTATCATGCACATTGCCAAAAAAAGAAAAAAGAAAAAAAAGAATGATGTTTTGAAATTGCTGGTCAACCTAGTTAGGTTAGAAGGGTCAGAGGAGTACTTCAGTGAGGGGAGAAAACTAACTAAAGATTCGTAAGTGAGGCCCTGGCCAGTTGACTCAGAGGTAGAGCGTCAGCTGGGAGTGTGAAAGTCTCAGGTTCGATTCCCAGTCAGGGCACACAGGAGAAGCACCCATCTGCTTCTCCACCCTTCCCCCTCTCATTTCTCTCTGTCTCTCTCTTTGCCTCCCACAGCCAATGCTCCATGGGAACAAAGTTGGCCTGGGCACTGAGGATGGCTCCATGGCCACTGCCTCAGGTGCTAGAATGGCTCCAGTTTGCAGCGAAGCAACAGTTCAGATAGGCAGAGCATTGCCCCCTGGTGGGCATGCTGGGTGGATTCCAGTCAGGCACATGCAGCAGCCTGTCTGTCTGCCGTCCCCCTCCCCCCCACTTCTCACTTCGGAAAAATACAAAAAACAAAAAAGAAAGATTCATAACTGGAATTATCTTGCACTGAAGTGCAAAACATGACTAGAATATAGAAAAAAGTAAGTGGAGTGAGGTTAAATTCTAGAGGGCGTATAAGGATTAGACATTTTAATTATTGTAGATTGATGTTTGGAGACCATAGTATAGCATCTTAAAAGGGAAGTATGATAAAAATTATTCTTTAGGACTATGATTTATACTATAATATGCAGGTTAGTTTAGTCCTGAGACTGTACTATCTTTTTTTTTTTTTACAGAGAGAGAGAGGGACAAACACAGGAAAGGAGAGATATGAGAAGCACCAATTCTTCTTGCAGCATCTTAGTTGTTCATTGATTGCTTTCTCATATTTGCCTTGAACTGGGGGGGGGGGGGGTTCAAGCAGATTTGCCTTGAATGAAGGCAGGGAGGGGGTACAGCAGAGCTAGGGAGCCCTTGCTCAAGCCAGAGACCTTGGGTTCAAGCCAGCAACCTTGGGCTTCAAGCCATCAACCTTTGGGCTCAAGCCAGCGACCATGGAGTCATATCTATGATCCCACACTCAAGCCAGCGACCCCTTGCTCGAGCTGGTGAGCCCATGCTCAAGCCAAATAAGCCTGTGCTTAAGCCAGTGACTTTGGATTTTGAACCTGAGTCCTCTGCATCCCAATCTGATGCTCTATCCACTGCACCACCGCCTGATCAGGCTACTGTACTATCAGAAACACCAGGAACATTTATAGTTGATTTAATTGCATATATCTAATTCTTTTAAATAATATTGCTGTTCCAATAAAAATGAAAAGCCATGTGTGTGTGTGTGTGTGTGTGTGTGTGTGTGTGTGTATTCTCTCTGAGAGAACACACAGAGTATAATAGCGAAAAATCAATATAATGTGTTTCTGGGCCAATGCTTTTGTGTCTTTAAAAAAATTTTTTTTTGAAGCTTAAAAATAATAATCAAGTTTGATTTTCATTCTTCTTGGGGTGTGTGTGTGTGTGTGTGTGTGTGTGTGTGTGTATGTCCATGTGTGTGACTGACTAGGTTTTAAGGACAATTACAAAGGCAAGAAAATTTTTGCTTTTTGGCTTTTGTTAGCCTAGATATTGGTTAAAGGTGACTAGGACAAAATGCATTTGAAGAGCATTGCCGTACTATATTAGATGGCAGCTTGCATTTTTATATTATTCTCAAAGGCTTTGATATAATGAAAAAATTTTTCTGAATGAAAATGAAATTGCTATATTCTTTGGGTTTAACGAGGACCAGAGTTCTCTTCAATTAAAGACATGCAACATTTACCAGGAAGAAGAGCCAGAAGTAGAGTTCTGTGATTCCTCTTGAAAGACCAGGTCTAATTTCTAAATTCTAAGCTTTTTTCTTCAGTTTTAGAAAACAAAAGTTGACAGAGTAAATAAGTAGCATATAGTTTATCATGCTCTTCGAAAACTATCAAAAGGTTCTATTTTTACCTTAGGGAATAAAATTTTGGCCCAAATAGTTGTGAAAAACAGAAAAATAATCCTGGGCTTTAAATAAAAGGATCTGAATAAATCTAAAATTCATGATTAACCCTTATTCACCTCATCAGTAAAATGGGTGAAATTAGTACCTACTTTATGGTATTGCTGTGAAGATCAAAGTGAGAAATTCATGCAAAGTACCATGCACATCATATACTACAAAGTAAAAGTTAAATAAAAATGTTAATAATTCTCTTGCTTGCATTATTGCCATAGCTTCTGTATCAGACTGGGTTCATTTAGAGAAGAAAAGCCACCTTATATCTCTGAGTTATATAGAATAGTTAATTTATTATATGGATTAGATCTTACACAAATGTAGAAACTAGTCAAGAAATCTATGCTAGGCTCTGGCTAGGTAGCTCAATGGATAAAGTATCTTGGCTCGCCGAGGTTACGAGTTCGACCTGGTCAAGGAACGTAGGAGAAGCAATCAATGAGTGCACAATTAAGTGGAACAAGGAGTTGATACTTCTCTCTCCCCCCCTTACTTCTCTTTCTCATCAATGGAAAAATTAAAAAAAAATAGAAATAGTAAAGTCTATGCCACACTATGTCGTCTTTGCACCTGGTTTTGGGTCTGTCAGTTGGAGTGAGATGGATGAGAAGTGGAGGAGAGCAAGAACAAAGGAGAACTTGCAATGATGAATGGAACCCAAGGGAACAAACTGGATTTCATGAAGACAACAGGAACCTCAATGGTGTGAGCAACCTGCTGGAGAAGCTGGTATTCACTGTCATGGAGTTTCAGATAGACTTTGCCCAGGACACTAAGAAGAGATGTTGGGCGAACTGGAGAAACTGTGGATTCTGATGGTATCCCACACCAACAAGTTAAGCTAGAAAATCAGCAACAAATATTAACCTCCACACTGCCTGGAACCCTACACTGAACACAAAATGGCAGCTTCTAAAATTTTCCACCATATAAATTTTGAACCGGTTTTTCTTGTGGCCAATGCTAACTTGGAATTACATAGGAAAAAGAATGATAGGATTTTCCTTTTCTGGACATTTCATATAAGCAAAATCATACAATATGTGATATTTTACATCTGGCTTATTTTTTCAAGTGCTATTTTTTTTATTATTTTTTATTTAGAAATTAAATTTAATGGGGTGACATTGACCCATAAGAGTACATAGGTTTTAGGTGAATGTCTCTATAGCATCTGAACTGTTGATTGCATTGTGTGCTCATCACCCAAAGTCAATCATTTTCTGTCACCGTATATATGTCCCTCTTTACTTCCCTCCCCCTTGTCTCTTCCCCCTGGTAACCACTTCACCTTTATTTATGTCCATGCATCTGGCTTTTTAAGAGTAGCATAATGTTTTTCAGGGTTATCCATGTTGTAGTATCTATCAGTAGTCCTTTCCTTTGACTCTGCTTTTATCTCACAGTACAAAGAAGTGTTATGAGTTATTATGAGTTGCTCCCATTGATCTTCTGAATTCCAGACGTACTCTTTCTTACCCCATTATGCAATAATAACATGTCTCCTTGATAGAATCAATCACCCCAATAATTCATTTAGCTCTCTTCTTTGTTGTTTTTCATGCATAACATACCCCAAGCAAGCAGATAGCAATCTCAACCTCTAGTTTAATGGAACAATTGCTGTGTCCCCTGATGGAAATATGCCACCCTTGGGAACTAAATTCTAGACCAGCAAAGCCCAATGTCATGAACACAGGAAGCGATAATTTTTATAGAGGATCCCAAAGAAAAGTGCCTGTAAAAAAAAGAGAAGATATGCAACCTTATATACATTTGTCAAAATATTCTCCATATTTCAAGCCATGCAATTAAAAAATATGACTATCTATATAGCCCTGGTTGCCTGGTCTGCTTGTATGTCATTGTCAACCTTTATAAATCCACCTGGTGGAGGTGTGATAGCCATATGGGCCCAGGAACTCTGAGCTGATTGGAAATGATTGTTCCCTTTGCCAATAACATAAAGTCATAAGGTAAGCAAAGATATTATTTAAAATTCTGTATATTACATAAAAATTCTGTGTATTACAATATTTATCATGATTTTTACATTTTTATTTTTTGAGGAAGATTATATTAAAATATTGTGTTGATTACTAAGTTATGGCACTGCCTTAATTTTGCACCCTAGATGAATGCTTCATGCATCTCATTCTAATCCTGGCCCCGGTAAGAGGTAATATTGAAAGAAAACATTCCCATTCCAACCAGTTAGTTCCCAGAGGTATAAATTCTTAAAAACAAGACAGGGAACATCATACATTGGGCACAGATTTAGAACATACATTGTATCCTGTAGACATTGCCCCCAGCCTTGCAGCTGCTGTTATCTAGTATAGTTGGTGTTTTCACCTGAGTCTTCAAAAGGCTATTATTCTGCCATTCTATCCAGCCAGCCACTTCAGGATAATGGAGCACATGGAAAGACCAGTGAGTTTCATATGGCAAATTGCTGCACTTCATGTACTATAAAATGAACTCCTTAATGAGAAACAAGGTCTAGAATATAAGGGTGCTGAATAAGGCATTCTTTGAGTTCATAGATGGCGGCTTTGGCAGAAACATTACAGGCAGAGAAGGCAAAGTCACATCCAAAGGAAGTGTCCATTACAGTGAAAACAAAGCACTTCAATTTCCATGACAGAAATAGGCAATATAATCAGTCAGCAGGTTCTCTGATGCCCCTGGGGAATGATCCCTTATAGAGGTTCAGTGTTTGTTGGTTACTTAACCAGATCAGCTTTGATTAGAAGTCTGTGTTGCTACTCAAATCTATAACCTCTGTTTCTGTTGCCTTGGACAGTTTGTCATGATTACATTGGACAAAGATGAGGCAGCTAGGGAAAGAGATTGACTGATAGCCAAAGAATCAGTCATCATCTCCACTTGGTTATTAAAAGCATTTTCTGCTAAGCTTGTTCCTTGATTAGCTCTTACTGAGGACACAAATATCTTCACTTTCAGAGACATCTATCTATATAACTTTTCTCCAGACTTCCTTGCCACCAGTTTTCCAATTGCGTTCCTATCAATTTTCTGACCAGCCAGCCAAATTATTAACCACTATCCATGATTTCTACCTCTGGTGTTCCAGGAAAAGTGAACAACCAGATACACTAGTCAGAGTTCTGCCCACTGGAAGGATCTTCCTTCAAGGCCACTTCAGAGTGGGGCTATACTGCTACAGTAGTCTACTTTTGTGTAGTATTAGTATATGCAGAACCATATGCAAATCAAAATCTTTTTCCTAAGTCAACTAACTATAGAACACGTGATAAGAAGAAGGAGGAATTGTAGTAGCCATAAGAGCCATGGATATATGGGTTACTCATGCAACTTACTTGTACCTTAAGGACCTTCTCAAGACCAGTTTCTGTATTGTTCCAATTTTTAGTATATGTGCTGCCAAAGTGAGTCCAAGGACAGTCTCATATATACCACTTCTACTGTGTGACGGTGCTATTGTGTGTGCCCAACATTATGACTTAGTGGATTAGACAACACTCAGTTTATGTGGGCAGCTGAAGTTGCATGTTACTTTTTGGACTCTGGTGAGTCAGCATTCCATCACTACTAGGGCTCAGTAACAAACCAGATGTTGTTTTCTTGGAAGAACCATAGTTATGTGCTGACAGTGCGAAGCTTTGCTCCGAATCTTGAGTGTCATTTAGATACCTGTCAAAAACTCCATCAGGCTTGACTAGGTGGTGGCTCAGTAGATAGAGCACTGGACGGGGATGCGGAGGACCCAGGTTCGAGACCCCGAGGTTGCCAGTTTGAGCGTGGGCTCATCTGGTTTGAGCAAAGCTCATCAGCTTGGACCTAAGGTCGCTGGCTTGAGCAAGGGGTTACTCGGTCTGCTGTAGCTCCACGGTCAAGGCACATATGAGAAAGCAATCAATGAACAACTAAAGTGCCACAACGAAAAACTAATGATTGATGCTTCTCATCTCTCTCCATTCCTATCTGTTTGTCCCTATCTCTCTCTCTCTGACTCTCGCTCTGTCTCTGTAAAAACAAACAAACAAAAAACAAATAAAAAAAACCCCCATCAGCATACATGTCTGCTGCATACACTTTTAAGCACCATCATATCTGCTGAGTCATATGACTCCAGAGCCTTTGCTCCCTCTGCACCCCACTCAAAATTGGCAACTTTTCCAGTTACACAGTAAATTGATCAGAATAGCACACCTAAAATGAGTATATGTATTACCTCCAAAACACAAAGAGACCCACAAGTTGTTATGCTTTTTCTTAGTAGTGAGGGGGACAGATCCAGCAACTCATCTTTTATCTTGGAAGTGATAGCTTAAATATGTCTCAGAATATTGGAACCATAAAAATTCACTGAAGGGTTAAGCTCTTGATTTTTTAATGAATTTATTTCCCATCATCTGAGATTCATTCATCTTACCAAAATGTCTACAAGAGTTTCTGTTTCTTGCATACCAAGCCAATCATTATGATATCATCAGTAAAATGGAGCGCAGTAATCTCCTATGGAATACAGAGGTAATTAAAGTCCCTGAAGAATAGATGTCAGCCTGGGCTGAAGAGTTACTATAACCTTAAGGTAGGAGCATGAAGGAATCTTGTTGGCCCTGGTAACTGAAAAGTAACTTTCTGTTAGTTTTGCTGATAGGTTTAGAGAATAAAAGGCTACGCTGGATAAACAACCTGGATACAAAGTATCAGAGATATGTTGAATTGTACTAGCAACAAAATTCTATATGGAACAGGAGCTTCAAATGAAGTTAACACCTGATTAAATTTAGACATCTCCACTGTCATTCTCTAAGGCAGTGGTCCCCAACCTTTTTTGGGGCCATGGACCGGTTTAATGTCAGAAAATATTTTCACGGACCGGTCTTTAGGGTGGGACGGATAAATGTATCATGTGACCGAGGCAAGCATCAAGCGTGAGTCTTAGACGGATGTAACAGGGGGAATCTGGTCATTTTTTAAAAATAAAACATCGTTCAGACTTAAATATAAATAAAATGAAAATAATATAAGTTATTTATTCTTTCTCTACGGACCGGTACCAAATGGCCCACTGACTGGTACTGGTCTGCAGCCTGGGGGTTGGGGATCACTGCTCTAAGGTACATATGTCTTCAGCATAGATCATGTCGTTTGTATACTTAAAACCCTCCAATTCTTCCCTCAGCCTACAGGACGAAATCTAAAGTCCTTAGGTTCACATACAAGAAACAACTCATGTTATTTTCTTGTGTTTTCTTGAAAGTTTTATGTATCTTTTATTTAGTGAATTTACTGTATTTTAAATATATTTTTACATATGGGGTAGGCAAATATACAAAATTTTTCATCAGGGTAGCAAAGCTTTTTAGAAACATTTGTTAAATATTGCATTATTTCATGGAGAATTTTGCTATTCCCCTTTGCTACATACCAAAATTCTACATGTTCATGTATCTACTTCTGAGTTTCTCATTTGATTCTACATATCTTTACTTTAATTCCTGTAACTATTCTAAGTCTTGAATACTGGCAGCAGGTGTTCTCCCAGTGGCTGCTCAGTCTTCTGCTTTCCATCTGATTTATAGCTTGCTAAATTCTGCTGGAAAGCCTGCACTGCACTTACAAGTGGATTTGGGGTGATCATATTTTCTTTGTTTTTAATGTTTATTTTATTGATTTTAGAAAGAGATAGAGCTAGAGACAGTAATATCGATCTGTTCCTGCATGTGCCCCTGACTGGAGATTAAACCAGCAACCTGTGTGCTTCCAGACAATGCTCACCAATGGTGATATCAGGACAGGGTAGGGTGATATTTTAAAAATATTAAATCTATCCATAAGCGGGTATCTTTCTTCATCTACACCAGGGGTAGTCAATCTTTTTATACCTACCGCACACTTTTGTATCTCTGTTAGTAGTAAAATTTTCTAACCGCCCACCGGTTCCACAGGAATGGTGATTTAAGTAGGGAAGTAACTTTACTTTATAAAATTTATAAAGCAGAGTTACAGCAAGTTAAAGCATATAATAATAATTACTTACCAAGTACCTTATGTTGGATTTTTGCTAAGTTTGGCAGAATAAATCTTTATAAAACAACTTACTATAGTTAAATCTCTTTTTATTTATACTTTGGTTGCTGTGCTACCACCCACCATGAAAGCTGGAATGCCCACTAGTGGGCGGTAGGGACCAGGTTGACTACCCCTGATCTATATAGTCCTCAATAAGTTTATAACTTTCTCCATAAAGATCTTGCATACTTTTTGTTCTATTTTTCCTAATACTACTTTTTTTTGCTTTTATATAAAATTTTAGGAGTATAAGCACACTTCTATTCTTTACTAGAATACCTTAAATGTTTAAAATCTCACTTAACAAAGCTTATGATAATCTCTTCATCACTTTCTGAGTAATTCAATGATTTGAGAGTGCTGAAATCTGACCACACATAGGCTAGGAAACTTAGTACTTGGTTTGGTTTGCCCATAGGCTTATTTTTCTGTGAACCAGAAACTTTTGCTTCTAAGGTTGGTACAAATTTAGGATCCGAATTTCTTTCCCCCAGCACCATATTCTATATTCCATCCATGACGTTGGGCAGAAGGAAAATGTGATCCCTTTTTTGTTTATTTCATTTTTCCCTGAACCATTGGGAAGTCCATGGAGAAGTTAGCATCGAGTGTTCCCCAACTTTATGTAGTTCACTCAACTCAACTGTTACCCGTGCTTGGAACTCAAGACATGGACTTACCTCCTAACACCAACATTAAAGTGTGGGCTCTGCTCTCAAAGACCATATCCAGTAGGATGCCCTCATATGCTATTACTCATCATTCTAACTTAAAATCCTTGTTCATTTCTGTTCTGGTACTTTGCATTTTCCTATTCTTAATTTTGAATTACTAATAAATTGAAGAGAATTAAAAAAAATTTCATGCAGTGTTTTTATGTGTTTAAAGCAGGTACATGATGGATCTTATGCGTCAAGTCAGTTCATCATACTACTAAATTCTCTTTCCACTGGACTAATAGTCATTGCCTTGGGGGCCAAGGTGGATAACATTCTATAGCAAAGAAGTTTTTACGGGAATTTTTAAAACACCCAGCATTCATCACAGTCTGAAAATAAAGAGCTTTTGATTAGCAATGGCTAGACCTTAAGAAGAAAGTTGTTCTGTTTTGATTTCTAAAAAGATTTGGCTTAGATCATCAATGCCAGAGCCTGCAGGACTAGAAGCATGAATATTATAAAAGATAAAAATTAAGTAGGGCAGAATATAGACTGTGACATTATCCCTTCAAAAGAGGCACAGAAAATAAAAAGTCCATGTATCTACAAGAGAGTCACTACAGCAGGATGCAAGGGAACCTGATAACAACAGCTACGGGTAGACCATCTACAACAGGAGACCCGACAGAGGTGTCAGCTGAGTCTCAAATACCATATTCCCCCATGTATAAAATGTTCCCACATAGGCCCAGTGGTTGAGTGTCGGCCAGGTGTGTGGATGTCCTGGGTTTGATTCCTGGCCAGGGCACACAGGCGAAGTGCCCATCAGCTTATCCACCTTTACCCTTCTCCTTTCTCTCTATCTCTCTCTTCCCCTCTCGCAGCCAAGGCTCCATTGGAGTAAAGTTGGCCCGGGCACTGAGGATGGTTCCATGGCCTACATCTCAGGTGCTAGAATGGCTCTGCTTGCAACAAAGCAATGCCCAGAGGGGCAGAGCATCACCCCCTAGTGGGCATACCAGGTGGATCCTGGTGGGCACATGTGGGAGTCAGTCCCTCTGCCTTCCACTTCTCACTTCAGAAATATACAAAAACAAACAAACAAACAAAACATTCCCATGTCTAAGACACATGCACCCAGGACCTGAAATTTGAAAAAAAGAATGTATTACATAAAGTTATTGAACTCAAGTTTTATTCATCTACAACACTGAGTGCAAAAATAAGTACAAAAAAGCAGGAAATGCAAGTTAAGAAAAAAATCTACAACCATTGTGTAAGATGCACCCAGTTTTTAGACCCCAAATTTTTTGAAAAAAGTGTGTTTTATACATGGGGAAATGCGATAATCAGCAAGCCTGAGAGCCAAGGTGATTTCTGGAGCAATCATCCAGTCCTATTTACTCATAAACATCAAACAGCAAGCTACATTTATTAGTGGGCGAGGCAAATGAGGGCAAGAGCGCATCAAGAGAACTAGAAGCTTCTCTTCTACTCTAATGACAATGGTTAACATTTATTAGCCCATTTAGTATATGCTAGAACTTGTTCTAAGCATTCAAGTGCTTTATCTAATTTGATTCTAATAACAACCTCCGAGATTGGAAGTGTGATTAAGGTACCTCTATTTTAAAGATGAGGTGATTAGATACAGCAAATGTAAGGTCACATAGCTAGAATTTGATAGACTCAGGGTTTTGTTTTTTTTTCTTTGTATCCAGAACTACTTATGGGAGAAAAGTGAGAAAAAAATCCTCGAGGGGATGAAAAGCTAGATGAAGGTTTGAATTTGAAAATGACTCAGTTTACATCCTGAAGAAAATTGTCCCAAATGGTCAGACTTCTCTAGAGAGACAGAGTGCATGCATGTGCACACAGACACACAAATACACACGTTTATTTATTTATTTATTTATTTATTTATTTATTATAAGAAATTGGATTACACAATTATGGATGCTGAGAGTTTTATAATCTAATCTGCTATCTGTAAACCAGAAACCCAGGAAAGCTGATGGTGGAGATCCAGATTGAGTCCAAAGGTCTGCAAACCAAGAGAGCCAGAGATGCAACTCAGTCAAAAGGCAGGAAAAAAATCAATGACCTAGCCCCTTCAGTCAGGGGTGCTCTTTACCCTGTCTTCTATGAGGGCTTCCAGCTGATTGGATGGGACCCACTCAACTGGGGAGCACAACCTGCTTTACTCAGTCTACCAATTCAAATGTTTATTTCATCCAAATACTCCCTCAGAGACACAATAACAATGTTTTTACCAACTATCTGGGCATCCTTAGCTCAGTCAAGCTAAGGCATAAAAATAATCATCACTAGTTCATTCTTTTTTAACTCGGCATCTATACAGATCTCTTTAAATCAATCTCCAAATAAAAACAACATATTGGTCATAATTATACCTAACATGATATAGCTATCCTGCACACTGATAATGCGCTAACCCCTTCCCCAGAATAAGAGGTAAAGTCCTTGAGTCACATTTACTCTTCTCCTTGATATTTCATAACAAATACCGCGATGTAAAATGAACAATAACTAAATATTATGATAAAAGTTAATACATCTTAGGTTATATGATAAAAGAATAAGAGAGCAAGGAATACAAAGATATTTGCTTAATATATATTAATATACATACACCACCATATTTATAACAAAATAAGGAAGATTATGCCTTATAGTTCTCATTTCTTTAATGATCACATGGCTGTAGCTAGCCAGTGTTGACAGCTAACTTTTCTCATTGCCTATTCTATATTTCTTTATTCTCATCAAGCAGCTCAGCTGCTCATGGTCCTTTACATGGAGTGACCTAAACCTTCTTTCCTGAAGGATCTGGGCCATTTGCGCAACCTGGAATGGATTCTTGTTAGTTTTCCATTGACTAATTATAAGACATTGCAATACTAAAAAACACTGTGAGGTATACTACTTTACATTCCAGATGTACTCTTCCCCCCCACCACTGTGAAGTAGTAGTTCAATCTCTCCTTGGTAGTCAGGATCAATCACCTCAGCCTGCACACTAACTCCCTTCTATGTCTGTTAATTTAGAGGCATGCTGAGTCCAAAGTGGACTGCACAAACATTAAGCACCAGTTTTAATTTTCAGTTCAATGGAATCATTGTGTGTTTCCTGGTGAAAGCATTTCTCCCTATGGAATTAAGACCTCTAGACCAGTAGAGCATTCGGTCATGGGAACAGGAAGCAAAAATTGTAACTCGAGTAATAGTGAGAAGTGCCACTCCTATTTCTAGATTTATAGATCTGTAAATTTTAGCTGTAGGAGAAATGGGACCATATTTTGGATTTAATTTAGGGCATATACAGCCTTGCCAAAAACCTTGCTTCAGCCCTGTAAGGTATACAACCTCACTGGAGCCGTAACTGGATTTTCAAAAGGCCATCCCACTGTTCTTTCAAAACAGTTGCTTCAGGGGTGGGGATGATGATAAGATTAGTGAATTACATGAGCATGGGTCCATTGCTGCACTTCTTTTGTTGTAAAGGGGGTTCCTTGATCAGAAAAAAACACTATGTGGAATACCATGCTGATGGATAAAGCATTCTGAAAGTCCCTAGATGGTGGTTTTGGCAGAAGCATTGAGTGCAAGGAAGGCAAATCTGTATTCAGAGTAAGTGTTAATTCCAGTAAGAAGAAAATGCTCTCATTTCCATAATGAGAACAATCCAGTGTAATCAACCTACCACCAGGGAGCTAGCTGACTGATCACCCTGCGGAATGGTGCCACATTGGGACCTTAGTGTTAGTCTCTGCTACTGATAGATTAGACAGTCTCTTGTATCTAGGTGAGCTTTAGTGAGTGGAAGCCCATGTTGCTAAGCGCATACATAACTATCATTTCTGCCATCTCTGGTCACTTTGTCCATGAACCCATTGGGTGATGACAAGGGTGGCTTTGGAAAGAGGCTAAGTGAAGCTACAGAATGAGTCATCCTATTCACGTGATTATTAAAATTCTCTTCTGCTGAGGTCATCCTGTGGTGTGCATTCACATGGGACACAAACATATACCTTCATGTGTTTTGCCTATTCAGAGAGGTCTCTCTACATATGTCTTCCCCAACTCTTCTTGTCACCAATTTTTCATGTCCCTGACCATTCAGTCAAACCACTGTCAAGACCCCATAAATTGGTATATAATCCCAGATCTGGTCATTTCTCTGAAGCACAGTGAATGACCAGGTACACAGACCAAATTTCTGCTCACTAGGAATATTTTTTTCACAACTGTCCTTCAAGGATGTCCCAAATATGGGGCTCTAGTGCTGTAACCATCCACTTCCCAGTGGTGCCTACATATGGGGCAGAAAGATCTGTAGACAAGGCCTGAGTCTTCCTTCCACCACTAATTAATTATAGAAAACTCCCCATGAGACCATAGGCACAGACTGAGAGAGAAGATAACATAGCAGGAGTGAGGACCATGGGCTTTTGGGTCAGTTCTTCATATAACTTGTGCCTTCAAGGTCCACTTGGGCCCAATCACATATATACTACTCCCATTTGATTATGAAGTGCTGCTGTGCACAACCAATTCTTTAACTTAGTGGATAGATTATACTCACAGTTCATAATGGGCAAACAGGTTGCATGGTAACTTGATGGCCATAGTTAATATTATCCAGTAATAAGCCAAGAGATACCGTATTTCCCTATGTATAAGATGCACCTTAATTTTGGGGCCCAAAATTTGAAAAAAATTGTATTACATAAAGTTATTGAACTCAAGTGTTATTCATCATAAAATTCATACAACTCCTCATCACTGTCAAAACTGCCATCCATTAGCTTGTCCTCATTTGTGTCTGATGATGAATCACTGTCTTCAACAATGAGTGCAAATACAAGCGCAAGTAAGTGGGAAATGCAAGTAAAAAAATCTACACCCACTGTATAAGATGTACCCAGTTTTTAGACCCAAAATTTTTTGAAAAAATTGTGTCTTATACATGAGAAAATATGGTATTTCTCAAAAGGAGAGTGTCTAACTTTGAAGGAGAGCAGGGCTTTACTCCAAAAATTTAAGGGCCTGTATTGTGATTCACCTAGAGGGGCCTACCTGCCAAAGGCTCCAAGCAGCATCCTTATTTGTCATGAACACTTTAAACATCATTCAGTCTGTTAAACCATTTGTGGTCCAAGAGGCAGAGCGGCTTATACAGCCAACTGGACCTGATAGAAAGTCTTCTCCTGTTCTGGGACCCCTCAAGTCTAGCAGCTTTTCAGGTCACTCAGTAAATGGGCCAGAGTAACACATCCAAGTGAGAACTATGCTCCTTCTAAAATTCATAGAGGTCTACTAGGCATGTTCCTCTTTTTTAGTTATAGTAGCAGTTAGATTCAGCAAGTAATTTTTAACCTTGGAAGGGATAGCTCAACATGTCCCATACCACTGAACCTTTAGAAATTTCACTGAGGGAGAAGGCCCCTGAATTTTTGTTGGATTTATTTCCTACCCTCTGGCACAAAAATATCTTACCAATAAGTCTAGAGTACTTACTACATCTTGCTCACTTGGTCTAACCAGCAAAAGGTCACCAATATAATGAGTCCTCAGGCTATCATGTGGAGAGAAAGGGCAATCAAGATCCTTGTGAACTAAACTACCACCGAGGGCTGGTGAATTAATATTCCTCTGAGGTAAGGCAGTGAGAGTGTATTGCTGGCCTTGACAGCTGAAAGCAAACAGCTTCTGCTGGGCTTGACTGATGTGGATGGAAGAAAAGGCATTTTCCCTATCAATAGCTGCACGCCAGGTATCAGGGGATGTGTTAATTTGCTCAAGCAATGAAACCACATCTGGTACAGCAGTTGTCATTGGAGTCACCATCTGGTTAAATTTACAGTAATCCACTGTAATTCTCAAAGATTCAACTGTTTCTTCACAGGCCAAATGGGCAAATTGAATGGGGAAGTGGTGGGAATTACTCTCCCTGCCTCCTTTTCTTCCCTCATGCTGGCAATCTCTGCAATCCCTCCAAGAATCTGATATTGCTTTTGGTTTTACTAGTCTCCTAGATAGAAGGGATTCTAGTAGCTTCTATGTGGCCTTCCCCACCATAATAATCCTCATTTCACAGCTCAGGGAACCAAAGTGTTATAATTCTGGAAGTGGCAAGATTACGTATTTTCTTCTACTGAGCATAAATAGGGCACTGTGAACATGAGCAAGTTCAAGTTCAGTTACTATCTGTATTATGAATATAAATTTCATACTAGTATACATGTAAACCTTGGTCTTGTATTAAGCATTCTATAAATGTTTACAATTATTATTAACACCTCCTTCATGTAAATTTCTATGTTCTCTACCCAAAAGTCTTCTTCCAAAATTTTAGGTTTTTGTTTTCTTCTAGTGGTCTCTCTAGTTTTCTGATACCAGTGACTTGCCTTATAAAGCATCTTTTGGCCCTCGCTACTACTGCTTGCCTACTATGTAGGTGTATTAGTCTGCTTGGGCTGCCATAACAAAACACCAGAGCCTGACCAGGAGGTGGTGCAGTGGATAGAGCACTGGACTGGGATGCGGAAGACCCAGGTTCGAGACCCCGAGGTTGCCAGCTTGAGCGTGGGCTCATCTGGTTTGAGCAAAGCTCACCAGCTTGGACCCAAGGTCCCAAGGTCATTGGCTCAAGCAAGGGGTTACTCGGTCTGCTGAAGGCCACGGTCAAGGCACATATGAGAAAGCAATCAATGAACAATTAAGGTATCGCAACAAAAAACTGATGATTGATGCTTCTCATCTCTCTGTCCCTGTCTATCCCTCTCTCTGACTCTCTCTCTGTCTCTATAAAAAAAAAAAAGAAAAAAAAACACCAGAGACTGGGTGGCTCAAACAACAGGAATGTATTTTCTCTGTCTGGAGGCTAGAAGTCCAAGATCAAGGTTCCTACTAATTTTTTTTTGGTGGCAACCCTCTAGTAAACACAGGTGCACACAGTTATAAACACATAGCTATAAAATTCAGAGAATAAAAATTTAAATTTAACATGATTCTTTTTTTTAATATTTATTTATTTTTTATTTATTTATTTATTTTTACAGGGACAGAGAGAGAGTCAGAGAGAGGGACAGACAGGGACAGACAGACAGGAATGGAGAGAGATGAGAAGCATCAATCATCAGTTTTTCGTAGCGACACCTTAGTTCATTGATTGCTTTCTCATATGTGCCTGGACTGTGGACCTTCAGCATACCGAGCAACCCCTTCCTCAAGCCAGTGACCTTGGATCCAAGCTGGTGAGCTTTTGCTCAAACCAGATGAGCCCGCGCTCAAGCAGGCAACCACGGGGTCTTGAACCTGGGTCCTCTGCATCCCAGTCTGACGCTCTATCCACTGCGCCACCGCCTGGTCAGGCTAACATGATTCTTATGGGGATACTTATAAACATAATAACTAAGTAAACATGATGAAGTGTGGTTAGTGGTTTATTGGAAGTATCTAAAAGTGTATAAGTAAACATTAGGGAGAAGTAAATGTGTAGGGAAATTGGGGAATGCAATAAAAACTAGATGATTTTTCAGTTAGAACTGAGGCAGGAGTATACTTCCCTAACCAGAACACATTGATGAAGATTATTTAGACAGAGAAATCAAAGGCAAGGAGTACTGAGAGTTAGCTAAGGCCATTGACGTGGTTTTGATATAATACAAAAATTTTCACCCACTGGTAGAGCATCAACTTGGCTTGTGAATGTCCCCAGTTCAATTCCCAGTCAGGGCACACAGGAAAAGCAACAACCTGCTTCTCCATACCTCTTCCTTCCTCCACTCTTCTCCTTCCACAGCTGTGGCTTAACTGGTTCAAGCTAGTTGGCCCAGGGTGCTGAGGATGACTCCCTGGAGGTGGATGGAGCTTCTGCCTCAGGTGCTAAAAATAGCTTGGTTGCCCAGCAACATCCCAAGATAGGCATGGCATGCCCTGGTAGGGAGCTTGTTGGGTGGATCTTGGACTGGCACATGGGGGAGTCTGTCTCCTTGTCTCCTCTCTTCTCACTAAAAAAAAAAAATCTTCATCCATACTCAGTACTACAATTTTATTTACAACTCATTCTTTTGTTTCTATCTATTTCCTCTTTCTAAACTTAAATTTTACTTAAACAAACTGTTTTTCTATAATGTGATGTAGCAAGAAAAAGTTTTAATGTGGTGTTTGTTCAAATTAATAGAAATGCAGAGTCCAGAAAAGAGAAGATGGTAGTCTCTCTCTGCTCTGCACAGATAAAAATGTACTTTGATTAAAATAGTCTGTTCTGAGAATATACATTACAAAGGATAATAAAAACTATAGTGCTTCCACAGAAGAGCAACCTCTATAGTGATCAGAAATTTAATTAATTAATTTGTTTTTGGCTGAAACAACAGAAATTTATTGTCACAGTTTGGTTACTTCTAAGGCCTCTCTCCTTGGCTCATAGATGGCTGCCTTCTCGCTGTGTTTTCTCATGACTTTCTCTGTGTGTGAATGATGAGGAATTTAAACTATGAGCAATGACGAACATTTGGATGATCCCAAAACAAATAGCCTTGTGGAAAGTAAGCAGAAGGAGAGAATAGAGAAGCATATGGCCACAGAGTAGATCTAAAACCACTGGTTATAAAAAGTTAAGAGAAAACAAATTCCATTAAGTGTAAGGAATAATTTCCTAACACATAAAGCTGTCACAAATGATATAGATTGCCTTGGAAAGCAGTGAGCTTCTAACTACTAGAGTTGATTGAGCAGAAATTTGTGAGGGATATTATATAGAATATTTAACTGCTACATAGGGAATCAGGCCAAATGGCATCAAGATCCCTTGTAAACCTGAAACTCTTGGGAGTCAGTTTCAACACTTTGAATTTTGAAGATATGTACTAAGAGTCCATTATGATGCATAGAAGCCAACCTAAAATGCTTGTTATTATGAATGAGAATGTGTCAATCCTCCACATGGTGGAGTATGGAGCAGGAAAGTATCAGAGCCCCAGTTGTATCAGTCCTCTTTTGCTAGATACGCTGGAGTCACAATCTAAAAATCTTGGTGCCTTGCTACAATAAAGGTTTCTTTCTTATTCTCATTACGTTAACTGAATGACTAAAATTCTGGACATCATCTTATTTTGAAGTGTAGGCTGAAAAAGAAGTCTGCACCTAGACTTTGCTGGAAATATGGAACTATATGGAGGCTTTTTTAAAATTGATTTTAGCAAGGGGGGGCATAGCTCTGTTCCTGTATGTGCCCTGACCAGGGATCGAACCGGCAACCTCTGTGCTTTGGGATGATGCTCTAACCAACTGAGCTATCCAGCCAGGGCACATGGAGGCTTTTAAACTTTAGAGTTCACATCACCATTCCCACTCAACTTCATTGCTCACAGCAAGACATCTAACGGGCAGGAAGGGTAGCCTGAAAGGTAGGAAATGTTTTAACTATTTTTAAATGTTATACTATCAAATTTTGTTGCTATGGGTTGAAATTTAACAATTCCACACAGTGAAATAAGTGACATCTAGGGAGTAAAAAACCCCTTTTTACAGCATTTATTTTAGAAGTGCATTTTCCTACCAAAAGACAGAATAATCTAAAAACCTACTACCTATTTCACTGCAGGAAGAGATAATAGAATTCCAGGTATTCATAGCACGTATTTTTGCAGAGATTTAGGAAAAAGTTTTCTCCTTATTTTATCCTTGCCTGTGAAGAAACATAGAAAAATATAAATATCCATGGCTCCCTAAATATAGTTGATAAAGCCTTTGTGCTTCAAAAGTAAAGTTTTGAATAATTAATCAAAACTATAAAGAACTTTGAATAAGTCCATGACCAGAGCTGGTTGGATGATGAGAGATATGACCTTGTTTTATGTAGGGACTGTGCAGCTGGGTATAGAGCAGTTAGTGTTGGAATTGAACTAGAACAGAAGGGATAATAAGAGGGAAGATTTCCAAGATCCTTTCTTTCAAATTAAGAGTATATCAAGCTAAGTATCTGAATTTACTTTGAAGGCTATAGAGGCTAATGAAGACTTTTAAGCAAGGAAGTAGCAGGGCTATATTTGTGTTGTTAAAACAAAATCATTCAGACAATAACATAAATGGATTGGAAATGGGAGAAAAATAAAACAAGACTATTAGAATTAGAGTAATGCTTGCTAGAAGTGAAAGGCCCTGAAACTAGACCATAAACAGTAGTAATAGAGAAGTAAGAACAATGGAAAACTATTAGAGAGATAAAAAAGAATAGGACTTGGTGGCTGATTGGATGAGAGGTCTGAATAAGAAGAAAGACCCCGGTGATTGTCAAATTTGGGGCTTGGTGCAGCTGGGCACGTATTGTGAAATAGTTTAGAAATGCAGATTTAAGTACTAGTTGCTACATTCTTGAACAAGTTCTCCTGAGCCTCCATTTCTTCATACATAAAACCAAGCGGAATATAATATTTCTATCATTGAGCTATTGTGAGAAGTTACACACTGTTACCACTGCCAACTTTAGAGACCCTCTAAGGCACTTTAGAGACTTGGGGACACATTAAGATAGACCAGTCTGCCATCTAGGCTGCTATTTTATTTAACATGTGCTGCTGGAATGTACTGGCCACGTGGATGTCTCTAGTATTACTTCAAAATGGATATACTTAAAAATGTTTGCCACTGTGTTGATTCTGGTTTGCCTCACGTTAATATTAGATGACTTTTCTTCTCCCTTTAGCTTCTTATTAGATGTCTTTGAACGTGAACCTTTGCTCAACTCAAGCTCAGTAGATGACGTACTTAAATTACTATAAATTTTATACATCCGCTAGGGAGGAACAGTGACACATTTGGGGATTAAGTGATTTGTTTAATTAGAAAAAAGATCACAAAGTAGAGTTAAATTTTAAAAATTTGAATCAACTTTGACTATAAATCCTGTTACTTTAGTGGGGAATCAGCATTGATATCAGTCTACCAGTTGTCCCAAGGGACCATGCAATTGGTAGTGTAGTCTTGAGTTGCACAAGAAATCTCTTAATTTGCAGGCTAGCAAGCAATCTGCAGTTTATCTGAGATGTTTAAGATGGAGCTTCATAAAACTTTCCTGGGCTCTTGTTCCCATCCTCCCCTACCAGGTGGGAGGGGGAGAAGGAAGCAGTAAGGGAGTGGGGAAGAAACAAGGAGCAAGTCCTCTCTTGGAAGATCCAGCATATGTCCCAGAGCCCAGCATGATGGCCTTGGATCAGCCACCACCTAATTGCTGTCTTGGTGAGATGTGGACTTGATTGACATACTTTGCGTGCAAATATAAACCTATAGTAAGTCATGACATGTTTAATTTCAGGCAGTGATTGAAAGAATATGATTGGTAAAACAGAACAATCTTAAAAAGGAATGACAAAAGCAACCCCACAAGGGACAAGAGAAAGTGCTTTGGCTCAGTTACTATTATGTAAGAGAAGGTGGTATTTCACCCAAGCACACCCTTCCAGCTGCTTTCTCACCTCTGCAGGCAGACATTCCAGCTTGTGAGACACTGAGGTGTCTGCAGCTGTATTTCCACCCCTTTTCATGAGACTTCTAGTCTCCTTGTCAGCCTTTTCTTCATTACTCTGAATCAGGCTCAGGTGCCTAAACTTCTATGTTTCTATCAGCTCTGGCTTATACAGCAAAATATGATAGGATAGGATAGCATAGGACAGGATAATAATACTCATACAGCAGATTATGATTATGTTTCGGAGCAGCTATGATCTTCTCCAGAATCAGTGTCTTAACATTCAAAATGACAAACTGGTCCCCTCTGCATTGTTCAAAATCTACACCAATTAGAAATTGACCAAAGTTACCATTTCATATTTATTTATTTATTTATTATTTTTTTTTATTTTTACAGAGACAGAGGGTGAGTCAGAGAGAGAGATAGACAGGGACAGACAGACAGTAACGAAGAGAGATGAGAAGCATCAATCATTAGTTTTTCATTGCGCGTTGCAACACCTTAGTTGTTCATTGATTGCTTTCTCATATGTGCCTTGACTGCGGGCCTTCAGCAGACCGAGTAACCCCTTGCTGGAGCCAGCGACCTTGGGTTCAAGCTGGTGGGCTTTTTGCTCAAACTAGATGAACCCGTGCTCAAGCTGGCGACCTCGGGGTCTCGAACCTGGGTCCTCAGCATCCCAGTCCGATGTTCTATCTACTGCGCCACCGCCTGGTCAGGCCCATTTCATATTTTTTAAATTGAGTTTATTGAGGTGATATTGGTTAATAAAATTATATAGGTTTCAGGTGTATAATTCTTTAATACATCATCTGTATATTGTATTGTATGTTCTCTACCCAAAGCCATGTCTTCTTTCATCACCATTTATCTCCCCTTTACCCTCCTCTACTTTTCTCCACCACCCTTCCCTTCTGGTAGTTACTGTTGTCTGTCTATGAGTTTTGTTTTTTGCCTAATCCCTTTACCTTTTTCACCCAGCCCTCCACCCTTCTCTTGACAGCTGTCAATTCGTTCTCTGTATCAATGCATCTGTTTCGATTTTGTTTGCTAGTTAATTTTGTTCATTCCACATATGAGTAAAATCATATGGTATTTGTCTTTCTCTGACTGGCTTGTTTCACTTAGCACTATACTTTCTGAGTCCATCCATGCTGTCATAAAAGGTAAGATTTCTTTCTCTTTTATAGCCAAGTAGTATTCCGTTGTATAAATGTACCACAGCTTCTATCCACTGATGGATACTTGGGCTGCTTCAATATCTTGGCTATTATAAATAATACCACAGTGAACATAAGAAAGCATATAGTCCTGGCCCTGGCCGGTTGGCTCAGCGGTAGAGCGTCGGCCTGGCGTGCGGGGGACCCGGGTTCGATTCCCGGCCAGGGCACATAGGAGAAGCGCCCATTTGCTTCTCCACCCCCACCCCCTCCTTCCTCTCTGTCTCTCTCTTCCCCTCCCGCAGCCAAGGTTCCATTGGAGCAAAGATGGCCCGGGCGCTGGGGATGGCTCCTTGGCCTCTGCCCCAGGCGCTAGAGTGGCTCTGGTCGCGGCAGAGCGACACCCCGGAGGGGCAGAGCGTCGCCCCTGGTGGGCGTGCCGAGTGGATCCCGGTCGGGCGCATGCGGGAGTCTGTCTGACTGTCTCTCCCCGTTTCCAGCTTCAGGAAAAAAAAAAAGAAAAAAAAAAAAAAGAAAGCATATAGTCCTTTAAATTAGTGTTTTGGCTTCTTCAGATACATTCCCAGAAGTGGAATTGCTGGGTCATAAGGCAGTTCTATTTTTAGTTTTTGGAGGTAACTCCATACTGCCTTCCACAGTGGCTACACCAGTCTGCATTCCCACCAACAGTTCATGAGGGTTCCCTTTTCTCCACATCTTCGCCAACACTTATTTTTTGTTGATTTATTGATGATAGCCATTTTGACAAGTATGAGATGATATCTCATTGTGTTTTTTTAATCTTATTTTTATTAATTTTAATGCAGTGACATTGATAAATCAGGGTACATATGTTCTGAGAAAACATCTCCAGATTATTTTGACCTTTGATTATGCTGCATACCCCTCACTCAAAGTCAAATCATCCTCTGTCACCTTCTATCTGGTTTTCTTTGTGCCCCTCCCTTCTCCCCACACCCTCCCTCTCCTTCCTCGCCTCCTCCCCACCCCTTCAGGGAGGTTTCCCACTCCCTGTTACCATCACATTCTTGTCCATGTCTCTGAGTCTCATTTTTATGTCCCATCTATGCATGGGTTCATATAGTTCTTAGTTTTTTATGATTTACTTATTTCACTCCATATAATGTTATCAAGGTCCATCCATGTTATTGTAAATGATCTGATGTCATCATTTCTTATGGCTCAGTAGTATTCCATAGTATATATGTACCAAAGCTTTTTTTTTTTTTTTTTTTTTTTTTTAATTTTTTTTTTTTTTTTATATAATTTTATTTTTTTAATGGGGTGACATCAATAAATCAGGATACATATATTCAAAGATAACAAGTCCAGGTTATCTTGTCATTCAATTATGTTGCATACCCACCACCCAAAGTCAGATTGTCCTCTGTCACCTTCTATCTTGTTTTCTTTGTGCCCCTCCCCACCCCCTATCCCTCTCCCATTCCCCCCTCCCCCCCCGTAACCACCACACTCTTATAAATGTCTCTTAGTTTCACTATTATGTCCCACCTACGTATGGAATAATACAGTTCCTGTTTTTTTCTGATTTACTTATTTCGCTTCGTATCATGTTATCAAGATCCCACCATTTTGCTGTAAATGTTCCGATGTCATCATTTCTTATGGCTGAGTAGTATTCCATAGTGTATATGTGCCACATCTTCTTTATCCAGTCATCTATTGATGGGCTTTTTGGTTGTTTCCATGTCCTGGCCACTGTGAACAATGCTGCAATAAACATGGGGCTGCATGTGTCTTTACGTATCAATGTTTCTGAGTTTTTGGGATATATACCCAGTAGAGGGATTGCTGGGTCATAAGGTAGTTCTATTTTCAGTTTTTTGAGGAACCACCATACTTTCTTCCATAATGGTTGTACTACTTTACATTCCCACCAACAGTGTATGAGGGTTCCTTTTTCTCCACAGCCTCTCCAACATTTGCTGTTACCTGACTTGCTAATAACAGCTAATCGAACAGGTGTGAGGTGGTATCTCATTGTCGTTTTGATTTGCATTTCTCTAATAGCTAAAGAAGATGAGCATCTTTTCATATATCTGTTGGCCATTTGTATTTCTTCCTGGGAGAAGTGTCTATTCATATCCTCTTCCCATTTTTTTATTGGATTGTTTGTTTGTTTGTTGTTGAGTTTTATGAGTTCTTTGTATATTTTGGATATTAGGCCCTTATCTGAGCTGTCGTTTGAAAAAATCATTTCCCATTTAGTTGGCTTTCTGTTTATTTTGTTATCAGTTTCTCTTGCTGAGCAAAAACTTCTTAGTCTGATGTAGTCCCATTCATTAATTTTTGCCTTCACTTCTCTTGCCATTGGAGTCAAATTCATAAAATGCTCTTTAAAACCCAGGTCCCTGAGTTGAGTACCTATGTCTTCTTCTATGTACTTAATTGTTTCAGGTCTTATGTTTAGATCTTTGATCCATTTTGAGTTAATTTTTGTACAGGGGGAGAGACTGTAGTCCAGTTTCATTCTTTTGCATGTGGCTTTCCAGTTTTCCCAGCACCATTTATTGAAGAGGCTTTCTTTTCTCCATTGTGTGTTGTTGGCCCCTTTATCAAAAATTATTTGACTATATATATGTGGTTTTATTTCTGGACTTTCTATTCTGGTCCATTGGTCTGAGTGTCTATTTTTCTGCCAATACCATGCTGTTTTGATTGTCGTGGCCCTATAATAGAGTTTGAAGTCAGGTATTGAAATGCCCCCAGCTTCATTCTTTTTCTTTAGGATTGCTTTGGCTATTCGGGGTTTTTTATAGTTCCATATAAATCTGATGATTTTTTGCTCTATTTCTTTAAAAAATGTCATTGGAAGTTTGATGGGAATTGCATTAAATTTGTATATTGCTTTGGGTAATATAGCCATCTTGATTATATTTATTCTTCCTAGCCAAGAACAAGGTATATTCTTCCATCTCATTAGATCTTTTTCGATTTCCCTTAACAATGGTTTATAGTTTTCATTATATAAGTCCTTTACATTCTTTGTTATGTTTATTCCTAAGTATTTTATTTTTTTTTGTTGCAATCGTGAAGGGGATTGTTCTTTTGAGTTCCTTCTCAGTTGTTTCATTGTTGGCATATAGAAAGGCTATTGACTTCTGTATGTTAATTTTGTATCCTGCGACCTTACTGTATTGGCTTATTGTTTCTAGTAGTCTTTTTGTGGATTCTTTGGGGTTTTCGATGTATAGTATCATATCATCTGCAAAAAGTGATACCTTTACTTCTTCTTTTCCGATATGGATGCCTTTTATTTCTTTGTCTTGTCTGATTGCTCTGGCTAGAACCTCTAGTACCACATTAAATAAGAGTGGAGAGAGTGGACAACCCTGTCTTGTTCCTGATTTAAGGGGGAAAGCCTTCAGTTTAGTGCCATTTAATATGATGTTAGCTGATGGTTTATCATATATGGCCTTTATCATGTTGAGATATTTTCCTTCTATACCCATTTTGTTGAGAGTCTTAAACATAAAATTGTGTTGTATTTTATCGAAAGCCTTTTCTGCGTCTATTGATAAGATCATGTGGTTTTTGTTCTTTGTTTTGTTGATATGGTGTATTACATTAACCGTTTTACGTATGTTGAACCATCCTTGAGATTCTGGGATGAATCCCACTTGATCATGATGTATTATTTTTTTAATATGTTGTTGTATTCGATTTGCTAGTATTTTGTTTAGTATTTTAGCATCTGTATTCATTAGAGATATTGGTCTGTAGTTTTCTTTTTTTGTGCCATCCTTGCCTGGTTTTGGTATGAGGGTTATGTTGGCTTCGTAAAATGTGTTTGGAAGTATTGCTTCTTCTTCAATTTTTTGGAAGACTTTGAGTAGAATAGGAACCAAGTCTTCTTTGAATGTTTGATAAAATTCGCTGGTATAGCCGTCAGGGCCTGGACTTTTATTTTTGGGGAGGTTTTTAATGGTTTTTTCTATTTCTTCTCTACTGATAGGTCTGTTTAGGCTTTCTGCTTCTTCTTGACTCAGTCTAGGAAGGTTGTATTGTTCTAGGAATTTATCCATTTCTTCTAGGTTGTTGAATTTAGTGGCATAAAGTTTTTCATAGTATTCTACAATAATTCTTTGTATATCTACGGTGTCCATGGTGATTTCTCCTCTTTCATTTTGGATTTTGTTTATATGAGTTCTTTCTCTTTTTTCCTTGGTAAGTCTTGCCAAGGGTTTGTCAATTTTGTTGATCTTTTCAAAGAACCAGCTCCTTGTTCTATTAATTTTTTCTATAGTTTTTCTGTTCTCTAATTCATTTATTTCTGCTCTGATTTTTATTATCTCCTTTCTTCGGCTGGTTTTGGGTTGTCTTTGTTCTTCTTTTTCTAGTTCCTTAAGGTGTGAAGTTAAGTGGTTCACTTGGGCTCTCTCTTGTTTGTTCATATATGCCTGAAGTGATATGAACTTCCCTCTTATCACTGCTTTTGCTGCATCCCATAGATTCTGATATGTCGTATTGTCATTTTCATTAGTCTGTATATATCTTTTGATCTCTGCACTTATTTCTTCTTTGACCCATTCATTTTTTAAAAGTATGTTGTTTAGTTTCCACATTTTTGTGGGATTTTTTCCCTCTTTTTTGCAGTTGAATTCTAGTTTCAAGGCTTTATGATCAGAAAATATGCTTGGTACAACTTCAATTTTTCTGAATTTGCTGATGTTGTTTTTGTGGCCCAACATATGGTCAATTCTTGAGAATGATCCATGTACACTGGAGAAAAATGTATACTCAGTTACTTTGGGATGAAATGTCCTGTAGATGTCTATCATATCCAGGTGCTCTAGTGTTTTGTTTAAGGCCACTATGTCTTTGTTGATTCTCTGTTTGGATGACCGATCTAGAGCCGTCAGCGGTGTATTGAGGTCTCCAAGTATGATTGTGTTTTTGTCAGTTTTTGTTTTAAGATCAATAAGTAGCTGTCTTATATATTTTGGTGCTCCTTGGTTTGGTGCATATATATTAAGAATTGTTATGTCTTCTTGATTCAGTGTCCCCTTAGCCATTATGAAATGGCCATTTTTGTCTCTGAGTACTTTTCCTGTCTTGTAGTCAGCATTATCCGATATGAGTATTGCTACACCTGCTTTTTTGTGGATGTTATTTGCTTGGAGTATTGTTTTCCAGCCTTTCACTTTGAATTTGTTTTTATCCTTGTTACTTAGATGAGTTTCCTGTAGGCAGCATACAGTTGGATTTTCTTTTTTAATCCATTCTGCTACTCTGTGCCTTTTTATTGGTGAGTTTAATCCGTTTACATTTAGTGTAATTATTGATACTTGTGGGTTCCCTATTGCCATTTTATATCTTGCTTTCTGTTAGTTTTGTGTCTTGTTTGATCCTTCTCTTTTGTTTTTCTATCTTTTGTTTTTATTTGGTTGTATTCCATACATCTTTCCACTGTTGCTATCTTTTTTATCTCATGTGCTTCTGTGGTGGTTTTTTCAATGGTGGTTACCTTTGAATAATGAAAAGGGTCCCTACCCTGTTCATTGTAGCGAACTATTTTGTGAGTACTTTTGCACTCCATCGTCCTTTGCTACTGTTAATCTCCATCTTCTCCCCCTCTTTCTTTTTGTTGTTGTCACAGTTTAAATTTGGTTTTATTGTGTTCTTCTTGGAGCTTTTACTTGTGGCTCTGTTTTTTTTTGTTCTTTGTATCTGATTGGAGAACCCCCTTTAGTAATTCCTGGAGTGGGGGTTTTCTGATGATAAATTCCCTCATCTTTTCTGTATCTGTGAATGTTTTTATTTCTCCTTCATATTTGAAGGATAGCTTTGATGGGTATAGTATTCGTGGCTGAAAGTTCCTCTCTCTCAGGACTTTAAATATTGGGGTCCATTCTCTTCTAGCTTGTAGAGTTTCTGCTGAGAAATCTGATGATAATCTAATGGGCCTTCCTTTATATGTTGTATTCTTCTTTTCCCTGGCTGCCTTGAGAATTTTTTCTTTGCTGTTGGTTTGTGTCAATTTCATTATGATATGCCTTGGAGTAGGTTTGTTGGGGTTAAGAAAACTTGGAGTTCTGTTTGCTTCTTGAACTTGAGGCTTTAGTTCTTTCCACAGGCTTGGGAAGTTCTCATCTATTATTTGTTTGAGTATATTCTCCATTCCATTTTCTCTCTCTTCTCCCTCTGATATACCTATTATTCTTATGTTATTCTTTTTGATGGAGTCAGATAATTCTTGTAGGGCTATCTCATTTTTTTTAATTTTTGAGTCTCTTTCTTCTTCTCTCTGTTGTGCCTCAAGTTGCTTGTCTTCTATTTCACTAATCCTCTCTTCTATCTGACCTGTTCTATTAGCTAAGCTTGTTACTTCATTTTTCAGCTCGTGAATTGAGTTTTTCATCTCTGTTTGATTTGTTTTTATAGTTTCAATTTCCTTGGACATATATTCTTTGTATTCATTGAGTTGTTTTCTGAGCTCCCTAAATTGCCTTTCCGTGTTTTCTTGTATATCTCGGAGGATTTTTAGGATTTCTATCTTGAATTCTCTGTCATTTAGCTCCAAGGTTTCCAATATATTAAATTTTTTCTCCATAGATTTTTCCTCATCTAGCTGTGTTACCTCTCTTTCTTTTGTATCCATGATATTCGATTTTCTCTTCCTTAATGGCATCTGAGGGTGGTTTTGTTGATAGTATTAATGAGATTTAATAAAGAATAAAAAGTTTAAAAAAATAATAAAAAAAAATCGAAAAAAGTTGTTTTTTTAAAAAAAATTAATAATGAAATAAAGAAAAATAAAATAAAATTAAAATTAAAAAAAAAAAAAAAAAAAAAAAAAGGAAATTATTCCCCCCCTCTTTTTTTCCTCTCCTCTCCTCTCCCCTCTTTCTTGATAAAATCTTGTGGTGGACTGTGAATTATAACAAACAATGCCTGTGATGGAGGGCCTGAATTGGGGAAAAGTAATAAAGGGGCAAACAAAAAAAAAAAAAAAAAGAAAAAAGAAGAAAAAAAAAAAGAGCGTATGGACCCACAAAAAGCAAATAAGGAAAAAATTTGGGTCAAGAATAAAATGATTTGCTTTTAGGTGTTGGTTGTCTAAGAGTTATGATGAGAGGATTAAGAGGAAAACGGAAAAATGGGGGGACAAATTAAAAAATTACTATTGTATTTAGTGGAACAAGAACTAGATAATATGGAGAGCCAGGGATGGGAGCACTGCTAGTGAGTTAAAAAGGTGAAGTAAAAACCCCCCAGAATGCCAGAAACATAAGTTTGAGTCCCAGATAAGATAATTTGTTTGTTATTGAGGTTTGAGTTAGAGGAGATGTAAAGGAGAAAGGAAGAAACTAATATAGAGGGAGAAAAGAAAGAGAGAGAGAGAGAAAAAAAAAGAGGGATCCACTAAAAGAAGAAAAAAGAAAGGAGAGAGAGAGAGAGAGTTAAGGGTTTTGGAGTGCAACCCTCATAGAGAGAAAGGAAGAGAAGAGAAAAGATAATGGGAGATGTAACACTTATGGGTAGTGTAGTTCAAGGAGAGGAGAGAGTAAGACCGGCAGAGAGTTAATCGGCCAAATTGGAGGAGGAAAAAAAACGTATCAAGAATGAAGATAAGAGAAACAAACGAACAAATATAATAAAATGGGATAGGTTATAAAGTCTGCAGATTATTCTTGATTTTGAGAGGTTATCTTCTTGCTTTTTCTTTTCTCTCCCTCTTCCTGGTCGGTGACTCTGTACCCCGGGTTTTGCCCCTTTGGCACGCTCAGGTGGAGGTTTGCAGTTGATAAGTCTCTATGGCAATGTCATGTATTGTGCTTTAGTCTCGTTGGCAGTCTAGGCTATTAGCATTTATAGGCTCCGACAGTGAGAGAGTCCGTGTTCCTAGAGCCTTTCTCCTAGTCTTTCCTTCCTCAATTAGTAGCCTGATAATCCAGCTATGGGGTTGCTGCTGCCTCTGCCTGGATAGTAAGAGGCTCAAAGAGCTGGCAACTCCCCACTCTATTTCCACTCAGCACAGGGCTCTGGGTAAGGCTCAGTCAGTCAGAGCTGCTAGCATAATCAGGCGGGCTTTCCGGCCATTCAAAGACCTCTGGCTCTGCCACTCTGTCCGGTAACACAAGCGGGTGCCCACTTCCGGGGCGCTTGGAGGAAACTCTCACTCACTGGCTGCGCGCGCAGACCAGGATATCCGGCCAGCAGTCTCACGCTCTAAGTGAAACCCCCAACCGCAGGGAAAAGTTGCAGCGTTGGAATTGAGTCTCGCTCCGTCCCCGTGCGCGGCTTTTGCAAGGCGCTGGGGCGGCCCGAGATTCCGCTTTGGCCCACACAAAGGCCCCTGACTCTGCTCCTCTATGCGATAACATGGGCGCGCACTGCCGAGGCACTCGGAGGAATCACTCACTCCTTATCTGCGCGCGCTAACCAGGATATGAGGCCGGCCGCTTTCCCTCTGAGTGAAACACCCTCCGGCACGGAAAATCTCCACCGTTGGAATTAGTTCTCACTCCCTCCCGTGCGTGGCCTTCCCAGGGCGCTGGGGCTACCCAGAGACTCTGCCCTCGGCCCACAGAAAGGCCTCTGACCCTGCCTCTCCGTGAGGCAACACGGGCACTGACTCCCGGGGCCTAGGAAGAAATCTCTCGCCCACTAACTGCGCACCAGCCAGGAGACCGGGTAAAATGGCCGCGCCGCTTGTCTTTCTTTGTTTGGGTTTGGCGCGAGTGTTAGCTTGTATTGCCCGGGTTGCCACAGGATCAGATTTTCCTTGGCTTGGATCTCCGTGCCACAGCCTGGTTCGGCCGTTTGTTTTGCGGCCTGGATGTATTCACCCCCTTTGCCCGCCTCAGTTTCTATATTCACAGTTACCAGAGAAAGCCGCCCTGTTTAGGTTAGTGAGGAAGGCGGAGCATTTCTTACTCCCTATTTCCTTCGGGGTTTGGTTATATATTTAGCCAATTTTTCACTCAATCATACCTTTGGGTGTATTGCGAAGCATCTGGAAGCTCCAAGTATAGGTTTTTCTGTTTCTGGTTGAAGATCTTGTTGAGTTTTGGGGGAGACTTAATCGGTATCGCTTCCTACCCCGCCATTACTCTGACGTCATCTCCCATGTACCAAAGCTTTTCAATCCACTAACTTGCATTTCTCTGATGGCTTGTTAACATTGAACATTTTTCATATGTCTTTTGGCCATCTGTATGTCCTCTTTGGAGAAGTGTCTATTCAGGCCTTTTGCCCATTATTATTATTTTTTTTTAAGAGAGAAAGAGAGAGAGAGAGAGAGAGAGAGACCGGAAGGGAGAGCCTTTGTCCATTTTTTAATTATATTGTTTGTTTTTTGATGTTGCATTGTGTAAGTTTTAATTTTGTATATTAAACTCTTATCAGACGTATCTTGGCGAGTATGTTCTTTCATTCAGTGGGCTGTATTTTCCTTTTGTTAATGGTTTCCTTAGCTGTGCAAAAACTTTTTGGTTTGATGTAGTCCCATTTGTTTATCTTTCCTTTTGTTTCCCTTGCCTAAAGAGATATATCAGGAAAAATGTTGCTATAAAAAAATGTTTGAGGCCCTGGCCAGTTGGCTCAGCGGTAGAGTGTCGGCCTGGCGTGCGGGGGACCCGGGTTCGATTCCCGGCCAGGGCACATAGGAGAAGCGCCCATTTGCTTCTCCACACCCCCCCCCTCCTTCCTTTCTGTCTCTCTCTTCCCCTCCTGCAGCCAAGGCTCCATTGGAGCAAAGATGGCCCGGGCGCTCAGGATGGCTCCTTGGCCTCTGCCCCAGGTGCTAGAGTGGCTCTGGTCATGGCAGAGTGACGCCCCGGAGGGGCAGAGCATCGCCCCCTGGTGGGCAGAGCGTTGCCCCTGGTGGGTGTGCCGGGTGTATCCTGGTCGGGCGCATGCGGGAGTCTGTCTGACTGTCTCTCCCCGTTTCCAGCTTCAGAAAAATACAAAAAAAAAAAAAATTGTTCGAGCCTGACCAGGCGGTGGCGCAGTGGATAGAGTGTCAGACTGGGATGCAGAAGTCCCAGGTTCGAGACCCCGAGATTGCCAGTTTGAGCGCGGGCTCATCTGGTTTGAGCAAAAAGCTCGCCAGCTTGGATCCAAGGTCGCTGGCTCGAGCAAGGGGTTATTCGATCTGCTGAAGGCCCACCGTCAAGGCACATATGAGAAAGCAATCAATGAACAACTAAGATGTTGCAATGCGCAACGAAAAACTAATGATTGATACTTCTCATCTCTCCGTTCCTGTCTGTCTGTCCCTGTCTATCCCTCACTCTGACTCTCTCTCTGTGTCTGTAAAAAAATAAAATTAAAAAAAATTTAAAAAATGTTTGAGATTTTACTGCCTATGTTTTCTTCTAGGATTTTTATGCCTTTGGGTCTAACATTTAAGTCTTTATTTTAAGTTAATTTTTGTGCATGGTTTAAGAAGGTGATCCATTTCATATTTTTGCAGGTATCTTTCCAATTTTCCAAACATCATTTATTGAATAGACTATCTTTACCCCATTGTATATTCTTGCCTTCTTTGTCAAATATAATTGACTATAAAGGCATGGGTTTATTTCTGGGCTCTCTATCTCTGTTTTTATGCCAGTACAATACTGTTTGACAACAATTACCATTTCTACACACCGATCCTTTCACTGTAAAAAGAAAAATGGGTAACTGTAATCTAAATTTTCTCAGTTTTTAAAGGATTTCATTGATAGTATTCTCCCCACAGAAAACCTCAATCAGTTGACAGAGAAGTTTTTAAAATAATTATAAATTTGGCCCTGGCTGGTTGGCTCAGCTGTAGAGCGTCAGCCTGGCGTGCGGGGGACCCGGGTTCGATTCCCAGCCAGGGCACATAGGAGAAGCGCCCATTTGCTTCTCCACCCCCACCCCCTCCTTCCTCTCTGTCTCTCTCTTCCCCTCCCGCAGCCAAGGCTCCATTGGAGCAAAGATGGCCTGGGCGCTGGGGATGGCTCCTTGGCCTCTGCCCCAGGCGCTAGAGCAGCTCTGGTCGCGACAGAGCGACTCCCCGGAGGGGCAGAGCATCGCCCCCTCGTGGGCAGAGCATAGCCCTTGGTGGGCGTGCCAGGAGGATCCTGATCAGGCGCATGCGGGAGTCTGTCTGACTGTCTCTCCCCGTTTCCAGCTTCAGAAAAATACAAATAAATAAATAAATAAATAAAAATAAATAAAATAATTATAAATTTAAATTTGTTATAAAAAGTTATAAGCCTGACCAGGCAGTGGCACAGTGAATAGAGCATCGGACTGGGATGTGGAGGACCCAGGTTTGAAACCCTGAGGTTGCTGGCTTGAGTGCAGGCTCATCTGGTTTGAGCAAGGCTCACCAGCTTGAGCCCAAGGTTGCTGGCTTTAGCAAGGGGTCACTTGCTCTGCTGGAGCCCCCCTGGTCAAGGCTCATAGGAGAAAGCAATCAATGAACAACTAAGGTGCTGCAAGGAAGAATTGATGTTTCTCATCTCTCCTTCCTGTCTGTCTGTCCCTATCTGTCTCTTTCTGTCTCTGTCACCAAAAAGAAGAAGAAAATGAAAAATGATAATAAAATGAGAAGTAACATGGTGATTGAATTTATTCTTTGTCTAGCCCAGTATGAATATATGAATAGTATCCCCTCCTTAGCTACTTTCACCCAATCTCTTTCTGAACTGTTAGATGATATTGACATTAATATAATAATTAATATTGCTATTTCACTTTATAAAGTTTGAAATCAAAATCATCCCTGAAAACCACTGCAATTTGATGATTCTGATGCTTGGTATTTCACTGAACACACATCAGAGCACAGCGTGGTGTGGCAAGAACACTCAGGGAAATCCTCCATCTGTTGGAAATGTACCACAAGGTTCCAGTGAATCTGAAATGGAAAAAAAAAACAGACCAAAGCCCTGGAAGGGCCACCAGAGCAACTCCCAGACACAGCAGTCAGTTCTTCTGGTACCTCCTCTCATGATTTTGGGGAAAAGCACTTCAGTGAGTGATGACAGAATGTAAACACATGAAAATAATAATAAGTGGCTATAAATTCTGTAATAAAACTCCCACTCACAAAAGATAAACATTCAAGCTTCCTGTAATTTTATCTCACAAGAGATGAGCTAAGGGCAAAAGCTCTCCATATCCCTTTAATGACTTCAGTAAAAGGATGTCAAAGGAATTATTCAATAAGGCTCAGTTTACATTAACTGAAGACATACAATGGAGGGGTCGAGATAGTGTGGCTGCTTAGAATTAGAAACACAGGAAATAAGAAATCGGAGTGAGATCTGAATCATTTCAAGAAAGGTGAATTAAATAATTGCTCAATGAAAAAGGGAAAAATGATAAGAGCTTCTTTCTAGCTACTGAAAAATTTCTATCTTGAGTTCTTTCCTTAGGCTACATGATGCAGATGGGAAGCTTTATTCTCCTAGTTAACACTCCCCGCAGCAATCCAGAGATGACAATGCATCATTTGTTCCCTAAGTAGGAAAGAAGCCAAATATTCAGAAAAATTAAAATTGAGATTTTGCCTTTTACTGAGCTGTTTTTTTTTTAATATTGTTATATTAAAGCACCTACTTGAAAGGCAGAAACCACAGGAGGAACCGAAAACATGAGGCTAGTATTTCCAAAAGGAAAGTTTATTTTAAAAGGCCTGGATGTAAGTGGGCTGTCAGTCCAAACTTCAGGAGAGAGCATCAGACATGGGGGTTACTGCAAGCACCACTGGCTTGGGGCTGTGCGCACCCGGACATGCTCAGATAAGCACATTTAGCTGTGGCCCTGGCCACTGACTTGACGATGAGTAGGAGGAGGAGAGCTCTGCTGCAGAAACACAGGTCTCCTTTTGATGCAGCACAGGCTTAATCAGTGTGATCCTTTCTGGCATCCTTGACAAACTTTGAAGACAGCCAAAAGGTCAGGAATCTCCCAGGAACAGCTGAGACCTGGCGTCTCTGAACCCTTGGAGAAGCCTTCATAAACAACTATTGTGACTTCAACTCCCCTAACAGTCAGGTCCCTCCCCAATGCAAGCTCTCCCTGACACTACTGCAAAGGCAAACTCTCTGCTACACCTCAAAGTGAAGGCCAGGAAGCCACCAAGAGAGAGAGAACAGTTAGCAAATCAACCACCACCTCACAGCGAGGGATGAGAATGCTCTGCCCTGAGCCCTACTGGGAAGCTGGGCGAGGGAAATCGGAGCCTCAAAGGAGCTCTGGATCCAAAGGAACCCTGAACCCAAACCCAACATTACTGTCAGAAGAAATGCAGAATGTTTTAATCAGCTACCTGGGATTTGTTTTAATCATGTATGGTAAGATACAGACACAGAAATGGTTGTTATGAAGGGAATATCATGGTTGATCAGGAGGAAAAGGGAGAAGGGGAAAACATGGACAAGAACCTTTACTGTGGTTTCTGAAGGAAGGAACAGCTGAAGCAGGGTAAGAAGGTTTTGGTTTGGCTAGTTTTTTGTTTTTTTTTTTGTGAGAGGAGGGAAGATAGTGTGATAGACTCCTGCATGCACCTCGACTGGGATCCACCTGGTAACCCAATCTGGGGTCGGTGTTTGAATCAACCAAGCTGTTTTTAGCACCTGAGGCTGACCTGCTTGGACCAGCAGAGCCATTCTCAGTGTCTGGGGCCAATGCTTAAACCAATTGAGCCACTGGCTGTGGGAGGGGAAGAGGGAGAGCAGGGAGAGAGAGAGTGGAAGAGAAGCAGATGGTTGCTTCTCATGGGTACCCTGACTGGGGATTGAACCCCAGACATTTGCCTGCCAGGCCAACACTCTGTCCACTGAGTTCATTGGCCATGGCCGGGGTTAGCTAGTTTTAATAATTTAAGCAGTCTGTGGGGGATAAAAGGTAGCTGTGGTCACTATGTCTACACTTCCTGCCAGTGGCAACCAAATTCTGTCTACATCTGGAGTTGGTCTTGTGCATGAGTTTCTTGCCTTTCCTGGGTGGCAGCTGAATGCTGATTAATAATATGCAAGGTCTTGCCTGACCAGGTGGTGGTGTAATGGATAGAGCGTCAGACTGGGAGGCAGAGGGTCCAGGTTTGAGACGCTGAGGTTGCCAGCTTGAGCACAAAGTTGTTGGCTCGAGCAATGGTCACTTGGTCTGCTGTAACCCACCAGTCAAGGCACATTTGAGAAATCAATCAATGAACAACAAAGGAACTGCAATGAAGAATTGATGTTTCTCATCTTTCTCCCTTCCTGTCTGTCTCTATCTGTCCCTCTCTCTGACTCTCTCTGCCTCTGCCACAAATAATAATAATAATAATAATAATAATATTCAAGGTCTCAAATGGGCTTTTGCCTCTCTTCCAGAAAATTCTGCCACTTCCTTAAATGCAATCTGTCTTTGTTTGTACTTGGTAGGCAAGAGGGTCGCTGCCCTTTTCCACAGTGATTTCAGGCTTTTGCATCATAGGAAAGAAGAAAACAAGGAAGCAAGTAAGACCTTGTGTCCATTAGCTAAGAGCTGCCCAATTCTTCCTCACATCTGCATTAGGAATGTGGCTCTCTCAAATCTCCCACCTTATCTTCAGTCTTTCTGCAGGTATCCTGTGGAGGCTTGTGGTGAAAAACTTGAGAGTGAATGCAATCTTATCTTGTTTGGGGAATGTTCAAGTATTCTAAACTGGTACATCAGCCCACACATGTGTTTTTCCTAGCCTGCTACAGGTCAAAAGGTTCCTCTGTTACATCTCTCCTTCGAGGAGCTTATCTCTCATCAGAATTCAGGTTACTCAGCTGCCTTGTGAACTCAGCTCTCTGAAATTCTCCAGGAAAGTTATGTTTTGTAAATGACTACATTTTCTTTCATTTTTAAGTTTAGTATAATAATCTTCACATCTTGTATATCCAAAGTGAAAGCTGCAGAATTGTGTTCTTCCATTTTAAACAGTAGAAATGAATTCTGGCCAATTTAAACAAACAAAAAAAAAATCTTACGGTGAATTAACAAAATCCACAGGTAAGGTAAAAAAACCAAGTTCAAATTTGACAAGAACCAGGGTAATTCCAAGGTTATAGGCAACAAGGACTACTTAACTATTGTAAAGCCAGTATCCAAGGCCAGGGCCGCTATCAAAGCAGCCCGGCCCATGCGGGTTCGCATTGGATTCGGACAGTCGGTAAAGAAACAGCGGAGCCAAAAACTGATGGGCCATAGTCTTTAATTCTAGCTTGCACCCGGCGGGCAAGTAAAAATACACACTGGGCTCCAAAACCCAGTCACATTCAGTGCTCACAAAGCCACTGACTTATCCGAGTTTCCTAGAATCAAAGGTTTCTAGCTCACCAGACTTATTCACCTCTGTTCCCCATCTCCTTCCTTATCCCAAATACAAACTCTACACAAACTGGCATCTCACTCAGCACTCCACCATCTTGGCTGCTTCTCCTGGCCTCCTCCACGTGGCCTTTCTCTGCTCTCCTCTGCTCTCTCTTCTAATGATAATCTCAGGACAAGAGCCAATTCCCGTTCTGCCCCCACTTTATATTGTAGCTTCACAACCTCTAATCCAATATACAAAATAGGGAAGTCTCTAATACAAAGTCACTTCTCTGAGGCATGATTGGATTGTACCACCCCACATCAAAAAGGGTGGGAAAGGCTTAATCCCAAAACCAAGCCCCAGGCTACAAGGATTCTCAACACACATTAATATCACCTGGGTGACGGCCTCACGTGGGCAGCGGAGCCATCTTGAACAAAGTGAGCACAATACATTTTATCTGCCCAACAACTATCTTGTTAGGGTATGTATGGCCAGTAGCCACGGCCACCATCACAGCCTCCTGGCCCATGCAGGTTCGCATTTGATTCGGACAGATGGTAATGAAACAACAGAGCCAAGAACTGGTGGGCCATTAGCCTTAATCTTAGCTTGCACTTGGCGGGCAAGAAATACACACAAGTAGGAGAACACTTCCCTTTATATTCAGGGCTTCCAAAGCCACTGACTTATCCAAGTTTCCTACAATCAAAGGTTTCTACCTCACGAGCCTTATTCACCTCTGTTCCCCATCTCCTCCTCTCTGTACAAACTGGCTTCTCTTTTAGCACTCTGACATCTGGGCTGCTTCTCCTGGCCTCCTCCACGTGGCCTCTCTCTGCTCTCCTCTCTGCTCTCTCCTCTAATGCTAATCACAGGAACCGAGGAAGAGCAAGTTCCCGCTCTGCCCCCATTTTATAGTGTAGAAATCAAAACTTTTAATCCAATATACAAATAAGGAGGTCTCTAATACAAAGTCACTTATCTGAGGCATGATGGGATTGTAACACCCCACATCAAAAAGGGTGGGAAAGGCTTAGTCCTAAAACCAAGCCCCAGGCTACAAGGATCCTGCCTGCCCACAACCTGTCCCCAACACACATTAATATCACCTGGGCGACGGGCTTCCACGTGGGCAGCGCCATCTTTAACAAAGTGAGCATAATATATTTTATCTGCCCAACACATATTTACAAACTTATTTGACCAACAGGAAAAAATTAATCCCAACTGTCCTAGGTTGTCAAGACTGAAAGTTTTGGGAGAATTTCTGATGGTCAGTTTACTCTTCATACTTATCTCTTGGTTTTATGAACACCAAGGTTATATAAACATGTAAAGCTGGTAGTCACGGCCACTATCACAGCCGCCTGGCCCATGCAGGTTTGAATTTGATTCGGACAGATGGTAAACAATGGAGCCAAGAACTGGTGGGCCATTAGCTTTTGTTACATCCCAGCGAGAGAGGCCACAGCAGACACAAAGTGAATTTTATAAGTTTTATTGCAGACCTGCACAGGGACTGCAGGCAACCTAAGCAAGGGAGCACTGCAGCCCCCCAAACCTGCACAGGGATGCAGGTAACCCACACAGGGGAACACTGCAGCCCCCCCAAACCTGCACAGGGACTGCAGGCAACCCACGCCTCCGAAGAGACTGGGGCACTGCAGCCAACCAAACCTGCGCAGCCAACAAACTGCGCAGGGACTGCAGCCCCCCAAACCTGCACAGGGACTGCAGCCAACCAAACCTGCGCAGCCAACAAACTGCGCAGGGACTGCAGCCCCCCAAACCTGCACAGGGACTGCAGCTCCGAGCTTCTAAAATGGCTCCTTTTTATAGGGTGGCTGTCTAGGATGAGCAAGCATTATACAGAAGCTGATGTGGCTGTTAGTCATTGGCTAGGGAGGTCGTGCGCAGTTACGGGGCGGGGGGGGTATTACTCAGTGGAGAATTTCAAACATAAACTTCTGATAAGGGTCTCTCTGACTCAATGCAGGATGTTGCTGAACTCTTTGTTCTCAGCGTCACAGGGACCTTGTACACTCTTGGCAGCCCCAGCATGTCAGTATTCCCTGAATCTAACACTTTAATCCTAGCTTGCACCTGGTGAGCAAGAAATACACACAGTGAGAAAACGCTTCCCTTTCCATTCAGGGCTCCCAAAGCCATTGACTTATCCGAGTTTCCTAGAATCAAAGGTTTCTAGCTCACCAGCCTTATTCACCTCTGTTTCCCATCTCCTTCTCTCTGTACAAACTGCACAAACTGGCTTCTTTTTCAGCACTTCGTCATCTTGGCTGCTTCTCTTCTCCTCCACGTGGCCTTTCTCTGCTTTCCTTTATAGTGTAGAAATGAAAAACCTTTAATCCAATATACAAACAAGGAAGTCTCTGATACAAAGCCACTTATCTGAGGCATAATGGGATTCCTCATGAGAGTGCACACACCCCCGCCATGCAACAGTAAAGAGTGTGGGGAAAAGCTTAGTTTTAAAACTAAGTCTTAGCCTATAAGGATCCTGCCAGCTTACAGCCTGTCTCCCACACCCAATGTAAACTATAAGTGAGCAAACATATATCATATTTACAAACTTATTTGACCAACAGCTTTGTTGTTTCATTACTGTCTGTCTGAATCAAAATGCAAATCTGCATGGGCCAGGTGGCTGTAATGGTGGCCGTGGTTACTGGCCATACATTGGCATAGTCTGTGGCAGGATTTGGAGATTGGTATGGAGCTGCCACCCTTGAGGTGCATGGTAAAGGACTAGTTGCTGTTATGGTTCCCATGGCTGTTCTTTTGGGGGCCGTAGGCTGGCTGACTTTTACAGCCATGCGTGAGGAAACCAAGAGCTCTGTGGAAGAGCCTTCCCGGACCTGCAAACCGAGCAGTGGAAGGAGCTGGAGCAAACGTGGGAGAAAGAGATGCTGACCCTGGAGCTGGAGCAAGCACCGGAGGAGGAGGCCGACCAGGTTTGTGAGATTTGCTTGAAAATGGAGCAGCCACTGGAGAAGGAATCACAGGTTTGTGGGTTGCAGATTGCCCTGGATGTTGTGGAGAGCCAGCAGCAGCAGGAGGCTGGGGGCTCAAGCCCGACAGCAGGAGCTGATGTTTTCAGTTCCTCTTTGGAGGATGAGGGAATAGGGCTGGAGTTGCAATCTGCAGTCTCCAGAAGGTGAGAGCCCAGCAGCAAGGAGTACCTACTACACCCCTGGTAGGTCTGCATTTTTGGGACATATGGATGAATGCGATCATGCTCTCCGGAGCAGAAATGGAAATGCTGACTGCCATTGCCATGTGCTCCTCTTTAGGACAGTGTAAGACCTGCCAGGAAGGCAGGGATGAGGGGAGTGGCCAAGGCCCCATGTGCATGGGCTGATTACTGGACTACAACCAGAGTGGGCACTGGCTCCTTTGTTGGATGGACTTACAAATTTTGGACAATGTGAAACACCCTGATGGAGGTGGGGGGCAGCTTTACTGGAAGCCCTCCTTCCCCTGTCCTGGGAAGCTTTTTCCATGGTTAGAAAGAAGGCCAAGGACATTTTGCACTTTTGTCAAAGTGCTCAGAGACTGGTGAAATGTACCCTTGTAATTGTTGAAATTGTATATTTGTCACGTTGTTGTAATTTTTGTAATATGCCTAATTTCCTTGTGCAGGAATATCTGTGCTTTAGATTGAGAAAGTGAGTAAAAGGAGTGGAATGTTGGTCAAATAAGTTTGTAAAGCCTGACCAGGCGGTGGTGCAGTGGATAGAGTGTTGGACTGGGATGTCGAGAACCCAGGTTCGAGACCCCAAGGTTGCCAGCTCGAGTGCGGGCTTATCTGGTTCGAGCAAAAGCTCACCAGCTTGGACCCAAGGTCACTGCCTTGAGTAAGGGGTTACTCAGTCTGCTGAAGGCCCGCAGTCAAGGCACACATGAGAAAGCAATCAATGAACAACTAAGGTGTTGCAACGAAAAACTGATGATTGATGCTTCTGCTTCTCATCTCTCTTCATTCCTGTCTATCTGTCCCTATCTATCCCTCTCTCTGACTCTCTCTCTGTCCCTGTAAAAAAAAAGTTTGTAAATATGATATATATGTTTGCTTGCTTATAGTTTGCATTGGGTGTGGGGGACAGGCTGTAAGCAGGCAGGTTCATTATGACCTAAGGCTTAGTTTTAAGATTAAGTCTTTCCCACCCTAAGTGACTTTGTATCATAGACTTCCTTGTTTGTATATTGGATTAAAGGTTTTCATTTGTATACTATAAAATGGGGCAGACTAGGGGTGCTTGCTCTTTCTCGGTTCCTGAGATTAGCATTAGAAAGGAGAGCAGAGAAAGGCCACGTGGAGGAGAGGAGAAGCAGCCAAGATGGTGGAGTGCTGAAGGAGAGGCCAGTTTGTGCAGAGTTTGTGTAGAGAGAAATAGATGGGAAACAGAGGTGAATAAGGCTGGTAAGGTAGAAATCTTTGATTCTAGGAAACTCGGATAAGTCAGTGGCTTTGGGAACCCTGAATGGAAAGGCAAGTGTTTTCCCACTGTGCGTATTTCTTGCCCACTGGGTGCAAGCTAGAATTAAAGCTAATGGCCCACCAGTTCTTGGCTCTATTGTTTCATTACCATCTGTCTGAATCAAATGCGAACCTGCATGGGCCAGGCGGCTGTGATGGTGGCCGTGGCTCCTGGCCTTACAGAGAGGGAGAGGGGGAGAGAGAGAGAGAGAGAGAGAGAGAGAGAGAGAGAGAGAGAGAGAGAGAAAGCATGCGCTGAGGGGCTTGGTAGCCCTGCTGAGGCTGGTGGGGTCTGTTAGTCCAGGGGAGTTTGGAAAATGAGTTGGGGCTTTGGGAGCCCTGAGTGAGAGGAAAGCTGTCTTCCCTCCTTGCTCATCTACTGATAGAGATTTTAATAAATGAAATGGCCCACCATTTTCTGGCCCCACTGTTCCTTTACCATCTGCCTGAACCTAATGTGAACCTGCACGGCCATGGCGGCCACCACTGGCTTTACAGTCCTTATGAGACTTGCAACCAGTAGAGCAGTGGGCAGTGGCAACGCACCCTGGGCTCCCTCCCAGATCCTGTCTCCAAGACTCCCTTTCCTCTCTCCCAGAGTAAGCTCTTACGAGGTTTCTGGAGCGCCAACGCAGCCCTGGTCCCTTTTTGCTTCTCTATTCTAGGCCTTTCCTTGTTTCACTGTCTCTAGCTTTATTAAATTTACTCTCAAAATAAATTTCTTTCATTCTTTTTTTTTTTTTGGCCGTGTGTTATATGGAAAGAGCAGACAATGCTAGGGAACTTGTTTTTATTCACTGAAAATTCAAAATCGTCATGTAGCTTATTATATGATATGTTAAATAAAATCAATAGAATAGACTTTGAAAGAAACACTGTCTAGTGTCATTTTTAAAATCTTTGTATAATTATATTAATTTAATAATTCTTCTCTGTAGTCTGATAGTATTCTGAGATTTATTAGTCTTGGCAATGAGTTAGGCAGGACAAAGTCAGAGGCAGCACAAAAACACACTTGATAGAATTATTTATCGTGTCAGACTTTTTTTCCTTGTACTTCTAAGGAAATTACTCTTGTTGAAAGCTGAGAATAGGACAAAGGTTTGCAAGTTTAATTTTTTACTTTTTGCTTGGCAAATGTAATGGCTTTTCCTGAGGAATCGGCCTGATAATAAAATATTTTATGTCTGCCATAGTTGGGTCCACAGATGGGATGAAATATACTAGCTGCTATTCCTTAATGAGGCAGTAGTGTGGAGCAATAAGGATGGGAACTTAGAAATCAGAAAGACCTAGATTTAGATAAACTTGGATATAAATCCCACTTTGGCAATTTCTAACTTTGTAACACTGGAGAAGTTATTTAATTCCTTTAAAATGTCAGTTTCTTCATAGAAGATGGCAATAAAATGGTCTGTTCATATAATCTCTTTAAATGAGAATTAGATGAAGTAAATGAGGTACTTAGTATAGTACATTTTACTTACTGAACAGCCGATATAAAAAGAACTGTCATAATAAGCTCTCTTACCATAACAATCTACCAGGCTGTCTCCTCTCTGGGTAATTTAGGTTGAATTGTTTACAATTTTTCTGGAGATAAACTCAATGCACTGAAATCATGTTATTAAAACAATGATTTACCATAATCATCAACCAGAATTGTTAGAGTCTCTCTTAAAATAACCAGATGTGCAAATTGTAATTACTGTATACCAAAAAAGGTGTCTGTCAATGGAAGGAGCAAACAGAAAACCATAAGCCACATTCTTGACAAAGTGAAGAAAGGGGAATTGAATTGGATAAGAACTATGCCCCTTCTTCAAAAGATATCACTCCTGCCTGACCAGGCAGTGGCACAGTGGATAGAGTGTTGGACTGGGATGCAGAGGACCCAGGTTTGAGACCCTGAGGTCGCCAGCTTGAGCGCGGGCTCATCTGGCTTGAGCAAAAAGTTCACCAGCTTCGACCCAAGGTCACTGGCTCAAGCAAGGGGTTACCTGGTCTGCTGAAGGCCCGCAGTCAAGGCACAATGAGAAAGCAATCAATGAACAACTAAGGTATCACAATGAAAAACTGATGATTGATGCTTCTCATCTTTCTCCATTCCTGTCTGTCCCTATCTATCCCTCTCTCTCACTCTCTCTCTGTCCCTGTAAAAAAAAAACAAAAAAACCCAAAAATAAATAAAAATAAAAACAGATATCACTACTGTGGGGGAACTTTGTACAAGACTGATGATCACTCTCTTTGCTTGAGGGCCTGGCAAGTTTGTAGTCCTTCAAATCCAATTATAAAATCATAGAGCCATAATCAGTAAAACAAATATTTGAGAATTTTTCTTTTTTATCTGCTTTGTGGATGATTTACTTTGAATTATTCCTTCCCTATGTGCCAGTGGATTACATTATGGGTTATAAACTAGGTGAACTAGACTTTAGTCCTTGGACCAGTCTTTGACTTCTTATATGACTCTGAAAAAATGATCCTGTGACTTAGTTTCCTTTTCTGTCAACCTTTGATAATAAAATTGTGTTTCCTTAAACTGCAGCAGCTATGGGTAAAAATGAAGACACAGTAACTACAACAGTTAGTACTCCTTTCTTTCCCTGTCTCTTCTAGGTTCTTTCCCATCTTCTGGTGAGGTACCTTAAGTTCCATTTAACATGTTCCTCAGTTTTTGGAGAAAAGAAATGGGACTGATGAAGAGTTAGCTGAGAACCTAGGATGCCACAGAGCACTTGCCATTTTCTATCCCCTTTGCTTGAGCTCCCAAGAAATCAAGGGTGGTTGCCGCCCCTGGTGCAACTTCTCCCTAGTTTGCTGCCATTGCTGATGCATATGATAAGTTACTGTCCTCAAAAATGGGTCCAGCTGAAATTAGGAAAACAAACAAGAAGTCTAACCCCAAAATTAAACATATCTTTGTCATGAAGCTCCCAAGTATTACTGTTTTATGGTTTCAATGTCTTCCTGAGTTTCCAGTATAACATGTTTTAGTTTTTCTTGCACCCTTACCTTCTCAGGACTTGAAGTTGAGAGCTAGGCTGGAGGACAACGTGAGTAAGAAATAGCAAGCTGTACTCAGGTTCCTGCGCAGAGACATGGTTACGCTTGTGTGCTTTTTTGCTTTTTTTTTACCTTAGAATGACTTAAAAAAAAAAAATCGGTAAACTCCTCAGTCCTTCATTCAGACATATTCTTGGCAGACATAATTCTTCCAGACAAGCTAACTGAGCTTTAAAGCATGGACTACCCAGGCTCAGACAGGAACCTTAGCTTCATTGTCCTTTATATGTTCTTTTTATAGCATGAAAACAGGTGTTAACACATTTAATAATAACTAATGCAGACAGTCTGGCTCTACATAGGTGGAGCCTCTATAATGGACAGATGACTCAGATCAGATGTCCACTTCTCCCATCTTAACATCTCAGCAGCACATAAGAACTCCAGAACCATGATGCAGTTCCAGGAAAAATGAGTGATGCTCTTGCATTGACTTAGATCAAATCTTTACTACCTGAGGAAGTGAGAGACTTACATAAAAGTTAATTTGAGTTATAAGAAAACACAGGTAGGCCTAAGGGAGATTCTGGTTACCTCACCAAACACAACTCCCTTTTTCTTCAGCCCCAGGCTATCTGCTTTCAAAAACTAATGGCTCTTGACCCTGGCTGGTTGACTCAGTGGTAGAGTGTCGGCCTGGCATGCACGAGTCCCAGGTTCGATTCCTGACCAGGGCACACAGGAGAAGCGCCCATCTGCTTCTCCACCCCTCCCCCTCTTTTTCCTCTCTATCTCTCTCTTCCCCTCCTGCAGCCAAGGCTCCATTGGAGCAAAGTTGGCCCAGGCGCTGAGGATGGCTCCATGGCCTCTGCCTCAGGTGCTAGAATGGCTCTGGTTGCAACAGAGTGACGCTCCGAATGGGCAGAGCATCACCCCCTGGTGGGCATGCCGGATGGATCCTGGTCAGGCACATTCGGGAGTCTGTCTGACTGCCTCCCTGTCTCCAACTTCAGAAAAATACAAAAAAAAAAAAAAAAAAAAGAAAAAAAAAAGAAAAAAACAAAAACAAAAAACCTAATGGCTCTTGACTTCCATGGGCAGCTGGGTAGAGAATTGATGTTTCAGGCTTTGTTGGGGTTTCTAGAAGAGGGAATTTAGTTTGATGTCTCTTCCCTATGGGATGGGGAAAGAACATCATCAGGGAACTCATGAGGACTAAAAGCTGTGGATGTTGAAAAATGCTGGGAGATCACAGATCTGTGAATTTCTAGACAGAAGACAATGTTGGTACAGATCTTCTTTTCCTCATATCTTCAAGTAAGAGCTGTGAAGAATGACTGGATCTTCCCATTCCTCAGGTTGTAGGAGTACCAGAAGACCTGATAGCAGGACAGCAACAAGGTCTGGGAGCTTCTGCTGCAAATTATAGGCCTCTATGAGTAGGGATAGCTTCATCTTTCATGGTTTGTGAGATTCTTGCCATATTATTATTATTATTTTGTATTTTTCTGAAGTGAGAAATGGGGAGGCAGACAGACAGACTCCTGCATGTGCTCGACCAGGATCCGCCTGGCATGCCCACCAGGGGGTGATGCTCTGCCCATCTGGGGTATTGCTCCATTGCAACCAGAGCCATTCCATTGAGCCATCCTCAGCGCCCGGTCCAACTTTGCTCCAATGGAGCCTTGGCTGCAGGAGGGGAAAAGAGAGACAGAGAGGAAGGAGAGGGGTGGAGAAGCAGATGGGCGCTTCCCCTGTGTTCCCTGGCCAGGAATCGAACCTGGGACTTCCACACGCTGGGCTGACACTCTACTGCTGAGCCAACTGGCCAGGGCTTAGTTATTATATTTAATTATGAGTCAAGGGAAAAGGGGAATAAATACAACTTGATCAGAAAGACAAGCATAAGAAAAAGTTAAAGGGGAAAACAACATGGTTTTATAAATAAATAAAAAATAAAGAAAGAATAAAGTTAAACACTATTCAACTAAAATTCTCTTTTTAAAAATGATTGTTAAACTTAGGTTTTTAAAAAGAGATTTATATACTTTGCAAAATATATATTTAAACAGTAATAAAAGAGATTTGAAAATAAAAGAAACAAAAATCCCAATAAAAAACCCCCAAAGGAAATGAATAGAAAGACATTAAGAGAGACTAGATTAACAACAAACAATATGAAACAGAAGGTTAAAAACACTAAATAGGTTAAATGCACTGTTTTCAGCAAGCAAAATAAGAAACTAAATAGACAAACAAAACTTTTAGACAAGAAAAAGACGTTATTTCTTTTTTTTTTTTTTTTACTTTTTTTTTATTTTTCTGAAACTGGAAACGGGGAGGCAGTCAGACAGACTCCCGCATGCGCCTGACCGGGATCCACCCGGCACATCCACCAGTGGGCGATGCTCTGCCCACCAGGGGGCGATGCTCTGTCGCGACCAGAGCCACTCTAGTGCCTGGAGCAGAGGCCATGGAGCCATCCCCAGCACGCCCGGGGCCATCTTTTGCTCCAATGGAGCCTTGGCTGCGGGAGGGGGAGAGAGAGACAGAGAGGAAGGAGAGGGGGAGGGGTGGAGAAGCAGATGGGCGCCTCTCCTGTGTGCCCTGGCCGGGAATCGAACCCAGGACTTCCGCACGCCAGGCCGATGCTCTACCGCTGAGCCAACCGGCCAGGGCCAAGATGTTATTTCAATTCAAAAAAAATAAAAGAACATACTAAAAATACAATTGTACTGGGTTTTTCAGTAACTCTCCCAGAATTGAAATAATTTAATAGATCCCCCCCACAAAAGCTATAGAGAAGACATAGAAGAAATGAATAAAATTAATAAACTTGATTTAATTTTTAATATAGTATTCCTTGAATAAAGTATTTTATTTCTTGAATAGGAGATATATATATTTATATTAATATATTATATATAATTATATATATTTCCATAGGGCTTTACAAAAATAAATCATTTCGGGGGAAAAAAACCTTAACAAATTTAAAGAAGTAGAGAGCTTACAGGTTACATTTTGTCATTACAATCCAATATTGGTAATTGGAAATTAAGAAACACACAATGAGCCTGACCAGGCAGTGGTGCAGTGGATAGAGTAATGGACTGGGACGTGGAGGACCCAGGCTCGAAACCATGAGTTCACCAGCTTGAGTGTGGGGGGGCTCATCTGGCTTGAACACGGGCTCACCAGCTTGAGCGCAGGGTTGCTGGCTTGAGCATGGGATCATAGACATGACCCCATGGTCTCTGGCTTGAGTCCAAAGATTGCTGGCTTGAGCCGAAGCTCACTGGCTTGAGCAAGAGGTCATTCGCTCTGCTGTAGCACCCCGGTCAAGGCACATATGAGAAAGAAATCAATGAACAACTAAGATGCTGCAATGAAGAATTGATGCTTCTCACTAATCCCAGTCATGAGAATTCTACCTCACAACCTAAACATCCCCAAAGGCTCCATGTTGGGCAGATAAAATGTATTATGCTCACTTTGTTAAAGATAACACGAGGAAGCCGTCGCCCAGGTGATATTAATGTGTGTTGGGGTGGGCTAAAGGCAGGCGGAATCCTTGTAGCCTGGGGCTTGGTTTTGGGATTAAGCCTTTCCTACCCTTTTTGATGTGGGGTGGTGCAATCCAATCATGCCTCAGAAGGTGACTTTGGGTTGGAGAATTCCCTACTTTGTATATTGGATTAGAGGTTGTGAAGCTACAGTATAAAGTGGGGGCAGAACGGGATTTTGGGTTCTTGGTTCCTGAGGTTAGCATGAGAGAGTGGAGAGAGTAGAGCCAGCAGCTAAAGGAGGCCACGTGGAGGAGGCCAGGAGAAGCAGCCAATATGGCGGAGTGCTGAGTGAGATGCCAGTTTGTGTAGAGTTTGTATCTGGGATAAGGAAGGAGATGGGGAACTGAGGAGAATAAGTCTGGTGAGCTAGAAACCTTTGATTCTAGGAAACTCGGATAAGTCAGTGGCTTTGTGAGCACTGAGTGTGACTGGGTTTTGGAGCCCAGTGTGTATTTTTACTTGCCCGCCGGGTGCAAGGTAGGATTAAAGGCTATGGCCCACCAGTTTTTGGCTCCATGGTTTCTTTACCGACTGTCCGAATCCAATGTGAACCTGCATGGGCCGGGCTGCTCTGACGGTGGCCTTGGCCCTGCCTGCTGGCTTTACACTCCACATTCTAATACCATCATCTCTGAGGGTTAGGATTTCAACATATAAGTTTGGGTGGACCAGTGGTCACAAATATTCAGACCATGTAAAGCCAGCAGGCACGGCCAGGACCACTATCACAGCAGCCCGGCCTATGCAGGTTCGCATTGGATTCGGACAGTCGGTAAAGAAACAATGGAGCCAAAAACTGATGGGCCATAGTCTTTAATTCTAGCTTGCACCCGGCGGGCAAGTAAAAATACACACTGGGCTCCAAAACCCAGTCACATTCAGTGCTCACAAAGCTACTGACTTATCCGAGTTTCCTAGAATCAAAGGTTTCTAGCTCACCAGACTTATTCACCTCTGTTCCCCATCTCCTTCCTTATCCCAGATACAAACTCTACACAAACTGGCATCTCACTCAGCACTCTGCCATCTTGGCTGCTTCTCCTGGCCTCCTCCACGTGGCCTTTTCTCTGCTCTCCTCTGCTCTCTCTTCTAATGATAATCTCAGGAACCAAGAGCGCAAGCTCCCTCTCCGTCCCCATTATATAGTGTAGAAATCCAAACCCTTAATCCAATATACAAAATAGGGAAGTCTCTAATACAGTCACCCTCTGAGGCATGATAGGATTGTACCAACCCACATCAAAAATGGGTGGGAAAGGCTTAATCCCAAAACCAAGCCCCAGGCTACAGGATTCTCAACACACATTAATATCACCTGGGCAACGGCCTCTTTAACAAAGTGAGCATAATACATTTTATCTGCCCAACAGACCACAACAAGAGAAATATAAAAATACCTAAAAGCATTGGGAAAACAAACACTTTACACTAAAACAATGGTGTTGGTCAAATAAGTTTGTAAATATGATGTATATGTTTGCCCGCTTATAGTTTGCATTGGGTGTGGGAGACAGGATGTAAGCTGGCAAGGTCCTCATAGCCTACGGCTTAATTTTAAGACTAAGCCTTTCCACCCTTTTAATACTTAGATCTTTTCAACATCCTTCTAATACTAAGATCTTCTCAAAACTAAGCTTTCCCTACACCCTTGACTGTTGTATGATGTAGGGTGGTGCACTCTTACGAGGAATCCCATTTATGCTTAGATAAATGGCTTTGTATCAGAGACTTCCTTATTTGTGTATTGGCTTAGAGGCTTTAATTTCTACACTGTAGAATGAGGCAGACCGGGGAGCATTCTCGCTCAGATCCTGTCATCAGCATTGCAGAGGAGAGGCAGCCAAGATGGCGGAGTGCTGAAGGAGAAGCCAGTTTTGTGTAAAGAAAAGGAGATGGGGAACAGAGGTGAATAAGGCTGGTGAGCTAGAAACCTTTGATTCTAGGAATCCTTAAATGAGCCAGTGGCTTTGGGAGCCTGTTGGGCAGATAAAATGTATTATGCTCACTTTGTTAAAGATGGAGGCCGTCGCCCAGGTGATATTAATGTGTGTTGAGAATCCTTGTAGCCTGGGGCTTGGTTTTGGGATTAAGCCTTTCCCACCCTTTTTGATGTGGGGCGGCACAATCCAGTCATGCCTCAGAGAAGTGACTTTATTAGAGACTTCCCTATTTTGTATATTGGATTAGAGGTTGTGAAGCTACAATATAAAGTGGGGGCAGAACGGGAGTTGACCCTCTTGGTTCCTGAGGTTAGCATGAGAGAGCAGAGAGAGTAGAGCCAGCAGTGGGAGGAGGCCACGTGGAGGAGGCCAGGAGAAGCAGCCAAGATGGCGGAGTGCTGAGTGAGATGCCAGTTTGTGAAAAGTTTGTATCTGGGATAAGGAAGGAGATGGGGAACTGAGGAGAATAAGGCTGGTGAGCTAGAAACCTTTGATTCTAGGAAACTCGGATAAATCAGTGGCTTTGTGAGCAATGAATGTGAGTGGGTTTTGGAGCCCAGTGTATGTTTTTACTTGCGTGTGTTGAGAATCCTTGTAGCCTGGGGCTTGGTTTTGGGATTAAGCCTTTCCCACCCTTTTTGATGTGGGGAGGTACAATCCAATCATGCCTCAGAGAAGTGACTTTATTAGAGACTTCCCTAGTTTGTATATTGGATTAGAGGTTGTGAAGCTACAATATAAAATGGGGGCAGAACCAGAATTGGCCCTCTTGGTTCCTGAGATTTTCAGCAGAGAGAGTAGAGCCAGCAGCGGGAGGAGGCCACGTGGAGGAGGCCAGGAGAAGCAGCCAAGATGGCAGAGTGCTGAGTGAGATGCCAGTTTGTGTAGAGTTTGTATCTGAGATAAGGAAGGAGATGGGGAACTGAGGAGAATAAGGCTGGTGAGCTAGAAACCTTTGATTCTAGGAAACTCGGATAAGTCAGTGGCTTTGTGAGCACTGAATGTGAGTGGGTTTTGGAGCCCAGTGTATGTTTTTACTTGCCCGCCGGGTGCAAGCTAGAATTAAAGACTATGGCCCATCAGTTCTTGGCTCCGTTGTTTCTTTACCGACTGTCCGAATCCAATGCGAACCTGCATGAGCCAGAAGGCTGCTGCGATAGTGGCCCTGGCCTTGGATACTGGCTTTACAGAGCCCTGAATGGAAAGAGAAGTATTTTCCCACTGTGTGTATTTCTCGCCCGCTGGACACAAGCTAGGATTAAAGGTAATGGCCCACCAGTTCTTGGCTCTGTTGTTTCATTACTGTCTGTTCAAATTAAATGCGAACCTGCAAGGGCCAGGTGACTGTGATGGTGGCCTTGGCTACTGGCCATACACTGTTCCTATCTGTCTCTCTCTTTCTCTGTCACAGAAAAAAAAAAAAAGCTAAGTAAATATGAAAGGTGACTCTGGAGGGTACATTAATCTAATAAGACCTAGAAGAAATAAACACTTCCCTAGCAAAATATACATTATTACAAATGGCCTGGAATTAGAGAAAACTTGAATAAACCAGTTATTATGGAAGAAATTAGAGAAATGATAAATGATTTCTTATTGAAAAAGGCAGCAGGCAGATGGATTCACAGATGAATTTTTAATTTAACCATTAAAGGGTAGATAATTCCAATATCATTTTTAAACTATTGTGGGTCTTAGAAAAAGATGGAAAGTTCTCAAGTTAATTTTATGAATCCAGAATACCTCAAATACCAAAGCCAAAGAAGGAATTCAACAGCAACAATTAAAAGTGCAGGCCAATTTCACCTATGACTGTAAATGCCAACTGTTTACATAATGTATTAGAGAATATAATAGAGAAATGCATCAAAAGAGTAATACATCATGACAAAAGAGGCTGTATAGAGGAATAAAAGGGTAGTTCCATTCCAGGAAGTCCATCCACATATTGATTGCATTAAAAATTAAAGGAACAATAGCCTAACCATTTTCAGTGGGTGGTGAAAAGACATCAGATAAAAGTCATGCAACCAATGTCAAGGAAAGCTTTACTTACTATACTTTGTTTCTTGATTGAATTCTTTCTCTCATGCAAGACAAGAATCGAGGTTTGTCATTTCACTAGTAACACTGGCACTAAATTTCTCTGTCCTTCATTCAGAAATGTTTGCTCCAGTGCTGTCAACTTTTACAAACAGTTGGCTGGAGATGTCACCAATCTATCAGTCTTATAACTGATAAGGTTCTAATCGCAGCTTGGTTTCAGGTGGACCACCCAAGACCTTATCCTCTTTTCTTATATCCCTGTCAACAAGACAGAGAATACTAATTCAAAAGGCATTTTGTCTACCTACTCCAATCCCGTTCTACTGTTGTATCCTTTGATAATGAAAGAACTGAGCACAGAGGGAAGAATCACACCTTTCTAAGGTGGATGCCATCCCGGCCCTGAGTCACACATGCCTGACTTGGGAATTAAGTGTCCTGGCTCCTCAGCAACATGGTGCTCTGGGGATTTCCCTTGCACTGGTACTAAAGTGTGAATATTTGTAATTAAAGTTAACATAATAACAATGGTACAACATAGGGTAATAATTTAGTTTTATTCCTTATTTCTCAAAAAGCTTCCTTAAGGTGATGTAGAGATGTCAAGGCCCTATTGCTTCTCTAAATTCTGATAAGGCATATATTAGGTCCATTTAAAAACTCCAAGATTGGAAGAATAGTAGTGTAAAGTCATATATAATATAGTAATAATAGTTTAGGTGTAAAGTGCTATACAGCATAGGTGATGGTGAAACAATTAACTAAAAGGTAGAGGGGATTTCCTCCTCACTCTTAATGTGATTCTAACAGTGCATTTTGGCCTTGATGTTTCTAGGGTAGTTCTGAGCGAAGTCCAGTCTCTTCCTTCTGATCCTTATTTCTAACCTCAGGGTGTTGCTAACCTGAGATACTTAAGGGTCTCTCTCTGCACCATGAAACCTAGTTTTCACAAAGAAAGAAAAAAACATTCAAGTGTCAACCGTGGACATGATAAGGCTTTGCCTATGTTTCCCAGAGTTTTTCTGGTGGAAAGGCACTAGACAAAATTCCAGGTACAATGCCTACTCTGCCACTCATGATCTGAGCTGGAAATCCAGCACCGCAAACTCTTAGCCCTGTTTCTCTCTTTAAAAAAATAAACACACACACACACACACACACACACACAAACACAATATTAACAATGTCACAGGAGGTTTCAGAAGAATAAATAAAGGAGTAAAACTGGAAATACTCTCAGTGCAGTGTTTGGTCCATAGCAGTTGCTTAGCTTATGTTAAAATTATGTTACTTATAAGAGGATAAAACCTTTATACAGAAAAAAAAAGCTTTTAAGTGTGAAATTTAGTATTGTTTGAAATTTCGTATTGTTTTTCTTTTGCTCTCTTAAATTTTATTTTATAGCTACTTGCTGACTTTTCTTTCCCTCCTTCCTTCCCCTCCCCCCGCCGCCTCCTTGTTCTATTACGAAAACTATACGTTTGTCTTCATCTCTATCACGGTCTGAAATGAACCTATATCACCTGAGGTAGAGACTATAAAGGTGCTTTCACGAAAATCCAAGGGGTGACAGTGTGGGGACTCTCCTCCAGTTCTACAAAGTTCATTTTATATTAGGACTCGATTCCGTCCCAATTCCCAAGACACTAATTAGAAAATGGTGAACAATGAACCTCAAATATTTTAGAATTTCTTTCATAACCTTTTATAGCTGTGTATGCTAAAATGGTTTCCTAAATCTACATTTTCCAAACTCCTGTGGTTCAATGTTTTCCGAGTAGTAACTCTGGGATTCAAAACCGTCCCTCACTTCCCGGTCTTTACAAAGGATGAGCCCCTCTTGACTTGATTTGCTAACTTTCAAGCTGCCAGGATACCGTTTTATTCTTGGCTCCGCAAAGACGCTCGGATAAAAGACCCGAGGAGCCCCTCGGAGGACGCGGGATGCCCTCCCGGCTGGCGGTGAGGTGAGCGCCAGGAACCGGCGCCGCAGGCCCCGCGGTGGAACAGGAGGCGGCACGGGGGCGGGCCCCGGCCAGCGCCCTTTCGCATCTTCTCAGAAGGGGACACCGCCCAGGGGACACCGCCCTGGCGCTCGCGTTGCTAGGTCCTCTGTTTGCGGCCTTCTAAAGGAGCCCCTAGCGGGACCAAGGCAAACCGGGAGGGGGGTGGCCGGAGATTCCGAAGGGCCGTCTTCAGTACACAGCCCGCTCGCTGCGCACGCCGTGCACCCCCGGTCGCGGCCCGCGAATGGTCTGGCCCGTCGGCTGCCACCACCGCCTCCCGCAGCAACTGCTGCTCCAGCTGCTCCGGATCGAGCGCCGGAGCCTGGAGCCGTGGCTGCCGCGGGCGGTGGGCGGCGGAGAGCTGCGCAGGACCTTGGTTCAGGCTGCGGCCGGTGGCCGCTTGCTGGAAAGCGGGAGCCGCAGAGGCACCGCGGGCCAGGGCGGCGAGGACCGGGGCCGGGCTTTCCTCACCCGGGTGAGTACCTGCTGCCCCGATCCTCTCCGATCTCTTTCAACTCCCCACGCCGCCGAGGTCGCTCCCCCCACCCGGGACGGTCACTGCTCTGGGGGCACTGTCCCTCCCGAGCAGCAGAACTGGGAGCTGCTGCTGCTGTTGATGCTAATGATTCAGCATCATTTGTGCCCCAGAGGGTTGGGCATCATGGGACCGTGGGGACGAGGTCAGTTGCTGTGCTCTCCCGTCTGCTTCTGGGCTCCAGGTGAACCACCCGGGCGGGCGGGCCGGGTCGGGCGGGATGAACCAGGAGGCTTCCTGCTGGCTTGTTCTGAAATGCCATCCGTTCCCTACATCCTGGTACAAACCTGCGTTCGTTTGCGGTGCAGTCTTCAAAGTGTGTCAGGTTAGTGTTTTTTTCGACACATGCGAGTGAAGTCTGGGGCCATTGTGGGTATCTGTTTTTCTACTCCTCTCCCCCCCCCCCCCCCCGCATTTCTAATTCATGCCATCATCTACTTAATTTTACATCGCGTGGCATTCTCCGCTAATGTGTGAGAAAGATGCTGCATCAAAGTTGTCTTTTATTCAAGGTGGGTTTGATTGGTCTTGGCCTGGGAGGAAAAGATTGAAGGTAGGAAAGAATACTTTATGAGCCTAGGCATATATATAATTTCATTAAATCATTCACAATCCAGAACCAAATGTGGAAAGTGAGGAGCAGGAAATTTAAATTATGTGCTCAAGGTTACAGAACGCTAATTTGCATACAAATCTTTATCACTCTGAAGCCCATCCCATGGACCTTTCACTGTATTAAGAAATTCTTGATCCAAGTGTAGGTATACTATATGGTCTGTTAAAGTGAATTAGTTTTCATAGGCGTAATCTTAAACTACAGCAACAACAACCTGTAAACTTCCTGTGTGTATAATTATTGTTCTTTTAGTACGAAAGTAAGAGCCTGCTTTGAATTATGTGGGGGGAAACCCCTATTTTCTTAGAAAGCATATGTCAAAAACCAACATCTGGACAATACTGCATGGGAGAGCTAGGTCATAACACATTTTGGCAATGCTATGTGTTGAATGCTTGTGTTGAAGGAATCAGAGAAGTAAAAAAAAAAAAAAAAATCCAGATATGTTTTCTTTTTAAACTTTGGAAAAACAGAGCCCTGGCTAGGTAGCTCAGTCGGTTAGAGCATTGTCCCAATATGCCAAAGTTGTGGGTTTGATTCCTAACTTATGAGTGCATAAATAAGTGGAACAACAAATTGATCTCTCTTTCTCTCTCTGCCTTCCTCTTTTCTCTAAAATCAATAAATAAAAATTGAAAAAACTTTAGGAAAATATTTGCAGTAAGTACAGTTATCTAGTTCATTAAGTGTGTGACTGAACTGTTTTTGTGGGGTGTATTACCCCATTATAAGATGACAGGTAAACCGAGACTGATAATGTTAATTCATTCATTACAATTCTGTGATTTGGCATAGCAGATGATAATTCTATCTAATTCTATATTACAGACTAAGGAACTGAAATACAGAGATGGTTCAAAATCATATAGCTAATAAATGGTAGAATCTGGATGAGCATTGACTCTTAAAAAATATAGGTGTTGTAGCAAAATGTAGTTCTTTGTAATAGTAGAGAACTGAATTGATTTGTTTTTGACCTGTCTTTCAGAGTTAACAATAATAAGGACTTTGTGTGTTCCTTCTGCAAAAATAATACAGGCCAGGTTTTTCTTTGTCCCTTGTTTGGTCATTTGATTTGCTTTCATTTATGATTTATGTATTTTCTCTTAAGATATGCAACTCTTGTTAATGTCTCAGGAGGCAGGTTGCCATAGTGCAAAAAAAAATGCTCATTATCTCTAAGTGCTGGAATAGTATTTGATGACAGACAGGAACATAGTCATTTTAGCTCATCATTTCTAAAGTATTGAACCATTTGCATTGGAGAATTCTTTTTTTAAATTAGTGGGCCATAAGTGCCCAAAGAAGGCCATAAAATGGAGGTACAAATTTACATTTGTTCAGACAAGACTGTAAGAGAAGTAGGGTCTTGTAATGAGTGTTAACTTTGAGTTCTAGGTCATTTCTTTTTGTTCTTTATATGGCTATAGACTATATCCTGAACTTTGGTGTGAAACATCTTGAAGTTTAATCTGGTTCATCCCAAGAGGCACAGCAGAATTGGTATGAATGAATAAGCAAAAATACAACACCACTGCTTTTTTTTTTTTTAAAGGAAAATGCATAGCCTAGTAATGGAAGGTCAGCAGGATATTTTACAACTGAAGCAACACATTTTATTTAGATATCATTACTGAGAGTGTGAATTTAATACCAACTTGGCTTTGGAACTGTTCTCTTTCTCTCCTCTATATTTATTTGTCAAATGACTCCTGTATGCAAACATTTAAATCAGGGGTAGTCAACCTTTTTATATCTACCGCCCACTTTTGTATCTGTTAGTAGTAAAATTTTCTAACCGCCCACCGGTTTCACAGTAATGGTGATTTATAAAGTAGGGAAGTAACTTTACTTTATAAAATTTATAAAGCAGAGTTACAGCAAGTTAAAGCATATAATAATAATTACCAAGTACTTTATGTTGGATTTTCGCTAAGTTTGGCAGAATAAATCTTTATAAAACAACTTACTATAGTTAAATCTATCTTTTTATTTATACTTTGGTTGCTCTGCTACCGCCCACCATGAAAGCTGGAACGCCCACCAGGTTGACTCCCACTGATCTAAATTCTTGACATTAAGAGATTTAAAGTCTAGCTGGGGAGATATTTACTTACATACAGGTAATTAACAAAATAATTAGAATTGGCTTAATACCAGAAAAAGGTGGTCAGCAACCTTAAGTTTGCTTCTTCGTAAGGTCAGTACCTTAAGACGAAAGAGAAATAGTCGAGTTTGGAGTCATTAGAGGTTTCAGGAAAGTCTTCATGGGTTTAAGTGAATTAGATAACAGAAATGGGAAGGATTTCAATAGTCAAAGAGAAAGTCAGTCAAGAGGTTCCACTGAGAAGTGCAATACAGTGGTACCTTGAGATACAAATTTAATTCGTTCTGTAACCGAGCTCGTAAGTCAGTCAACTCGTATATCAAACTGCGGATACTGGACCCGTGCGCCAACACACCAACTTGTGGCAGCTTCCAGAATCATGACTCATATCTTGGAATTTCGCTCGGATCTCGAACAAAAGTATGGACTGAGTCGCATCTTGTATCTTAAAAAATCCGTATGTTGGTCTGTTCATATCTCAAGGTACCACTGTATTTTCTTTGGACATACCATGACAAGTTATGAAGAGCCTTGAATATAGGCAGTAAAATCTGCACCTTAGCTGCTAATGATAGAGAACTAATGCACGTTTTTAAGCAGGCCACGTTCCTCTTGGCTAGTCTTACTCCCATTCTCCATATTCCTTGCTCCAAGTGCCCTTCAAGGAAATGGTGTATTCCTGGGTACTGATATTAGAAGGGTTAGTCTTCAACTAAACTGAGAAAAAGTTTTTTATGCAAGTAAAACTTTTCCTCTTTCAAGGAAGTTGGCCTTCTTAAAAGCTTTCCCCCTTCATTATAGAACTATGAACAATTTGGAAATTGTAAGAATTTAAGAAGGAAAAAAAATCACCATAATCTTACTAACTAAAGACAACTACTATTAATATTTTAATGAACTCTCTTCCACTCTTTTTTCCATGCATAGTTTTAATCATGCTATGTATGTTACTTTTTTTTTTTCTTTTTTTCAGAGACAGAGAGTCAGAGAGAGGGATAGACAGGAACAGATAGATAGGAACGGAGAGATGAGAAGCATCAATCATCAGTTTCTCATCGTGCATTGCGACACCTTAGTTGTTCTTTGACTGCTTTCTCATATGTGCCTTGACTGCAGACCTTCAGCAGACCGAGTAACCCCTTGCTGGAGCCAGCGACCTTGGGTTCAAGCTGGTGAGCTTTGCTCAAACCAGATAAGCCCGTGCTCAAGCTGGCGACCTCGGGGTCCCGAACTTGGGTTCTTCCGCATCCCAGTCCGATGCTCTATCCACTGCGCCACCGCCTGGTCAGGCTATGTATATTACGTTTAAAGTACTTTTACATTAAATTTTAGAACATTAATTTGCACCTAATTACAATTGAGCAGTAAACTTTCAAAATGCCTATGTTATTTTTTCATTAGATTGATGTACCATAATTTTCTCATTTCTCATTGTTGGTATGTTACGGATAGTAATATGTAGTAACACTGGGTGAACATCCTTGTTCATAAGCTCTTTTTTTTTTTTTGGCAGAGACAAAGAGAATCAGAGAGAGGGACAGATAGGGACAGACAGAAAGGGAGAGAGATGAGAAACATCAATTCTTTGTTGTGGCTCCTTAGTTGTTCATTGATTGCTTTCTCATATGTGCCTTAACTGGGGGGCTACAGCAGACTGAGTGACCCCTTGCTCGAGCCAGTGACCTTGGGCTCAAGCTGGTGAGCCTTGCTCAAACCTGATAAGCCTGTGCTCAAGCTGGCGACCTCGGGGTCTTGAACCTGGGTCCTTCACATCCCAGTCCGACGCTCTATCTACTGCACCACCGCCTAGTCAGGCATGAGCTGTGTTGATTGGTCAGTTCATTTATATGGATTGATTGATTGAGTTCAGAGAGATAGAAATACTGATTTGTTGTTCCACTTATTTGTGTGTTCATTGGTTGATTCTTGTATGTGCCCAGACTGGAATCAAATCTGCAACCTTGGCATATTGCTCTAACCGACTGAGCTACCCACCAGGGCCAATTGGTCAGTTTGTTTGCAAGCTTCAGTAACCTGATTTATTCTGCTCCTGGTGGCATCCTGCCCCTGTCTACGGGACTATGACTAGGTAGTTTTGCACAGAAGCCGAGCTCTGTAAGATGTCTTGAGATTGGGAAAGTGATATTATCTTAAGAGCAGAAAAAAAAAAAACCCAGTTAATTGTGGCTTAACAAGCTATGTTCTAACCTTATCTTAAGGAAAGTATGCCTACTAAAACATTCTATATAGGCAGGTCTGCAGGATATGATTACATTCCAGTGAAGCTCTGTCCCTTAAAAAGGGCTCATTGAATAATTTTAACTAAAACTAAATTCTAATGTATCTGGTCTGTTATGGTTTGCTGTCAGATTCAGATATACAACATAATTATTTGATATGTGTATATATTGGGAAATATTACCAAAATAAATCTAGTTAACATTTATCACCACACATAGTTGCAAATTATTTTTTTCTTGTGATACTTAGTTTGACTATTTTATGCAAGTTTTAAACTCCACTGGATTTTGTACGTTCCCTTTGGAATATTTGCATATTAATGATAGGATATTTGCATATTCATAATAACACTCAATCTTGTCCTTGACTCCTCACATTACACTCTTTCAGGCCACCTCTTTTGACTGGAAAGACTACTTAAATCCTGGGGACTGGGAAAAAGGCAGACAGTTGGGGACCCTAGGGGAAAAAGATGTAAATAAAGTTGGAGAAAGATTTTTGTGAGAGTGACCAAGAGTTTATAGTTAGAGAGGGGACATATGTGATAGACTACTTTCTGGTTCTAGTGCTGTACTTGTGGACTTTAATCCCCCCACCCCCCCCAACATCTATCTCTTTCAAACTTCAGCTTCTTCCATCCTCTGTGTCAGATTACCTGGTGTCCAGCTTTACTATCCTGCCAATGCGAAGCCTATGAATTCATTCTTGTACTCTGCTTTGGAGAATACATATAAGTGATGGTAGAAGTTCCAACCTCCCAGTTTTCAGCAGAAGCTCTGATTACAAAGTACAAGAGGGTGGTGGACATTGAAGACCACCCTCCACTTCCCCATTCGTATTGTCAGAGATGGCCTTTAAGAACAGCAGTCACTGGGAGACACATAACCTTCCCAATGGCCCCTCTGGCCATTCATATATTCCCTTCTTCTTGTTCCCAATATCCTCCAATATTTCTCAGAGGAAACGTCTCTCAAGGTGGAGAGAGACTATGCCTCAGTTTCCCCCACCAGTTGTACAGACAGATGGTACTTCCTCCTTAGACAGGTATATTGGCCAGATCACTGACTGGCTCTTCTAGGATCTCACCTGAGCTTCCTCCTGGTCCTGCCCCCACCCTATTTGGGAAGCTGTGGAGATACAGGGAGATCATTCCCTGTAAGGATCAGTAGAAGGGGACTCAGGGCAGATGAACATATCTGCAGACACAAGCAGAGAGCAGGGAGGCATGTTCTTATCATATTCTGTCCTGGGAAACTTGAAAAAAGACAGTGAAAACTGAAACATCACATTACAAACCAAAAAGAGAGCCCCCATGTTCAGGACCGGACAGGTGCTTTCTGCTGTTGGAAGCAGGACATTGAGGTAGGCAGAGTGTTTTGTCCTATACTTAGTTGGGACCTATTATTTAAAAGTTTGCTAAAGCTTATAGACGGTGGTGAATCATTTCTATACTTCTTAGGCATTATGTGTCAAAGTTGAACTGGGCTTAGACAACAGTTTCCCGAAGGTTAAGTTAAAGTTAAAAAACTTACATTTAAGTAGGCTTGCCTATTTATTCTCCACTACTCTTATTTCCTAGTTCCCATTTGACATTTTTCTGCTAACATACACCTGCCCATAGTACATATAAGCAGTTGACAAAGCCATGGTTTTTGTTTAGCCTTTGGAAATGTGAGCGATAAATATACTGTTCTCTTTTTTCATTCACCTTTTGCTTGCAAGCAAGTGGTTTGCCTATGCTTATTTGGCTCCTTTGAAAGTTCAGAGTTAGGTAGTCAAGTGGTCACTGGGTCTCTTCTGGGGCTTCCCTAAAGGTCTCTGAGAACTCCTTTAAATTGATGATATCCTTGGTCTACTGGGTATGCTGAATTATCCTCATTATTTGATTTGTCTAAATTGGTTGTGGCACCCAAGTTTTCAAACTTGTCTTCTTTTTGTTCCTCTGCTTAGTTATGCTAAATGGAACATCATGTTTGACCAAGGATTATTTTGAATATTTCTCTTTTCCCCACTACTTTGCACATTTTGAACTGGTGCCACATCTAACTCAACAAGATGACAGTAGTGTTTTTTATAAAAATTCTCCTTTCTCCACCATTAGTGTATTTGCAGTCAAGTTGACTTTAAAGTAAATCGATCACTTGTAGATTTGGAAGATGGAGCAGCAGTAATTCAAGCAGCAGCTTCAAGACAATTTCAACGCTCTCTGTTGGATTAGATTTTTAGGGTGGCTTAAGTATACGCCTCATTTGAGATAGTACTATCTTTCTTTTGTAAGAGAAATGACTCTGCTTAAGATTTATTTGTGTAAAATATGCTTTTATTGGTGTGGTCTTAATACTAGGTTTGACTGATTTTGCGATATGAGTGGTTATACGTCAGTATTGGTAAGACAAGTTATCAACTGTGGATTTAATTTGAATCATTGCATATGATGGGGAAATTTTCATGTGTAATTTTTCATTAATATTATTTAAAGTCTGTTTCTTCAAGTTCCTTAATAAATAAAATCTGTAATGATGTGTGACATTCACAATGATTGCTAAAAAATCAGGACAATAATTTTAGCACACATCTCAGTTTATATTTAGAATCAGCCAGTCTGCAGTTACTCAACAAATATGTGCTAGCTACTGTACAGAGAGGAACGATAGAAATTTTACACTTCCTATAATCAGCTTACTGTGCAAATCTAGATGGGGCATTTTCATTTAGCTTTAGGTTTGATGAAATCCAAGATGATAATATTCAATTACTTAACATCCCTTATCCTAGAATCCTAAGGTTTGGAAGATTATTTCTTTCCTCCATTTTAACACTAAAAGTCATGCTAGATAGAGAAGGAATAAAAGAAAAGCAAAATTCACATGAAGAATCACAGTAAGGATTAGAAATTAGGCTACAGCTTCCCCTTTTAGAAACTATTTTTGCCTGACCTGTGGTGAAACAGTGGATAAAATCTCAGCCTGGAATGCTGAGGTTGCCGGTTCGAAACCTTAGGCTTGCCTGGTCAAGGCAGATACGAGAAGCAACTGCTTCTCACTCTCCCTACTTCTCTCTCTTATCTCCTCTCTAAAGAAAATAAGTAAAATCTTAAAAAAACAAACACTAATTTTGACCTTAGAAGCTAGTAGCTACTGTTACATGTAAACAAGAGGATAACCTTCATTAATTTATTGGATAATTTTGTTGGTTTACTTTTTTAGGATAATTTGAGGAAAAAATAACTTGTCAAATTTATTGAATACTTTTTCCTAATTTCTGACATATACTTTTAGTTCACATCTGCTTCCCCTTGGTCAGCACACATATTTCAACTTATTATTTTTGGAAAATTGAAACAAATCATTTCTGGTACCTGCCACAAAAAAATTAAGAAAAATAGACACCTTAAATATTATAGAAAGTTCAATGGGAGGATTCAGTGTTTCTTAAAATCAGATGGACTGTATGTATGTGGAAAGCTTTTTCACTTGTCAAAAATCAGTGCCAAATGAGTATTTCTGGCAGAAAAAAATTTTGCTACTGCATATGTTAGGGGTTGTCATTGTGGAATAGGAAGCGTTCTCTCTTAAAAATTTATCTTGGGTACATATGTCAAGAGCTATTTTCATCCTTGACTAAAGAATTAAAAATTAAATATGTTTTCTATTAGATATAGTATGGAATATTTGCTTCCATAATGTGCTTGAGAGTATCTGTGAATTTGTTTTTAGAATCCACAAGGAACCAGAATAATAAATATAGGATGGAATGAAGGTCCTAAAGTGAAATTCTACTAGAAACAAAATTAAACACATACAGTCAGCAATATCTATGAATACAGGGTGGGGCAAATTAGGTTTACAATTGTTCATATGAAAAATAATACAATAATTAATAAACAATAATACAAGAATAAATTCTGTGTTTGTGTACTCACAAGTGAAAACCTACTTTTGTCCCACCCTGGACAGAGATTTAGATTTCCAAGTAAAATTACCTAATGGTTGTCCAAGAGTTTTACTCTTCTTGATATATCATCATATTCTGGTAATATTTATCATGTTTTCTGGGAGAAAATGTAGTAACTTTTTCTTTCAGAGTAGTATATTGTGATTCATGTAATTACTTGGGTAATTTCTGTCATTTTGTAGACATTCCACAAATGCAACTTTTTCTTCCAGTTAATATCATATTTTGCAGCATTGGTTATTTTTTATATAATCTTTTTTGTGATGAAGAAATATAACATGAAATATATAATATTAATCATTTTTAAGTGTAATGTTAAATATGTTCATATTATTATGAAACAGACCTATACAACTTTCAGATCTTGCAAATCTGAAACTCTATATCCATTAAGCAACAACTTCCCTTTCTCCCACCCCCAAGCTCCTGGCATCACCATTCTGCTTTCTGTTTCTATGAATTTTATTACTTTAGCTACTTCATATGGATGGATTGATATAGTATTTGTCTTTTTGTGATAGGTTTATTTCACTTAATTTAATATCCTAATGGTTCATCCATGTTGCAACATGACAGGATTTCCTTCTCTTTTTTTTAAAAGCTAAATAATATTCCATTGTGTATATATACAACATTGTAAAAATTGAATTTATTGGGGTGACATTGGTTAATAAAAGTATATAGGTGTCAGGTGTACAATCTATATTACATCAACTGTATATTGTATTGTGTGTTCCACCCCAAGTCATGTCTCCACCAATTATCATTTATCCACCCTATACCCTCTTCTCCTCCTTCAGTCCTACCACATTTTGTTTATCCATTCATCTGTTGATATAAATTTGGGTTGCCTCTTTGTTAATGAGAATAGTGCTGTTTGAACATAGATGTGCTAATATCTCTTTGAGATACTGCATTATATAGTTCTATTATAGTTCTATTTTTAATTATATGCGGAACCTCCATAATGTTTTCCATAGTGATCGCAGCATTTTAGCATCCCTCCAATAGTGCTCAAATGTTCCAATTTCTCTTTTCCTTCACCATCACTTGTTATCAATTGATTGATTGGTTGATTGATACTAACCATTCTTAGGGATGAGGTGATATCACATTATGGTTTTGATGGGCGTTTCTCTGATGTTTAGTAATATTGAGCATCTTTTCATGTGCCTGTTTGAATATCATCTTTGGAGAAACATCTATATAAGATCTTTGCCCATTTTTTAATCTGGTTATGTGATGTTTTGTTGTTGAGTTTTTGGCATTTTTTATAAATTCTGGATATTAATCCCTTATCAGGTATACTCTCACTCTATAGGTTGCTTTTTCACTCTGTTGATTGTGTCCTTTGATGTCCAAAAACTTTTGTTGTCCCACTTGTCTATTTGTGCTTTGTTTTCTATGTAGCATTGAGTATTTTTAGCAGTTATAAAAATGTGTTCACAGAATTGTTTCAAGTTGGTGTTTATTATTTTTTCTCTTTATTCTTTAAAGTCTACAAGATTATTATTATTTAAAATTTTTTTTTGATAGAGACAGAGAGAGAGTCAGAGAAAGAGATAGATAGGGACAGACAGACAGGAAGGGAGAGAGATGAGAAACATCAATTATTTGTTGCGGTTCCTTAGTTGTTCATTGATTGCTTTCTTATATGTGCCTTGACCTACCGGGGAGCTACAGCAGACCAAGTTACCCCTTGCTTAAGCCAGCGACATTGGGCTCAAGCTGGTGAGCCTTGCTCAAACCATACAAGCCTGTGCTCAAGCTGGCAACCTGGGGATTTTGAACCTGGGTGCTCTATGTCCCACCCAGTCCGATACTCTATCTACTGTGCCACCGCCTGGTCAGGCCACAAGATTATTATTAAGACTATTTAGTTATAATGAATGGTGTAATTATTTAACAAATTAAACTTAATTTTGATTGACTTTTTTTTTTTTTGAAGAGCTACTTTTTAATCTGTGCCTGTAGAATTTTGTTGGCTATGATTTATATGTTAATAAGGATTGTTTTAAACCTATACATCAATTTAGAGACAATTAACATGTTTACTATGTTGATTCTTCCAATCTGTGAACATGGTATGTTTCTCCAGGTATTTAGGTTATTCTTGATTTCTTTTATTATCATCACTTATAATTTTCATTACACATATCTTGTATCATTTTCTTTGGAGCAATTGTAAATGATACTGCATTTTAAATTTCTATTTCCATTTTTTGTTTTTATTATGTGGAAGTACAATTAGTTTTTATGTGTTAGGTTCTATCCTGAATCCTTACTGAAGTCTATTTTGGGTCAAAGATTAGATACTTTTAGCTTTTTTCCCCCCTTTTACATAGACAATAATGTCATCTGCAAACTGAGACAGTTTTATTCTTTCTTTTCAATATGTATGCCTTTCTTTTTCCTTTCCTTATTGTAACAGCTAGAACGTCTAGTATTGTGTCAAAATAAGAATGGGTGTGAGTGGACATCTTTGCCTTGTTTCCAATCTTAGAAGAAAATTATTCAGTGTTCTGTTGTTAAATATGATGCTAGCTGTAGGTTTTTTGTACACGTTCTTTGTTAGATTGAGATTTTCTCCCCACTCTTCCTAGTGTACTGAAACTTTTTACCCCGAATGGATGGTAAATTACATCAAATGCTTTTTATGCCTCATTTGGTATGGACATATAATTTTTTTAAAGCTGTTGTGCATTGATTAATTTTTGAATAGTGAACCAGCTTTGCACATATGGAATAAATCCCATCTGATCATATATCTATACATGACACACAAATATATACATGCATACATATACAAACATTGTTGCATTCAATTTGCTAAAAAAGTTGTTAAAGATTATTGCATTTATGTTCATAATATTGATCTTTAGTTTCATTTTTGCTGTGCTTTTTAAATTTGGTTTTGATTGTTAGAATGCTACTGGCTTTGTGTTGAATTTGGGTGTGGTCTCAAGTTCAAATATCTATAATTACCTGAAAAGGCTATTAAAATACTCTTCTTTTCTAACTATATCTCTGTGAGGCCAAATATTTTTATATACTTCAACTAAAATAATTTTTTTTTTTTTTTTTACAGAGGCAGAGATAGACAGGGACAGACAGACAGGAACGGAGAGAGATGAGAAGCATCAATCATCAGTTTCTCGTTGCGCGTTGCGACTTCTTAGTTGTTCATTGATTGCTTTCTCACATGTGCCTTGACCGCAGGCCTTCAGCAGACTGAGTAACCCCCTGCTGGAGCCAGCGACCTTGGGTCTAAGCTGGTGAGCTCTTTGCTCAAGCCAGATGAGCCCGCGCTCAAGCTGGCGACCTCGGGGTCTCGAACCTGGGTCCTTCCGCATCCCAGTCCGACGCTCTATCCACTGCGCCACCACCTGGTCAGGCTAACTAAAATAATTTATCAGAATGAATACAGAAGCAGATATGGATTTTTTCTAAAGGAAGATATTAAAAAATTTGATAAAACATAAAATGATGCACTCATGCCTTTTTAAAATATAGTTTTTTAAATAAAGTATGTTTTAGTTAACATGTAATGTTATTATTGTTATTTTAAAATAAATGAAGAAGGAACTTAAACATGTATCAGTTTTAGTTTCTAGTAGGGTAAGAGTTGATATGTATAACCCCCAAAACAAAACTCAACAACATTTACAGATCATAAAGAGTGCCAACACCAAAAAGTTTGAGAATCACTATTGAGACAACCAAGGCAAAGAGAAAGGTGAAGCCAGAGGCAAGGATATGTGCATCTCACACTTGCCATTGGTTTAACCAAGTTGTTCCATGTGCTTGTTGTCCTTTCTCCACTAACACTTACATTTCACAAAAGAAGCATTTTCTTTCACATTGGCTCACTGACGTGTACTTCCTGTCCTAGAATAAACATGGTAAATAGACCAATAGAACTTCACAATGTATTCTTCACCAAATGAAGTACCTTAAATTATTCCCATCCTAACTTTAACAAATACCAAACATGTAACTATATTTGAAGTTATAAATTATAGTAAATGGAATAACAGTATTAACTCAATGAGTACTGTACAAGGATGAAGTAATTTAGAATGTTTTATTAAGGTTTGACTCTAATACAGTACAAGAAATATTTGAATTACTGCCCTTTGATTTTGATGATTGTGAATGGTTTTTCTTTTGTACGTTTCCTTAGTACTTTATTGAGGTATAATTTATATAGAGTAAAATATATAACTTTGTGGGGTTTTAAAAGATTGTGGTAAATGGTCTTGAAGATTAGTAATTTGTAATAGTATGAGCAGGCAAGGTGAAATGAACAAGAATCTGAAAATATCAGTAAGGACAAAAAATAAGATGAAATTAGCTAGGGAAGACAGTGACATTGGCTTATAAAATACATATTCTGAAATTGTATATGTTTATTAGGGCTAGTTCTACATTTAATATTGAGTTTTCTACCTACCATGCAAAAAGGGAAACACAAAACGTTTAATGAGTAATGAAAAAGTTTATTCATAGGAAAAACAAACCAATCACCTACGAGGAACAAAATTGTTCCTGTATAGAATTCAGAGTGAAATTTCTGCTGTAGTTTCTTTTACAAGTGGACTCCTTCTAGTGTAGTGCCAGATGTCCTCAACATTGTTACAGCGCACTCAACAGGATTTGTTGAGCTATTTTTAAAAATATACTTCAATATAGGTCCATGGTATGGCTCTGTGTCTTTGGGGGAAGTAACCTTAAGATCTGATTATTCTCTTTTCTTATATGAGAATAATATTTGCCTTGAGAGCATGGAGATGTATAAAGATCACAGTATGTCCTCAGTAAATAACTAGTATTCTTCTTAAAGCAGTTCTGTTAGGGTGTCCATGACCAGCAATGTGGTGTGTGGCCCAGCTATAGAGCTCTCTGATGACCTGGCTAATCCAGGAATGGATGTAACAGTATCTCAAAGAAGGAAGGTTTACATATCTTTTAGGAATTTCTTCATACGTATTATTTTTATTACCTAACATTTTGAGAGGCAATACACTGAAGATTTTACTTCCTGAAAATAAAGTATGATCTTCCCTTTGTTTTGAGTGCTCACAAGAAAAAGAAGGGCCCAGATGTTTCCTGTCCAGACTAATTCAGTGTAATGGTCGTGGTCTTAGGTTTGGAGTCAGTTAGGTACTTTTAATATGTGTTGAAATAATAAATGAATTAGAGTCAAGTTTATACTCTGGCACTCATAACTGTCATGACATTATATGCAACTAATTTGATAATAACATAGCTAAATATCTTTCATATCAGAAATTTCTATTTTCACTACTGCTAGATTAGAGTTTTCAGGTTTAAATAAATACTTCATATCATATATTTATATTAATATAAATTATTATATAATTTTAAGTTAATAATTACTAATATATGTTATTATATCTTATAATAATATAGTAAACTATAATTCATGTTTATGTCTCCTTCTCCAAATACCAAAATACCTCCTGCTTTATTGGAATGCCTTCTGGTATAATTTTGACTTAAATTGATTCTTTAAAAATTAGTTATAAAGTGAGTTACAAAAATCAGTTATAAAAATATGTAAATATTAGATTTTTGCTGTCAATATATTAGTCTTTCTTTCGTAGTTGAGATTAGTTGTTTCTAATAGGAAAACTAGATGAATGCTTGATTTGTGCAGAGTATTTTTTCTCTATAACATGAAAGATCTTTGGTAAACCATTCTAGAGGGTGGTTAAGGATTCCTTCCTCCCTCCCGCTTGCCCTCCTTTCTCCGATCCGTCTCAGCTGAATTTTGGAGAGGGCTCTGACTCAGGGTCCCTTTATTAGGTGTGTCCTCTGATTTGAGGGTTTCTGTTTGTAAAGAGCCAGATAAGTGGACTGGGAAGGTGAGAAAGAAAAGCTTCTCTGGCTCATATAGTCCCGTGGGCATGTTTGTAACTTGATCTCCATTTCTGACTGGTGTCTGCATCATTGTTATCCTATGGTCTACTTAGGCAGCCGCCTCAGCTTCTGCAATGGGTGATGGGTTATTAGTTTAATTCTCGGAAGTTTAGTTATATATTTGGGTAGGTAAGAGAGATGTTGTTATATAACACCAAACGGACTAAAATAAGGAAAATAGGAAATTAAATTTTTGGTTTAGGCTACCTGAAGGGAGTTATATTCAAAGTACAAACTAAATATTTAGCATGGTATAGGTAAAATAGTCACATAAATTCTATTAATGGAATTAAATGAATAAGGAAGGAAAGCATTGCTGTAAACATATCTGAAGTGTCCAGTCTTGGGACCACAATAAGTAAGGCTTTGCAAATTATTACTTGTACCCTCCCCCAATGACCCCTTATCCGGCCCGAAAGAGCCATGTTTAAATTGAAGTTCAAATGTAGAAAACTCTGAGTTTTGCCTACTTTTGGTATTTCTGTCTGTGCTCGAAAAGGAAATGCTTGGCTTATGACCAATTCTTTACCCTGTTTGGACATCATCAGAACTGTAGATGCTGCAGCCTGTTTTTTCCTGAGATGAATCAGCGATGCTGTCTGCCAGTCGCTCCAGCCGTGGTTGGCTGTTGACTCTAATAGTGAGGCCTGTAGTGGTAAAGTGAGGCTGCACAAATTAGAAGATCATAAAGCCATTTGATTTGAGCCAAAAACTTGAAAGGAAAAAATGGTATGTGATCTTCTTTTTCACATTTTAAGATTTTATAAGTTTCTAACTAGAAATATAGAAGATTAACTTTGCAGAAAGACTGGAAAATCATGAATTCCCAAAATAGATTTTTACGGAGCATGAAAACTTCTAATTTTAATTCTCATTTCTATCCCATTAAAATTTAAAATTGCTTTCTTCTAATGCTACATAATTTTAAATCTATTTTAAATTTATATAGTTTCCATGCTAACTGGCATTTACTATGTACAGTGAATGATAGGTGTTAAATGTTTTAATTATTCAGATCACTGTGATAATACTGGACTTTTGTATGATCAGGGATATAAGATAGTCAAACTGTATATTTCTTTATATACATATATGCATGTATATATAATATATTTTTAAAAGGCTTTTTTGAATCATCGAATAGTTCCAATAATTCAATAAAGTTAACAAATTTTAAAGACATGGTAAAATGCTTTTATTTAGGTGAACATAGATGATAAAGAGTTGGATGGTGTTAAGGAATTAAAATCAAGAGAGAATAAATGGTTATTTCTTTCCTTTAGATTGATGTTTTAGTAAAAATGTTTTTTTCCCATTGCCATTCATAGTATGAAAACATAGTGCAACATTAGTGTATTTTATTTGATGTGTTTAACACAAGTATTTAGTTAAAAGCAAGTATGAAAACAGGAATTGGAAGAGTCAATTAATATTAAAATAGATAAGAGAATAGGCTGGTGTAAACACTGTAGGCTAATCCAGTAGAGTGGTTTTTAAAGTTTGTCTTCTTTCTTTGATGTAATCTTTAGCAGAGCAGAGTGTCATCTAGGTGAGATGTGGATAAGCCAGATATTAAAGTAATTCTAGTAGTAATTTGTGATAGTTCAGAAAAATGGAAGCTGAAATTTATTTTTCACTTATAATTTGTGTCACCGAAATTTCATGAGTAAAATAACGAAGAGCTACTAGACCTGTTAAAAAAATTAAACTCCGCTGTGTATCAGGCTCTGCGTTTTGTTCGTATTGCTCAGAGAGACATGCCCTTTCCAATAAAGAACTTTAAAGCAGGTGCTTTAACAAAGCAATGCAGTGTGGTAGGTATAACAGGGGTGTTGCACTGCAGAACAGCTAATTCTGTCTAGAAGACAGAAGGAAAGAGGGGACAACTAAGCTATACTTGAATGTTGGGTAGAGAGGAAAATATCCCAGGAGTAAAGAAAAACATAAATAAGGATATGTGAATTAGAAAATGAGTAACATTTTTTCAGGATTGTCCTTTTAGTCTCATGCTTTTATTTGTAGAATATTTTATTTTATTTTATTTTTTTTTTGTGGCAGAGACAGAGATAGGGACAGGCAGACAGGATGGGAGAGAGATGAGAAACATCAATTCTTCGTTACGGTTCTTTAGTTGTTCATTGATTGATTTCTCATATGTGCCTTGACCGGGGGGCTACAACAGACCAAGTGACCCCTTGCTCGAGCAAGCAACCTTGGGCTGAAGCTTGTGAGCCTTGCTCAAACCCAATGAGCCTGCGCTCAAGCTGGTGATCTAGGGGTCTCGAACCTGGGTCCTCCGCATCCCAGTCCAACGCTCTATCCGCTGCGCCATCGCCTGGTCAGGCAATCTGTAGAATATCTTACAGACATATTTAGTTGCAACTCATGGTAATAAATATGATTTACTTTTTGCTATAGTATACACACCCGCACACACTGCACACACCACACACATAGAGACATACAAAAGTTTCAAGACACGGTACTTGTAGTTAATACTTTTTATACTATATGTAATGCAGTCTGGCACTGTTATGTTTTCATCTAGTCCATTCTATTATTTTATTTAAAAATGCTTATTGAGTTTCACTAAATTGTGTTTATTACCCTCTGTGGTTCATGATCTGTATTAAAAACAAAACCAAACAAGCAAAATCCTGTACTAGAGCTCAGAATTCATAGGAAGACCCCCTTCATACCTAATGAACAGATTTGTAACTATATGGTGCTTTCTCAGCAGGGTTTCAAGATTCTAAGAAAAATATTGATGGCTTTAGCATATTTGCAATTCAGAAGGCAACATGGTGTATTACAAAGGTTTTGAGAATTGAGCAGACTTGTCCAAGTCTTTGACAAGTTATTGAACCTCTCTGAATCTCATATTTCTCATCTGTAAAATGGAATTAATAAAAATCTATTAGGACTAAATGAAATAACATCTGTTTTTAACATGACTCTCAAACTTGGCTATAGCTTTAAATCATCACAGGGGAGCTTTAACAAATTTCAATGCTGAGGCTGTGTCCCAGATCAATTACATTGGTATGTTTGGGGTTGGGACATAGGCATCCCTATTTTTTTTTTGAAATTTTATTCTTGAATAGCAGTTCTCCATATCTCCCATACTCCAGCCCTTGACAACCACTATTCCTCTCTCTGTTTCTACTTGTTTGACTATATTAGATTCCTCATAAAAATGCTAGCATGCAATATATCGTGGCTATGACTCACTTGTTTCACTTACCATATTGTCCTTCAGATTCGTTCATATTGTTACATAGGGCAGGATTTTTCAAGCTGAATAGTATTGCATTGTACACATACACACACACACACACACCACATTTTCCTCACTCATTCTTCCATCAATGGATATTTTAGTTGTTTACACATCTTGGTTATTGTGAATAATGCTGGAGTGAACATGGAAGTACAAATATCTCTTTGTAATCCTGACTTCATTATTTTGGGTAAATACCCAGAAGTGGTATTGCTGGGTCATGTGGTAGTTTTATTTTTAATTTTTCGAGGACCCTCCCTACTGATTTCATAGAGGCTGCATCATTTTATATTCCCACCAACAGTGTGCAAGGGTTTCAGTTTTTTCTCATCCTCACAAACACTTGTTACCTTTTCTTTTTTAATATAATCATTCTAACAGATGTGAGGTGAAATTTCATTGTGTTTTTGATATGGATTTCTCTGATAAATAGTGACTTTGAGCATCTTTTCATACACCTGTTGGCTATTTACATGTCTTCTTTGGAGAAATGTCTATTCAAGTATTTTGCCCATTTCTAAGTTGGTTTATTTGTTTCTTTTGTTTTGAGTAGAAGGAGTTCCTTATATACTTTGGATATTAACTCCTTACCAGATATATGGTTTGAAAACAAATTTCTCCACTTTGTTGGTTGTCTTTTTACTCTTTTGAAAGTTGCATTTGCTATGCAGAAGCTTTTAAGTTTCCTTAGTCTCACTTGTCTACCTTTGCTTTTGTTGCTGGTGCTTTTGGTGTCATATCTCAGACATTATTGCTAAAAACCAGTATTATGAAGTGTTTTGCCTATGTTTTTCTTCTAGTGGTTTTACTGTTTTAAATCTTATATTTACATCTTCAATCTATTTAGAGTTGATTTTATTTTCTATGTGGTGTAAGATAAGGGTTCAAATTCATTTTTTTCACATGTGAATATCCAGTTTCCCAACACCATTTTTTTTTTTTTTTTTTTTTTTTGTGACAGAGAGAGGGACAGATAGGGAGATTAGAAGCATCAATTCTTTGTTGCGGCACCTTAGTTGTTCATTTACTGCTTTCTCATATGTTCCTTGACCCAGGGCTACAGCAGACAGAGCAAAGTGACCTCTTGCTCAAGCCAGTGAGTGACCTTGGGCTCTAGCCAGCGACCTTTGGGCTCAAGCCAGCAACCATGAGGTCATTTCTATGATCCCACGCTCAAGCCAGCAAGCCCACACTCAAGCTGGTGATCCCGCGTTCAAGCCAGATGAGCCCGTGCTCAAGCTGGTGACCTCAGGGTTTCAAACCTGGGTCCTCTGTGTTTCAATCTGATGCTCTGTCCACTGCACCATCACCTGGTCAGGCTAACCAACACCATTTGTTGAAGAGATTATCCTTTCCCCATTGCTTATTGCCATATTTACATGGATTTGTTTCTGGGCCCTCTATTGATCCATTGGTTTAAGTCTATCCTTATGCCAGTATCATATGTTTTAAACATGATAACAATATATTTTGAAATTATGATGTGTAATGCCTCAACTTTATTCTCCTTTCTCAAAATTGTTTTAGTTTTTTGAGAGTCCTTTGTAGTTCCATCTGAATTTTAGGATTGCTTTCTCTGTTTCTGAAAAGAATACCTTTGGATTTTGATAGAGATTGCATTGAATATATAAATCATTTTGGGTAATATGAGCAGTTTAACAATATTAAGTCTTCCAATCCATGAACTTGGGATGTCTTTTTATTTATTTGTGTTTTTTTAAATTTCTTTCATTAGTGTTTAATATTTTTTTCCTAATGATATGTGTGAGAGAGTGAGAAGAAGGAAAAATGGGGGGGGGGAGAGAGAGAGAGAGAGAGAGAACTATCAACCCATTCTACTTAATTGTTCTATTTAGTTATGTGTTCATTGATTACTTCTCATATGTGCCCTGACTGGGGGTCGAACCTGTGACCTTGGTGCTCTAGGACTGTGGTCTCCAACCTTTTTTGGGCCACGGACCGGTTTAATGTCAGAAAATATTTTCACGGACTGGCCCTTAGGGTGGGATGGATAAATGTATCATGTGACCGAGACAAGTGTCAAGAGTGAATCTTAGACGGATATAACAGAGGGAATCTGGTTATTTTTTAAAAATTAAACATTGTTCAGACTTTAATATAAATAAAACAGAAATAATGTAAGTTATTTATTCTTTCTCTGCAGACCGGTACCAAATGGCCCGTGGACTGGTACTGGTCCGCGGCCCGGGGGTTGGGGACTACTGCTCTAGGACAACACTTTATCTACTGAGCTACCTGGCCAGAGCTATTTAATATGTTTTTAAATGTATAAGTCTCTCATGTTTTAGTTAAATTAACTTCTAGGTATTTTATAGGAATGAGTATTTTTTAAAGCTCCTCTGGTGCAGTCTTTGTTGAAATGCCTAATTATGTAGCCTATAGCACAATGTGTGGAACATGATAGGTATTTGATACATGTACAATTCCCTTGATTAATAATATCAACAGTAATATATAGCTAACTCTTCTGTGGGATCAGTGCCTGTGTTCTAGGTACTGTGCTAAATACTTTTCATATCATGTAGAAAATACTATGCTTTATTTTCATTATTATTCTGTCAAATAATAGAACAACATGGCTGAGAGAAAAAGAGAGAAAATGACTTACTAGAGAGGAAAATGGCTACTTTTATCATTAGCAGCTCAGTTACCCATGTAATTATTTCAATGAATTAGAAGAACTGGCTTTCATTGAACAGCTTCAAAAATAGATTGGAAACTTTAAAAAATATTTTAGATTCTAGTTTAAACTTTTTACAATGACTTACATGGCAGGTGTAACATCAATTTTGATAATACCTCAAACATAACAATTCTAATTTTTGCAGAAATATATTGATACTATGTGGTAGATTATGTCTCGTATATATATATTTCAGATAGTAAAAAGAGTGAGCATTAACCTACCGATGCTTCTGCCATATTATTCACTTTACCCCCAAATCTATTAGGCTTAATATTATGATGACAAGACCATTTTTATATTTTTTTATTAACAAGGTCTATATTTTTTTCATTGTATTAAATAAGACTAGTTAGTAGTCTGCTGGTATGCTTTTTGATATTGTTTTTTTTGTGTTGATTTAGGTCTTAAAAAACTTTATTATTTGATCTTAGAAAGCTTAATTATTTTTCAATATGAGTTTTCTATAATAACTGCTTTAAAAAGAACATCTAAATGACTTCAAATATATAACATTATTTTTCTATGCATTTAGGTAAGAATTTACTTATTTTTGTTAAATTTTTAGTTTGTCTCATAGTTTTCAATAACAGCTTTTATAATGGTGACTGAAAAACATTTTTTTTAAATGGACACATGTGTTCCTTACACGTAGTATATATTCAAAACAAATATTTTTCCCATGTCAAGGAAGTGGATTTATACATTACTGTATCAATTTTGCTTAGATGAAATGGATGCTTATCTTACATTTTTCTTTATGAATGTTTTAAAAATTTTATATAGGAAATTAAATTTAACAGGATGACATTGTTCAATAAGAGGACATAGGTTTCAGGTAAACATTTCTATAGTATTTGAACTGTTGATTATGTTGTATACCCTTCACCCAAAGTCAAATAAATCATTTTCCGTCACTGAATTTTTTTGAACTTACTCAGTTATGAAAACATTTGTAAGATACCTATACTTCTAAATCCAAATGAGTTAATAGAGGTAAGGCTTTTAGGTAAGGACCTGGTGCTTAGTAAGCATTTAAGACATCTTACTCATTGTTCATTGCCAGACATACAAAAATGCTAATGCAAAAGTGTATTATGATATAGTCAGATAATTGCAGAATAACTGAAAGAATTTTGGGTTTGTGACTGGTGAAATTTTGTATTCCTGCCTGTTGGTGCAACTAAAAATGAAATGCTTGATACGCCAAGTGGCATCATATATTTAAAGTTCTTTAAAGGTCTTTAACTTTGAAGTGTCTTATTCTAGGAGGGGAAATTCACTTTTCTGAGATTATTTTACAGATAATTTTGTTTAGAAAGCTTTACTATGGCCTGACCTGTGGTGGTGCAGTGGATAAAGCGTCGATCTGGAAATGCTGAGGTCGCCAGTTCGAAACCCTGGGCTTGCCTGGTCAAGGCACATATGGGAGTTGATGCTTCCAACTCCTCCCCACCTTCTCTCTCTGTCTCTCCTCTCTCTCCCTCTCTGTCTTTCTCTCTCCTCTCTAAAATGAATTTAAAAAAATTAAAAAAAAAGAAAGCTTTACTATTAATGACATTGAGAAAATTGAATTGTAAGCCTAAAGAAATGCTTAATCCTTTACTTAGTCTTTGTAGACACAAGATTACATTCATTCAATAACAATAAAACAGTTTTGAGGGGAAGTACTAGAGAATGGAGAAACATTTTCTGAATGTAGGTTCTGAATGAAGGATTGTTTCCAGGACATTCCAATAGGATAAACCCTAAGCTAGAAAAATATACTGGGATTAGATTCTAGAGTTTGTGAGAAGCACCTAAATCATTGACTTGAATCTCATGAGGACTGACATGTGTGTCAGAATGATTATTTGCCATGTGGTCTCATTCCTCTGTCATCATTCTCAAGTTATCTCTTTTGACATGCGGACTATAAGAGTTTCTTATGGTTGAAAATCAAATCTAGAATATGCTACACGGATAGGTTGTAGGACAGCATTGTCAGAGACTGTTTCACTCAGATTAATGACTAAGTGTATTTTGTAGAGGCTAATGAAATTGTACATTCTTATGTGACTGATAAAACTTGCTTGATTTTGCTAAAAAGAAAAATTTAACTTTCAGGCCCTTCCTCCCATCCTCTTCTTTTTGTTTTTCTCCTTTATTCTAGTCTTTTGTTCTTTCTTTCATTTCCTTCTAAAAAATTAACTGTATTCTTATGAAAAACTTTTCTATATAAATATGGTATGTTATACATTTTTTTTCTAGTTTAGATTTTCTTTTATTAAAAGGCTTGAGATGTTAAAATGGCACTAATGTAAAACAAGCCAAGACATTGGTCATTAGCATGAAACTGTGTTGTTTACAGTGCTGTGCTGTGTCTTCCCATCACCTTGATTGGTTTTTGAAAAGAAGATACAGTGCTCCTCCAGAGTTTACTGTGGCGGGCAGGCATAGTTGGAGAGATTTGGTGAACGTGAATATGGACAGTAGTATAGGGGTGAATTTGAGACTTGCTTAGAGGGAGTAAAGGGATCAAGTTTTTGGAAACAATGATCTTTAAAACAATTTTTTTTAATTCATTGATTTTAGAGAGAGAAAGGAAGGGCAAAAGAGAGAGAGAAAGAAACATCGGTTTGTTGTTCCACTTACCGTATTTCTGCATTGGTAGATTATTGTACATACCCTGACTGGGGATTGAACCCACAAGCTTGGTGTGTTGGGATGACATTTTAACCAACTGAGCTACCCAGCCAGGGCTCAAAAACAATGATCTTGATGGATACGGATTCTAGCTTTAACTGGTACCAAGCATGACCTTAGGCAAGTCAACTAACTTTAAATCTTAGCTTCATTTGTCAAATGGAAAAATAAATTTAAAACTTAAATACAAAATGAAAATGGTCTTATGGTGTTATGAAGGGCAAAAAGATTTAGAGTGTTAATGCCGAAGTAAAATTGTTCTTTGCTCAGGTGGTAAGATGTCAGTCTCACCACTTACGACAGTGTAGTGGTGTTACCAGATAGTAACTGGCAGAGCTGGTGTGCCTCGGGCTGGCCTGCAGTGTGTGGCCATGCTCTTGACTTCATGTAGGAAAGATTTCACAACACGAGCCCAGGGAATTTTGAAAGTGTATTTATTAAACCTGGGGACGGTGAAACAAGGAAGGGCTTATGATAGAAAAAACAACAGTAGAGAGTCTAGGTGGGGCTGTTTTGGCTCACTGGAAAATTAGAGAAAAGGGGGACTTGGAGGCAGATTCAGGGTGTTAGCCAGGAGCAGCTCCACTGTCCATTGCTCCTTTGGTTTCTAGTCTCATGGAGACCCTTGGAGTTTAGGGGATGCAGGCCTGAGAGTGAAGGAAGACGTGGATGCGATCCTCGGAGGGTGAGTGTGTCCTGGGTCATTCATCTTGAGGGTTTTAAAGCTTAGGGGAGGATCTCAATAGAATATTCATCAGCTTTATGCTGATGTACCAAAATGAGATTTATTTTCTTAACTTCATCTGTCCTTGGGTGTGGTTGACACAAATGTCATTAATTGGTTTACTGCTATCTATCTCTCTGAGCTGGGTGATTTAAGCTGTTTACCCTCTGGTTAGGGAAAAGTGTAAACCGTATTTACTCTTATGTGTATGGTGGCTAGGACTATAAGAGGAGATGAAAGTGATGGAAACAAGTAGGTGGGTTTCAGATATATTTAGAAGATAAGGAAAATAGGACTTGGAGCTGGATTGCTAGTGTTTGAGGGAGTAGAAGATGCCCAAGATTATGAGTTTGGTCTGATATTTTTAGTTCATGGTTACATTGAGAATATTCAGATGGAAATGTTCAGTAACAGTTATGATATTAATATAGCAGATATGATATTGCTGTAGTTGTAGAAGCATCTGTATTTGTTAATATTATCACTGTCTTACTTTCTGGAGGCCTGAAACTATTGCTGATTTATTTATGGGCAGTCAGTGCACTGCTCATTCTCTGACATAGAGTAGGATTGATTTTTTTATATCTCGTTCTTCCTCTTTCACGACATGTTATTATAATCACACATTCTCTGCTCTTTTCTGAGGGCTAACCTCTGTACTTCTGCTAATTCTGTATCCTTCTTGTTCCTAGAGGACCCTTATTCAGGGATCAGTAAATTTTTCTGTAAAAGGTTAGGTGGTTTTTATTGCAATTCTTCAATCTTGCCTTTTTGGTACAAAAGCAGCCTGGACAATACATGAACAAATAAATGGTGGGGGTAGCTGTGTTCCATTAAATCTTCATTTACAAAACAGGCAGTGGTCTGGATTCAGCCTGGGGGCTATAGTTGGACCCTTGTGCTTAGTCCACTTGGTGTTTTATTTCTTTTATTTTAGTTATTTTTAATCTATTGGCTTTCAATCATATTCAAGTTTTTTCTATCATATCACCGCCACCAAGCACCTTCAACTTTTCTTTAGACCTTTTTGCCTCTAAACTACATATTATGTTTCTTTTCCATTATTTCTTTAAAAACTTTTAAATTAAATTTATTGGGGTGATATTATTAATAAAATTTTATAGATTTCATATGTACAGTTAGTTATATAACATATCATCTGTATCTATATTACATTACATGTTTACCACCCAAAGTCAGATCACCTTTCATTACTTTTTTATTTTTTGTATTTTTCTGAAGTGAGAAGCGGGAAGGCAGAGAGACAGACTCTCACAAGCGCCCGACGGGGACCTACCCGGCAAGCCCGCTAGGGGGCGATTATCTGCCCATCTGGGGCGTTGCTCCATTGCAACCAGGGCTTCTAATGCCTGAGGCAGAGGCCAAAGAGCCATTCTCAGATCCCAGGCCAACTTTTCTTCCAGTGGAGCCTTGGCTGCAAAAGGCGAAGAGAGAGACAGAAAGGAGAGGGGGAAGGGTGAAGAAGCAGATGGGTGCTTCTCCTGTGCGTCCTGGCTGGGAATCCAACCCGGGACATCCACATGCCAGGTTGACACTCTACCACTGAGCCAACAGGCCAGAGCCATTACTTCTTTTTGAAAAAGATATTTATCAATTGATTAATTTTAGAGAGAGAGAAACATTGATTTGTTGTTTCACTTATTTATGCATTCAATGGTTGATTCTTGTATGTGCCTGCACCGGGGATTGAACTGCAATCTTGGCATATCCAATTGGGATATCTAGCCAGGGCCTTTTTCTACTACGTTTCGAAGGTCATCTTTTGCTGCTTTTATTTATTTATTTTTTTAATTTATTCATTTTAGAAAGGAGAGAGAGAGAGAAAGAGAGAGAGGAGGGGGGATGAGCAGGAAGCATCAACTCCCGTATGTGCCTTGACCAGGCAAGCCCAGGGTTTCGAACCGGCAACCTCAGGGTTCCAGGTCGATGCTTTATCCTCTGCGCCACCACAGGTCAGACCTACTGCTTCTATTTAGTAAGCCCTTAGTAATCTGACTTTTCCTGTTGTCTCAAAAATAATTATGGACCCCAGTCTTTTAAATAAGGTTACTTCTTGATCTTCCTTTTTGATCTTTCCTTTTGTAGTGTTTATGTGATTGCTTATACTTTACCATTTGGAATACTATAGCATGTTTCCCTTTGCCTTCTGTGACTCTGGAGTCTCAGTCTCCTCCTATCTCTAATGGTTGTATATCACTACCTTTTAAAAAACTGCGGTAACACAGAGAGAGACATACCCACACACAAAAAATGTATATAACATAAGTAGTGTAAATTGCATAAATCTTAAGGGTACAGCATGATAGATTTTTAAACATGCAAACATTTGGGTAGATATAACCCAGATAATGATATAGAACATTTCTAGCATCCCAAAAGCTTCCCTTATGACTCTTCTCAATCAATTACTCCTGATCCTGCCAAGAGAGGTAGCCTTTATTCTGACTTCTATAACTTTAGATTTAGTTTTTCCTGTTCTTGAACCTCATTTAAATGAAATCATGCAGAATATATGGGCATACTCTTTTGTGACCAGCTTCCTTTACTCACCATTACGCTGTGATAATAATCCATGTTCTTGTGGAAGCTGTAGCTCATTCTTTTTAAAATTGTTGTCGAGTTTTCCATTGTATGAATATACCACAACTTATTTAATCTTACTCTTAGTTGATAACTGAGTAGTTTTTGTTTTTGGACTACTATTAGTAATACTGTTATGAACATTTTTGTACAGGTCTTTTAGTAGTCTTATGCCCTCACTGGAAATGTTAAAATTTTGAGATAGAAAATACCACTAAACTTAAAATGTTTAAAGGAAAAGCTTTGATTTTATGGATCTGGAGGTTTCTGGAAAGTTCGGAACTAAAGATAGATTGTCTTAGCCTTTTTCACATCATTCCACTTCTTTTATCTGCCTCTTAGTTTTTATTTTTAGGATGTCTAGGACTGTCATGGGTTTTTACAGAGCAGGGGGACTGGAATGGGGAGTTTACTAATAGAGATAACAGAGGCATCAAACCCTAACAGCAAGGACTTACTAAGGCCCATGTGTGAAGAACTAAAAGGTAAGTCTGAATGGGCTGTTACGGCAGAGTCCACAGAGCTTTCAAGGCTGGGATGCACAACTGAGAGCCTAGCAAACTCCAGCAAGTACAGAGGAGTTGGCAGAGAGTGACAGGTTCCAGCAGAGTGGCACTGAAGGGTATTCTGTGGATGCAAACGACATGGGACCATTCTCTGTCAACTCCATTAAAATCACTTCAGAAAAAAGGAAAACACCAAACAACAATCTAAGTATGGAATCTAAACATGGAATACCAGCTATGCCAATACAACAAGTAAACAGTAAATAATCCAGGCAACTCTAGTGTACTTGCTGTGTGTCAAGTCAAATCTAGTACCACCCACCCAAAACAGAATGCCATTTCTAAATCCTTCTTATAGAAGCTGGATTCCAGCCTTGTGAAGAATCAGTGCAGATATTTTAACTCATTTTTTTTTATAAGATAACTGGGCCATAGTAGATGATCTTGTTAGTTGAATTTAAATGCCATGTCTGGAATAGAGCCACTATCAGGTAACTGGTAACTGAAACTTTGGATGTGGTAATCTAATTTAGGTAATGTAATTTAGGGATGGGAGGGCTGTGGAGTAGATGCCCCCAGTGCCTTCCCCATATTCCTGGCACTTACCCACTTCCTCATGCTGTCCCTACTTTCCAACTGCCTGCCAATGTCTTTTTTTTTTCCCTGCCAAAAGCTTTTGAGGACTTTTCTGGATGCTGCAGTAGTGAGAGGCCCCTTGCCTTTCCAAACCTCCTTTCCCTAACTCAAGCCCTAGCCCCTAGGAGGGCTGGAAATGCCATGGAATTAATACCTAACCATACCACAGCAGCCCTCAGCCAGTGACTGACCCTGGGGCTGGCTCCCTGACTTTCCTAGTGGATTACGCTCCAGCCGCCCACAACGTAGCTGGCTTTCTAGCATCCCTTCATTGGCTGCCTTCCCTTCCCCTGTCTCACTTCCTGGCTCCCCTGTTAGTGTCTCCTTCACTTCCCCAAATAAACACTTGGTATTAGGGTTTGTTTGGGGGTACCCAAACTAAGAGCTCTTGGATAATACCTGCAACTAAGAAGCATACAGGAGAAGAAATGCCTTTTTTTTGGTTGTTGTTGTTAGCAATTATTTTAATTTCAACTGCTTGTAATTTTTACTTGGATGTGCAGTTGATAATCTCAAACCTGACATGACCAAACTGAAACCAGAACTTAAAAAGGACTGTAATCTGGTAACAGTCAGTGGGAAAGGGGGATGGAGGTAGGTGAAGGCGGGCAAAGGGTGGGGAAACGGGGGAGGAAAGAGACTTTGCTTGGGGCGGTGGGTGCGGGATTTGGTGTGCAGATGATGTTTTATTGAGTCGTATACTTAAAACGCATGTGATTTTGTAACCAACATCACTCTGATAAATTCAATTAAAAAAAGACTTTTCACATTGATTAGGAAAAGAAGATTTTTAGGATTTTGTGTGCTTTTTAAACTTTCTGTTCATATTTAAAAAGAAAATATTAAATACATCCAGTATGTACTGCATGTTCCTAATTTTCTGTGATTTGGAGTGTGCATAGCACCTCATACAAATATAACTTTTACTGTAACTTTACCGCTAGCTATTTTTATTTGATCTGAGTCTTGGCTTGATTCCTGGAATCTGGGATTGGTGAGTTGACACTTTACTCAAAGAGTTTACCTCAGAGGTAGTTTAGCAAATGTTTCAGGTGTTCAAAATAAACGCAAAATGTTATAAATCACAATCAAAATCCTGTGTAATACTTAAGAATCAGTCTTTTTTGGAAGTAGCTAATTTTATAGATTTTTAAGAGTTTTTTAAAATAATACTGTAGTGAAGTACATTCTGGCATATGATTCATAATTAATGATTTTAATATCTTGCTTTAAAACATTCTGAGCTTTCAGGTTCTGGCCAGTTGGCTCAGCAGTAGAATGTCCACCTGGTGTGTGGAAGTCCCGGGTTCGATTCCTGGCCAGGGCACATAGGAGAAGCACCCATATGCTTCTCCACTCTTCCCCCTCTCCTTTCTCTCTGTCTCTCTCTTCCCCTCCTGCAGCCAAGGCTCCATTGGAGCAAAGTTGGCCTGGGTGCTGAGTATGGCTCCATGACCTCTGCCTGAGATGCTAGAATGGCTCCGATTGCAGTGGAGTAATGCCCAAAAGTGCCCCTTGGTGGGCATGGGCATTCTGGGTGGATTCCAGTCTGGCACATGCAGGAGTCAGTCTGCCCCCCAACCCCCTCATTTCTCGTTTTGGAAACAAACAACAAACAAACAAACCATTCTGAGCTTTCAAAAACAAAACAAAACAAATGCAGTGTCACATGTAAAGTAGATAGGCGGTGAGTATATTTGTTTAGGTTTAATAAATTAAAGCAAGTATTCTGCAATTTTTATTATTATTTGTGGTAAAAAGAATGATATTATTCAATTTATTACAAGTCATTTATATTCCTGCTCAAATAATTATGTGCCTCCCAGTGCAATAAAGTTCTTTATAGTCAGTTTTAAAGACCACACAACCCATCCTTTGGCTATAACATAAGTCACTTCATTCCTCTTGGATACATTTAGCTTGTTTTCAGTTCCATGTAAAAATCGTGTCTTGAGACACATTCCTGTTCACAAATGTGCCTCCGTAGTTTGAGTGGCTTTATAAGGCCTGATTCCTAGAATTGGATTACCAAGTCAAGAACATAAACATATTACATATATTAGACTTCTGTTATACTTCTAGTTGCTTCTAGAATATCTTCTTTAGTGAGAGAGAAAAGTTATAGGCTACCTTAAAGTAAGTAGAATAATAAATTGTTTTATTTGATTTTATATAGTAGTTGGGATTTTAATTTACTGTGCTCTATTTTCTAATGTTAGTAGTAGTGAAGTCAGGGTTGTTCTTGAAGTGATGATTTAATGTACTTAAATGTGATATATTTAATTTTGTGTTATATGAAATATTATTTGTAAATAACATTGCAGATTTAGTCATGTAACAGTAATTGGAGTCAGTATAATTTAGAGAATTGATCCTCAACCTTTTCCATCTCATGGCATACAAAATTCTATAGCACACCAAAAAATATATTTTTGCTGATCTGACAAAATAATAGGTATAATTTTGATTCATTCACATTGGAGGGCTATTGTGTTGGCTGTTGTCATTTTTAATTTGACAATCTAAGGGAAAAGAGATCAGTGCCCCTAACTAAATAGTCAAGTATTGCATGTTTTAAAAAGTCTTATGTCACACTGGTTGAAAATCACTCATCTAGAGAGTAAACTGCAAAATTTAATCATTGTCCATTTTGGCTAACATTTTTTAGTATATTTGTGTTCTCTCTGGAAACCTAAATATTTTATTTATCAAGTTACTCTATTATCTATATGCTTAATTTATTAAAAGTAAATCTAAGGAGAGTTATGTAATCAGGATAATACTAATATTGAATATCATCAAATTGGTACTCTTAATACATTTTAAAGGGTATCCATATTCACTCTGAGAAAAGAGTTGAAAACAATAAATAGAATTTTTTTCAGTGATTATTAAATATTAATTTAATTTAAGAAATACTTATGGAGTGCCTGCTCTGCTCAGAAGTTGTTTCTGCATACAAGAGAGAATAACTGAATATACTTTTCTTGTTTCTTATTAGGATAAGCATGTTCTCATTCTGAGAATAAAGATTATTTTATAATGAGATAAACATTGGTTTATCTTCCACTCATTCTTATCATAAAGAAGAAAAATTGGATAAATATAAAATTAAAGGATAGACAGGGAGACTTCTTCAAAACTACTTTAATGTTTATTATTAATATCCTCACTTCTTTGGATGAAGGGAAATTTCACTGACAGTTATATAGACTGAGATTCTGAGGTCAGCATTCCCACTTTTTCCTTCATAGCATGAGATAGGAACTGGGCAGGGGGATAATCATGAGGAAGTCGTTAGCTTAGAAAGGTGTCTTAGTTCCCTAATCTCAGTGTCACAGGAGGCTAAAAGAAATGATATCCTCACTGACTTTTGTTAGAGATTTTTAATAAAACCTCTTCTGCTTGGAACTCAGCTGCTCTACATTCTCGTCTAACTAGAACCCAATTGAGAGTCAAGAAACATACTGCTCACAAAAATTAGGGGATATTTTATAGCTTCATATTCATTTTGAAATATTCCCTACTTTTGGGGGCAGTATAGATGTAATTGACTTCTAATTAGTCAAAGTGTTGTAATATCTTCATTGAAAACATGAATTTAGAAATAACAGGTTTGCCTTTAAGTCTCATGCTAAATTTCTCATCCTCTTAGTGGGTGGGTGAGGAGTGGAAATAATGGGTAAGGAGGGGAGAGGAAATGTGAAAATGTGAGGCAGCTTCATTTTGGGTTTAGGTGTGACAGAGGGTAGGTACTCATGACTCCTGTAATTTTCTGGTTCAATAATATCATAGCCACATCACAACCACAGGCAGCTGGAACATTGGCCTTCCCTGATTATTTGCCACCGAGTTTGCTATTCTTTTCGATAATGTCAATGGGCATGGTGCTTTTCCACGCTTTGCTCAAAAATCATTTCCCTCTAGTAGCAAAGCTGCTGCTCTTCCTGCCTTGGCCAGCCCTGGTGGAACCACTGCACTGATGGAGCTGGAAGGTGGTGGTGTGTGGGGGGGCGGCTCCAGCTCGCTCCTCCTGTTCTAAACCCCAAGTTCAGTAAATTGTTTTTTGAATAAAAGCTTCCCCATTTCTTATATGCCTTTAGTAATTTCTTCCAGTTCTGAAATGGTAGTTTTTGACAATTTTATCTTTTTTTTTTTAAAGAGAAGAATTGGTGAACTCCAGTATTTTGGAAGTTCTTTCTGGGTCTAATTTTAATTGGAGTGTTGAAAGTTATATTTTGAGTGAGCTCTGAATAGAAAACTTTAGTTCATTATATAGTGACCTATATAATACTTTGCGTTTCTTTCCTCAGGCCAAAGATTTTAGAATTTTAGAGCTAGAAGAGATATTAGTTCCATTTTTTTTTCCAGGTTAATAATTGGCAATGTTAGTACCTTGTGCAGTGACTGCACAAATTTTTGGTATCAGAACTGGATTGGAAATGGGTCATTGCTCCATCAGTTGTTACTCTCCCTCTTCCTCTGCAGCTGCAGGTACTGATTTTGTTTCTCTGTAGCCTGAGCCCTTCACTCCTGAGCTAATCCTGCCCAGGTCAAAGAGCACATGAGAATTCTCAGCCCTGCGCAGGAGTGAGGTCTGACGTGAGTTGTGTTACCTTGAACTAGAAGCTCAGGTATGGGGCCTTATTCAAGCCTTCCAGGAGATTCTGATGCATATTCAAGTTTGAGAACAGCTGCACTGAGTAAAGCCTCAAAAGGTGGTTGCTATTGTTATTAGTTTTGTACACTAAAAATGTGCATAGTCAATCTGCTGCTATTTTTCATCACAGTTAATATTATAAGATACACCATTGTTTTATTTACTTGGGACAAAAACCCTCTTCAATTTCAGCTCTGAAATAATGCTTTATTTGTCTACTGCAATTTTATTGTATGTATGTTAGAAGAACCTTTTAAAGATAATATTTGAAATATTACTTTATGCATACCGAAAAGGAAAATAAAAGTAAAATAAATTGATCAAGGAATTGCTAAGCTTCTTCACATTCAAAAACAGATAACTTCAATCTCTTCTTCACTTAGAATTCACACTGTCCATGTTTTCCAACAAGTGTCATCCTCTGTGTCATAAAGAGTTGATGATACATTTCTTAAATTTTTATTTTTATTATTATTTTTTTTACAGAGACAGAGTCAGAGAGAAGGATAGACAGGGACAGACAGACAGGAACGGAGAGATGAGAAGCATCAATTATTAGTTTTTTGTTGCGCATTGTGACACCTTAGTTGTTCATTGATTGCTTTTTCACATGTGCCTTGACCGCGGGCCTTCATTAGACTGAGTAACCCCTTGCTTGAGCCAGTGACCTTGGGTCCAAGCTGGTGAGCTTTTGCTCAAACCAGATGAGCCCACACTTGAGCTGGCGACCTCGGGATCTCGAACCTGGGTCCTTGGCATTCCAGTCCGATGCTCTATCTACTGAGCCACCGCTTGGTCAGGCTGATACATTTCTTTCTTTATTTATTTATTTATTTTTATTTTCTGAAGTTGGAAATGGGTAGGCAGTCAGACAGACTCCCGCATGGGCCCGACCGGGATCCACCCGGCATGCCCACTAGGGGGCGATGCTCTGCCCCTCTGGGGCGTTGCTCTGTTGCAACCAGAGCCATTCTAGCGCCTGAGGCAGAGGCCACAGAGCCATCCTCAGCGCCCGGGCAAACTTTGCTCCAGTGGAGCCTTGGCTGCGGGAGGGGAAGAGAGAGACAGAGAGGAAGGAGAGGGGGAGGGGTGGAGAAGCAGATGGGTGCCTCTCCTGTGTGCCCTGGCTGGGAATCAAACCTGGGACCCCTGCATGCCAGGCTGACGCTCTACCACTGAGCCAACCAGCCAGGGCCTGATACATTTCTTAAAAGAGTGTTCTATGATATTCTCAGGTTTTTCTCTCAGCCTCTGATACTGAGTTTACAAATTTTGATCTGTAGACACTGGCAATGATAACTATGTCAGGACTGCCACCGGCCTGACAGTGATTATACATCACAAGTTTAGGTGTTTTTAAACATTAAAGAAATAAAACAAAATAGACCCATATGGCTTAGAATCACAGAAATATGGTGCTAATTATGGAATAGTCTGTATTTGTCTACTCTTATTTCCTCACTTCTATTCTAGAGATAAATCTTATAGATTATTCTTTATACAACTGTCCTCATCCATTCTTTTCACACTATTCTGTCATCCTTAGTTTAGGCCTTGATTATATTTAGGTTGGTATATCCTTTTCTCCTGAACCTTCTTATATTAAAGAATATTTTAAATCACCTTTTTAGTCTCATGAAATGTAGCTCACCTTGTGGAATAAAGAATGTATTAGTCAAGGTTCTCTGGAGAAATAGAACCAATAGTATACATATGAAAAGTGGGGGGAGAGGGAGAGAGAAAGGGGAGAGAAAGAAAGATAAGGAGGAATATGAATGAATGAATGAATGAATTGGCTATGTAATTGTGGAAGCTGGCAAGTCCAAAATCTGCAGGTAGGTTGGCAGGGTGGAGACTCAGGAAAGACTCGATGTTGCAGCTTGAGACCAAACATAGTCTGAGGCTGATCTCCACTTTCTTGGGGGACCTCATTCTGTTTTCTCTTAGGGCTTACAACTGATTGGATGAGGTCCACCCACATTGTGAAAATGCCATGTGCTGTGGAGAATGCAGGATATATATGTATGTGTGTGTGTGAGAAGTTTATTTATTTATATATATATATATATATATAATACACACACATATACACATATATAAGAAGTTTTAATTGTTTAAAAAGGACATTCAAGTGAATATTTAATCAAATAATAGAAGGAAACAATAATGTAGGTAGAGACTATTTAAAATTGCACACAAAGTGTATATTGCTGTTGTGAAAGTCATCTTCCTCATGTTCTAATGAAAGGAATTTTTTTTTCTTTAATAGGTTGATTGAGAAGCTATAAATGTGACATTTAAATGTAATCTCTTGGTGTAAATTCCAGCATTGTGACATTATCACCAAAGCTAGTTCAGGCCCGAAATAGATGACAGTTTTGCAGTACAGGATTAAAATTATTCTAATGACTGCACATCTTTTTTTCTAGTCAGGTTTGTATATATGGGCAATTTTGAATACTAGGTAGTAAATCCATATCCCATGATGCAGAACTGATAATCAATTTTTTTTGATTTAGTATAATCCTTAATTTGTAAAACTCAGTTGTGTGTGGATATGTGGTTACATATTATTTTTATAGATATTTAGGGTCAACTTTCATTTGTGAGTATAATTTGTAGTTGATATAATCAGCATGTCAGTATGTTTTGGATCAATTGTTGTTTTAAGGTATATTTAGATGGGATAAGTCATTTATTTTTTTAGGGGGTAAAGGAGGAAAGGTGTTTTTTTTTTTTTTAATTTTTTAAATTCATTTTTAGAGAGTAGAGAGAGAGAGAGAAAGAGGAGAAGCAGGAAGCATCAACTCCCACGTGTGCCTTGACCAGGGAAGCCCAGGGTTTCAAACCGGCGACCTCAGCATTCAGGTTGATGCTTTATCCACTGTACCACCACAGGTCAGGTGGGATAAGTTTCTTTCTAAAAATAAAAATGTATATGTTGAAGGCAAGATACTTTTTTTTTTTTTTTCGTACTGGAGCACCTTATAAAATGATGAGCATTAAATGTTTTTGCTTTTATTAAAAATGTCATGAAACAGTGAAGGGTTTACTAAACCTTTAAACAGATTTGTGATACATCTTTATAATATTTTCTCTTTGTGAGAAGAGATGATAGAGGTCAAGAGAAGAAAGAATGATTAAAAATACAAATTTGAGTTATTTGAGAGTGGATATCTGTGGATATCATATTACTGTGCACTGGTTAACTTCTGCACTGGGTCTGTTCTACATTCCATTTTTATTAGAATGAAAGACAAAAATAATTCTTTTCTTCTGCGTTTCTATAAAAGGTCTGGTTTCACAGCAAAGCTTGTGATGCCAGGTAGATACCATGTTTTTAAAAGTCTGCAATGATTTTTGGGGAATAGTCTTATTTTAAAATGAGCTAAATTTATTAAGATATAGTTATGTTTAGTTTTCTTAATAGTGCTCCTGTTAGATAAAGGCTATTAGTATGTTGTTGTTGTTTTTTCCCCCAAAATCGATCTTGTAAATTCAGCTTGTACTTAGTTTAATGATTTAGAAACAAAGTAGCCTTATGGTTCTTTTTCCCTCTCGAAGATGTAAGGATGATGTACTGGCCGATGCAGGACTGCGCAACAGCATGCAAACTAGCCTGTTTTCCTTTCTCCATGTGGGTTTCCTGCTCTTTGATTGCATGATTCTTAGACCAAGGCCTGATTTTACATGGATTTAATTTAATTTGGGGGGATTTGTAAACTGACAGATTTACACACTTGAAAATTTCTTATTTCAAGTTCAAAAATCTCCTGAGGAACTCTAACCTCGGATATAGCATCTCAGGCCTACGGCCATACCACCCTGAATGCATCCGATCTTGTCTGCTAGGCAGCTCAGAAGTTGCACTCCTGTCTTCCGAGACTCTGTGTTTGAGATTGAAGAATATGTAAACAAAAGGCATTTTAAAGCTGCTGCCGAGGAGCCAGTTGTCTCATGGAGGAAATGTGCGAGAAAGCTTCCTACTTCACTTGAATTGTGGCATTTTTGCAAGGACATTTTGAAGTAATTTTTTTATTTGAAAACAAAATAAAATATGGAACCCAAGTTCATTATTATTAGTATTGGTTAGGAGCTTGGTTTAAGCAAAAGAAACCCAAAACAAAACTGCTTTTTTGTTTATGTTATGAAAAGTTCAGGAACCTGTCACCTCTCTGCTTCTGCCTCCTTTGTGTGGACGCCACCCTCAGGCTCTGTGTGGAGGCAGGGTGAGGACCAGCAATACAGGCGTGTGTCCTCAAATTCAGCAGAAGAGAACCTGTGTTGTTTAAGAGTCTGAATAGAGTTCTGGGCTTGACTCTTGCTGGTCTTAGTTGGATCCCGTGTTCAACTGTGAGCCAGCTTCACAGTCAAGGGGCTGAGATTCTATAACCATTTGAGATCTAAGTTATTTGCTCAGCTCTGGGATTGGGATCAGCCCCAACCCCATCCTAAGTACGTGGGATGAGAGCAGGGGAGTTGTGCTTCGCCAGAGCAAATTCACATTGTTGTTCACAGAAAATTAGTGAATACTGTATAGGCTGTGGCAAAAATGATAAACGTCCAAAGTCATTGTGCCAGTGACTTTGAATTTAGGCTGGTATATCTTTTTCAGAAACTCAAACAGTAATTTCTCTCTGGAGGTAGGCAGTCCAAGACTGGTATACCATTGCCATGACAAAACCAATGTCGATTTGAATTGCTGTAGCTCCTGCAATCACATTTGCAGTGTCTGTCAATTGTCTACCTCACTTCTAAGGTTTTACTAGTTGCTCAACAACTTTAGGTTATACATCATTGGTCATAACTTGGTAACATTGCCATATACACCTGTATGGAAGTCTGGAAAAGGTAGTTACTTAGCTAGGCATAATGCTGTCCTAGTAATAACCCTACAGGTGTTTCATTAGTAAGGAAGAAGTAGTGATGGTTATTAGATAGGTATCTAGTCGTCATTCAACATATAGTATTTACTAACTGATATGAATAACATAAGAGTATATAATAACTTAATGAATTTTATACATTTAATATTTAAAAATTATTTTAGAAGTAGATGGTAATGTAAATAACAGAATCAATATAACCCTAAAGTTGGTAACAAGGCATGCATTGAATGAATATCAAACAAAGTCTTCAAAGGAAGGGTTAGAGATGATTCTGATTTGTCTCTCTCCTGGATGTTGGGCTACATAGTGATACCTTTTACTAAGGAACATAAGAGGAGTGCCAGGTTTTCAGCAGAAGCTAAAGAGTTAAGGTTTGGATATGTGAAATGATAAATGCTGGCCTCAGATGACATTCGGGTGATGTCATTTGTTCACTAGCTGCACATTTTGATATCTATTGTGTATTTTCTGGCAGAGAACAGAGAACTGAATGTTTTAGAAATTCTCTCCTTTCTTCAGTTTCTCTCTTTCACCTGTGATCTAGGTTACTAGAAGTTTATAGAGAGTTGGATCCAAAGGACCTTAAATTCCAACTTTATACCTCAGAACAAGAGAAGTCTTTGTGTGTCAAGCATAGACTGGGTGTTTTGAGGATGTGAGATTCAACTGTCTTAGCTTTGGCACAGTTCTTTGCAGGGTGAAGGAAGGAGAGGAGGCAATGTGGACTTACTAAGGAGAGAGAAATACACAAAAATTAATTGATAATTCGCTATATTATTCCTAGGGAGCAAGGGACATTTTTTAAAGGTTACTGGAATGATATAGAATAGCAATATTATATTCAGACTCGGTATATATTTGCAGACAAGGGGCTTTGACTCAGGGGCTTTTAACTCAATTAAGTAAGCATTTGGTGGCTATGCTGAATTCACCTTGTTTTCTGTCACTTTAATAACTGAGTTACAGCTGTCACTTACTTTGAACATTATTTAGTTCAACATTTATTGAGTGAGCTTTTTGCCTTTTTCATTATTCTAGATACTGAAAATATAAATAAGGGACAAATGCTTTCAAGGTGTATGCTGAATTATCATTACCTATTTATTAATCTCTACTTTTTCATGTTACATGAGGCAAAATTCCAAAGACAAGACATTCCCCCAAGCTTAGTGGACATTTTTTAAGGATGCTATAATGTAACTATAAACTGAACATTGAACAAATACTAATTTGGCTATGGTAATTTGAAAAATAAATAAGCAGTACTTAAACGAGAGCTACCATTATTTAAGGTCAGTATTAATTGCTACTGGAATTAAACAGTTCTGTTTATTTTTACATAATATCACACTTGGCTCCCTGTCAAGTTTTTAGAAGTGGTTAATCAAATGTTTTTTTGGGATCTAGAACATACTACAGATCAGCCTTTTGAGAATATACCAAGTCTGAGAAAGGGAGACAAAAGCTTTTGTGTTCAGGGCATAAGTAGCTTCTCTAAAGACCCTTTTAATCTGTGCACACAATGAGTGGTGCTGCTGTTTTCTTGTTATGACGGTTGTTTGGATGATGCCATTTGTTCACCAGTCAGGCAGCTGGGCATTTTGAAACTCTATTGTCATTTCTTGGCAGAGAGCATAGAAGTAGGAGCAGTTATGTTTTCTAAAGGATCCTTCTGTATTTAAAAACATTGTATTTATAAAAGAAGAGGTTTTCTTTTTTTGTAGTCAACCACTAATCTTACTGTTTTACTCTGTTTTACTTTTCTATCTATCCTTGTCTGCAAATATAAAACTCAAATAATTTTGCCCTCAAAGTACCTCTTCTTTCCGCAGCCTTCTCTTGATGAATGGTGCCACCTTGTACCCAGTTCTCCTAAGCCGGAAATCTGCAAATCATCCAAGATTACTTTTCCCTTTTTGACCAACAGGTTCTGTTGCTATTCTGTAGTAGCAGATTCTTTCTCCTTGCATCTGCTCCTTCTGCCCCTGATCACGGCCTGTCCTGGACATTGGTACGTTGTAATCTGTGAAAAAGAAATTTGGATTGTGTTACTCCTCTTTCATCTTTCATTGATTTGACAATTCCTATCAGTTGAATTGGACCTAAGTTTCCAACAGTGTGACTTAAAACACAGTACTTCCAAAACAACAAACAAAACCAGGTACTTCCAAGGAGTCATTCAGTGGTTCAAACAAAAGTATATTGGCTGTTTCATTCCTACGTATTATTTCAAAAGTTAAAACATGATAAATATATATTCATGCTTTATATTAAGAATTACATCTTCAGTATATTTAGAGCACAGATGTTCACTGTCTGTAGAACAGGACTGGCTATTGCACCCTCCCCGTCTCTCAGGAGGGTGTTGGACTTGGTCTCTATCACTCCCTGTATGTAGTTCTTTATACTTTTTTTTTTTTTAATAATTTTTTTTTTTTAATGGGTTGACATCAATAAATCAGCATACATATATTCAAAGATAACAAGTCCAGGTTATCTTGTCGTTCAATTATGTTGCATACCCACCACCCAAAGTCAGATTGTCCTCTGTCACCTTCTATCTTGTTTTCTTTGTGCCCCTCCCCACCCCCTCTCCCTCTCCCATTCCCCCCTCCCCCCCGTAACCACCACACTCTTATCAATGTCTCTTAGTTTCACTATTATGTCCCACCTACGTATGGAATAATACAGTTCCTGTTTTTTTCTGATTTACTTATTTCGCTTCGTATCATGTTATCAAGATCCCACCATTTTGCTGTAAATGTTCCGATGTCATCATTTCTTATGGCTGAGTAGTATTCCATAGTGTATATGTGCCACATCTTCTTTATCTAGTCATCTATTGATGGGCTTTTTGGTTGTTTCCATGTCCTGGCCACTGTGAACAATGCTGCAATAAACATGGGGCTGCATGTGTCTTTACGTATCAATGTTTCTGAGTTTTTGGGATATATACCCAGTAGAGGGATTGCTGGGTCATAAGGTAGTTCTATTTTCAGTTTTTGAGGAACCACCATACTTTCTTCCATAATGGTTGTACTACTTTACATTCCCACCAACAGTGTATGAGGGTTCCTTTTTCTCCACAGCCTCTCCAACATTTGCTATTACCTGACTTGCTAATAACAGCTAATCGAACAGGTGTGAGGTGGTATCTCATTGCCGTTTTGATTTGCATTTCTCTAATAGCTAAAGAAGATGAGCATCTTTTCATATATCTGTTGGCCATTTGTATTTCTTCCTGGGAGAAGTGTCTATTCATATCCTCTTCCCATTTTTTTATTGGATTGTTTGTTTGTTTGTTGTTGAGTTTTATGAGTTCTTTGTATATTTTGGATATTAGGCCCTTATCTGAGCTGTTGTTTGAAAATATCATTTCCCATTTAGTTGGCTTTCTGTTTATTTTGTTATCAGTTTCTCTTGCTGAGCAAAAACTTCTTAGTCTGATGTAGTCCCATTCATTAATTTTTGCCTTCACTTCTCTTGCCATTGGAGTCAAATTCATAAAATGCTCTTTAAAACCCAGGTCCCTGAGTTGAGTACCTATGTCTTCTTCTATGTACTTAATTGTTTCAGGTCTTATGTTTAGATCTTTGATCCATTTTAAGTTAATTTTTGTACAGGGGGAGAGACTGTAGTCCAGTTTCATTCTTTTGCATGTGGCTTTCCAGTTTTCCCAGCACCATTTATTGAAGAGGCTTTCTTTTCTCCATTGTGTGTTGTTGGCCCCTTTATCAAAAATTATTTGACTATATATATGTGGTTTTATTTCTGGACTTTCTATTCTGTTCCATTGGTCTGAGTGTCTATTTTTCTGCCAATACCATGCTGTTTTGATTGTCGTGGCCCTATAATAGAGTTTGAAGTCAGGTATTGAAATGCCCCCAGCTTCATTCTTTTTCTTTAGGATTGCTTTGGCTATTCGGGGTTTTTTATAGTTCCATATAAATCTGATGATTTTTTGCTCTATTTCTTTAAAAAATGTCATTGGAAGTTTGATGGGAATTGCATTAAATTTGTATATTGCTTTGGGTAGTATAGCCATCTTGATTATATTTATTCTTCCTAGCCAAGAACAAGGTATATTCTTCCATCTCATTATATCTTTTTCGATTTCCCTTAACAATGGTTTATAGTTTTCATTATATAAGTCCTTTACATTCTTTGTTATGTTTATTCCTAAGTATTTTATTTTTTTTGTTGCAATCCTGAAGAGGATTATTCTTTTGAGTTCCTTCTCAGTTGTTTCATTGTTGGCATATAGAAAGGCTATTGACTTCTGTATGTTAATTTTGTATCCTGCGACCTTACTGTATTGGCTTATTGTTTCTAGTAGTCTTTTTGTGGATTCTTTGGGGTTTTCGATGTATAGTATCATATCATCTGCAAAAAGTGATACCTTTACTTCTTCTTTTCCGATATGGATGCCTTTCATTTCTTTGTCTTGTCTGATTGCTCTGGCTAGAACCTCTAGTACCACATTAAATAAGAGTGGAGAGAGTGGACAACCCTGTCTTGTTCCTGATTTAAGGGGGAAAGCCTTCAGTTTAGTGCCATTTAATATGATGTTAGCTGATGGTTTATCATATATGGCCTTTATCATGTTGAGATATTTTCCTTCTATACCCATTTTGTTGAGAGTCTTAAACATAAAATTGTGTTGTATTTTATCGAAAGCCTTTTCTGCGTCTATTGATAAGATCATGTGGTTTTTGTTCTTTGTTTTGTTGATATGGTGTATTACGTTAACCGTTTTACGTATGTTGAACCATCCTTGAGATTCTGGGATGAATCCCACTTGATCATGATGTATTATTTTTTTAATATGTTGTTGTATTCGATTTGCTAGTATTTTGTTTAGTATTTTAGCATCTGTATTCATTAGAGATATTGGTCTGTAGTTTTCTTTTTTTGTGCCATCCTTGCCTGGTTTTGGTATGAGGGTTATGTTGGCCTCATAAAATGTGTTTGGAAGTATTGCTTCTTCTTCAATTTTTTGGAAGACTTTGAGTAGAATAGGAACCAAGTCTTCTTTGAATGTTTGATAAAATTCGCTGGTATAGCCGTCAGGGCCTGGACTTTTATTTTTGGGGAGGTTTTTAATGGTTTTTTCTATTTCTTCTCTACTGATAGGTCTGTTTAGGCTTTCTGCTTCTTCTTGACTCAGTCTAGGAAGGTTGTATTTTTCTAGGAATTTATCCATTTCTTCTAGGTTGTTGAATTTAGTGGCATAAAGTTTTTCATAGTATTCTACAATAATTCTTTGTATATCTACGGTGTCCGTGGTGATTTCTCCTCTTTCATTTTGGATTTTGTTTATATGAGTTCTTTCTCTTTTTTCCTTGGTAAGTCTTGCCAAGGGTTTGTCAATTTTGTTGATCTTTTCAAAGAACCAGCTCCTTGTTCTATTAATTTTTTCTATAGTTTTTCTGTTCTCTAATTCATTTATTTCTGCTCTGATTTTTATTATCTCCTTTCTTCGGCTGGTTTTGGGTTGTCTTTGTTCTTCTTTTTCTAGTTCCTTAAGGTGTGAAGTTAAGTGGTTCACTTGGGCTCTCTCTTGTTTGTTCATATATGCCTGAAGTGATATGAACTTCCCTCTTATCACTGCTTTTGCTGCATCCCATAGATTCTGATATGTCGTATTGTCATTTTCATTAGTCTGTATATATCTTTTGATCTCTGCACTTATTTCTTCTTTGATCCATTCATTTTTTAAAAGTATGTTGTTTAGTTTCCACATTTTTGTGGGATTTTTTTCCTCTTTTTTGCAGTTGAATTCTAGTTTCAAGGCTTTGTGATCAGAAAATATGCTTGGTACAACTTCAATTTTTCTGAATTTGCTGATGTTGTTTTTGTGGCCCAACATATGGTCAGTTCTTGAGAATGATCCATGTACACTGGAGAAAAATGTATACTCAGTCACTTTGGGATGAAATGTCCTGTAGATGTCTATCATATCCAGGTGCTCTAGTGTTTTGTTTAAGGCCACTATGTCTTTGTTGATTCTCTGTTTGGATGACCGATCTAGAGCCGTCAGCGGTGTATTGAGGTCTCCAAGTATGATTGTGTTTTTGTCAGTTTTTGTTTTAAGATCAATAAGTAGCTGTCTTATATATTTTGGTGCTCCTTGGTTTGGTGCATATATATTAAGAATTGTTATGTCTTCTTGATTCAGTGTCCCCTTAGCCATTATGAAATGGCCATTTTTGTCTCTGAGTACTTTTCCTGTCTTGTAGTCAGCATTATCCGATATGAGTATTGCTACACCTGCTTTTTTGTGGATGTTATTTGCTTGGAGTATTGTTTTCCAGCCTTTCACTTTGAATTTGTTTTTATCCTTGTTACTTAGATGAGTTTCCTGTAGGCAGCATACAGTTGGATTTTCTTTTTTAATCCATTCTGCTACTCTGTGCCTTTTTATTGGTGAGTTTAATCCGTTTACATTTAGTGTAATTATTGATACTTGTGGGTTCCCTATTGCCATTTTATATCTTGCTTTCTGTTAGTTTTGTGTCTTGTTTGATCCTTCTCTTTTGTTTTTCTATCTTTTGTTTTTATTTGGTTGTATTCCATACATCTTTCCTCTGTTGCTATCTTTTTTATCTCATGTGCTTCTGTGGTTTTTTCAATGGTGGTTACCTTTGAGTAATGAAAAGGGTCCCTACCCTGTTCATTGTAGCGAACTATTTTGTGAGTACTTTTGCACTCCATCGTCCTTTGCTACTGTTAATCTCCATCTTCTCCCCCTCTTTCTTTTTGTTGTTGTCACAGTTTAAATTTGGTTTTATTGTGTTCTTCTTGGAGCTTTTACTTGTGGCTCTGTTTTTTTTTGTTCTTTGTATCTGATTGGAGAACCCCCTTTAGTAATTCCTGGAGTGGGGGTTTTCTGATGATAAATTCCCTCATTTTTTCTGTATCTGTGAATGTTTTTATTTCTCCTTCATATTTGAAGGATAGCTTTGATGGGTATAGTATTCGTGGCTGAAAGTTCCTCTCTTTCAGGACTTTAAATATTGGGGTCCACTCCCTTCTAGCTTGTAGAGTTTCTGCTGAGAAATCTGATGATAATCTAATGGGCCTTCCTTTATATGTTGTATTCTTCTTTTCCCTGGCTGCCTTGAGAATTTTTTCTTTGCTGTTGGTTTGTGTCAATTTCATTATGATATGCCTTGGAGTAGGTTTGTTGGGGTTAAGAAAACTTGGAGTTCTGTTTGCTTCTTGAACTTGAGGCTTTAGTTCTTTCCACAGGCTTGGGAAGTTCTCATCTATTATTTGTTTGAGTATGTTCTCCAATCCATTTTCTCTCTCTTCTCCCTCTGATATACCTATTATTCTTATGTTATTCTTTTGATGGAGTCAGATAATTCTTGTAGGGCTATCTCATTTTTTTTAATTTTTGAGTCTCTTTCTTCTTCTCTCTGTTGTGCCTCAAGTTGCTTGTCTTCTACTTCACTAATCCTCTCTTCTATCTGACCTGTTCTATTAGCTAAGCTTGTTACTTCGTTTTTGAGCTCGTGAATTGAGTTTTTCATCTCTGTTTGATTTGTTTTTATAGTTTCAATTTCCTTGGACATATATTCTTTGTGTTCATTGAGTTGTTTTCTGAGCTCCCTAAATTGCCTTTCTGTGTTTTCTTGTATATCTCGGAGGATTTTTAGGATTTCTATCTTGAATTCTCTGTCATTTAGCTCCAAGGTTTCCAATATATTAAATTTTTTCTCCATAGATTTTTCCTTATCTAGCTGTGTTACCTCTCTTTCTTTTGTATCCATGATATTCAATTTTCTCTTCCTTAATGGCATCTGAGGGTGGTTTTGTTGATAGTATTAATGAGATTTAATAAAGTATAAAAAGTTTAAAAAAATAAAAAATCGAAAAGAGTTGTTTTTTTAAAAAAAATTAATAATGAAATAAAGAAAAATAAAATAAAATAAAAATTAAAAAAAAAAAGGAAATTATTCCCCCCCTCCTTTTTTCCTCTCCTCTTCTCTCCCCTCTTTCTTGAGAAAATCTTGTGGTGGACTGTGAATTATAACAAACAATGCCTGTGATGGAGGGCCTGAATTGGGGAAAAGTAATAAAAGGGCAAAAAAAAAAAAAAAAAGAATAAAAAAAAGAAAAAAGAAAAAAAAAGCATATGGACCCACAAAAAGGAAATAAGGAAAAAATTTGGGTCAAGAATAAAATGATTTGCTTTTAGGTGTTGGTTGTCTAAGAGTTATGATGAGAGGATTAAGAGGAAAACGGAAAAATGGGGGGACAAATTAAAAAATTACTATTGTATTTAGTGGAACAAGAACTAGATAATATGGAGAGCCAGGGATGGGAGCACTGCTAGTGAGTTAAAAAGGTGAAGTAAAAACCCCCCAAAATGCCACAAACATAAGTTTGAGTCCCAGATAAGATAATTTGTTTGTTATTGAGGTTTGAATGAGAGGAGATGTAAAGGAGAAAGGAAGAAACTAATATAGAGGGAGAAAAGAAAGAGAGAGAGAGAAAAAAAGAGGGAACCACTAAACGAAGAAAAAAGAAAGGAGAGAGAGAGAGAGAGAGAGAGTTAAGGGTTTTGGAGTGCAACCCTCATAGAGAGAAAGGAAGAGAAGAGAAAAGATAATGGGAGATGTAACACTTATGGGTAGTGTAGTTCAAGGAGAGGAGAGAGTAAGACCGGTAGAGAGTTAATTGGCCAAATTGGAGGAGGAAAAAAAAGTATGAAGAATGAAGATAAGAGAAACAAACGAACAAATATAATAAAATGGGATAGGTTATAAAGTCTGCAGATTATTCTTGATTTTGAGAGGTTATCTTCTTGCTTTTTCTTTTCTCTCCCTCTTCCTGGTCGGTGACTCTGTACCCCGGGTTCTGCCCCTTTGGCACGCTCAGGTGGAGGTTTGCAGTTGATAAGTCTCTATGGCAATGTCATGTATTGTGCTCTAGTCTTGTTGGCAGTCGAAGCTCATTAGCATTTATAGGCTCCGACAGTGAGAGAGTCCGTGTTCCTGGAGCCTTTCTCCTAGTCTTTCCTTCCTCAATTAGTAGCCTGATAATCCAGCTATGGGGTTGCTGCTGCCTCTGCCTGGATAGTAAGAGGCTCAAAGAGCTGGCAACTCCCCACTCTATTTCCACTCAGCACAGGGCTCTGGGTAAGGCTCAGTCAGTCAGAGCTGCTAGCATAATCATGCGGGCTTTCTGCCCACTCAAAGACCTCTGGCTCTGCCACTCTGTCCGGTAACACAAGCGGGCGCCCACTTCCGGGGCCCTTGGA